>NC_140071.1:49503811-49835648 GCF_964194135.1 Talpa europaea | reverse complement strand
CCAAGGCAGACGTCTCAGAGGAAGAAATTCCATCTATTTTCTTTATAATTTCACTTTTGGAAAAAATAAAATAATTTCACTTTTGAGAGTTTTAAGTTATTTTTGTTCAAGAAATCACTGCCATCTTTGATTACTGCTGCTTTGCTTTATACATGCAGAATGTGTATATATCTGAAGGCAGATATTCATATGTTGTGCCAGTTTGCCTATTGCTATGTAGTAACTACAGAAACTCAGTGGCATACACTGTCAAGAACTTAACTCACACCTCTATGGGTCCACTGGAAGTCAGCTGGGGAGACTGGGCTCAGCTGGACCCCTCAACTCTGCTCCATGTGTTTCCTAGCCTCCTCTAGGTACAGGTAGGTTAGCCAGACAAGGAATAACACACACACACACACACACACACTCACTCACACACAACACACACACACAAGGTTTGGGTGTAGTTAAAAGCAGAAGTGCCAAAAGGTTCTTGATCTATGTTATCACTTCAGTTCAGGCCAGAATTCATTTGTTAAGATGTTGTTTCAATATATTTTAATACAGAAAGATAGGATGTAGACAACTGATTTAGATAATTCTTAGAGCCTAATGATATTGTTACATGTTTGGTGTGAGCTAGATATTTAATTCCCTCAAGGCTTCTGAAAGAAGAGCTAAAGAGTATATTTTTCATCATGTTTGGATGGTTAAAAATCTGACTTCTATCAGGTCTTATATGCATAAGAGAAAATGTCTTTAGTAACTAGAGACTGGAGGATTAAATTGTCTTAGAATTTCTTCAGTGGCATTCCTTGGTTAATTAAGATATATGGAGGTCACACAACTTTTTAATTCTATGTATTTTTTTTTTTAACAAACACCAATAATTATTTTCTCCTCTGGAGTCTTGCTTTATCTAATCCTGGGTTTCCAGTTTCAGAACATGCACATATGTTTTTCATTTTAACACAGCCCAGATTCATCAGGGGAGCTGTACTGCCCTGGGTGATTTCCTCCCTAAAGAAGAACCTCATTATGCCATTGAGGAAGCTCTATCTAAAAATACACGCAGGGTCTGCTGCTTGGCCTCCCCCAGGGACAGCTGGAGGGTTCCTCTCGGCTCCTGCAGCTGCTCAGAGACCAGGGTCGTACCTTCCCGCCCTTCAGGCCAGGCAGTGGTAGTCCTCCCGGCTGTGCCCACATCTCCCATGACCTGGGAAAGTTCCAGGGAAGGCCCACGGCCTCTGCTAGAACCACTGAGAGGCTGATCCTGATGTATGAGGATCCCACTGAATGAGGTCCAGGGCCAGATGGGCAGAGGCCTGTACCTCAGAGATACCTCAGTGCTAGGCTGCTTTGGATCATGGTGCTACAAGAGCTCAGTTCTCTTTATAAAGTTGACGAGAGCGAAATGCTGTTTGTAAAGGAGGGCCTGTAACTGCGCAGGTCAGTTCTGTGATTGAGGACAGCGTCCTTCTAAGTAAGGCCTATGTCAGTCTGAGTTTTTGACCAACAGGCGCCTCGAGTTTTCAAGTATATCTGATTGGGTGGACCAGTATAATGTACTTCCTGTAAAATTCCTGAGAACCTCTTCTCCTCGCTGAAATTGAATACAGGACTAGAGGGACTTGACCTCCATGCCGTTCTTCCACCCTCCTTTGGTTCATCATTTCTTGCCTCATTACTGATTGTCCTCATTTCCACAGAGGGAGAGAGGGAGAGGATTGCCACTTCTTTGGTAATGCCTTTGGCATCTCTCTAGAGTTAAGAATAGTATCCATTGGTGGAACCAGTTCTGAGTGGTAGAAAAATCTCTATAAAATGTTCCGTCACTGTAAGTGTTGACTAGTTCGAGCAAAATGAACTTAATTTTTTAGCTGATATATATAATTTAGAGCACTTTTTGCGTAACCAAAAACTTTGTAATAGAAGAGGCCTTTTGAGTCATAAAGGACTCTCATTTCCCAAAGACCTAAATATTTTTTATTTAAACAAAGAAAAAAACAAAACCTTTAACTTATATTTTATTCTTAGGAATAAAGTTTCAAGATGGCAGTGGGAAAAAATTAATGTCACAGAATAAATATTTCATTTAGATTCTGATTGGATGTGGTTTCAATGAAATACTATGTGTGAAAGGGCTCTGGAAAGTCTAATTTTAATCAGTGCAAGGTGACCATAGCATACATTTAACCATGTTCACATGGGTAAAGAAATAAAATCTCACCCATGGAGTTTTGAGGGGTAGGGTGGAACCTGTATTTGGTACTTAATACTTCTGAACTAGAACTGTATCTGTGTTTCATAGGCTAAATATACAGTACTTAAAGTTTTGCAGAATTCAGAGCATAAATAAGAATTTTTTTCTTATTAAATAAGAAGGGGAGGGGAAAGCACTTGGAAATGATTAAAAAAATAAATTATTTCAAGATGGGGACATGTTTTCAGTTTGTGTGACCACAGGGTCATAACCTATGAGCCATCTTCACCTGCTTAGAGAGATGCTTCCCCACTGTCTGACTCTTCACCCCATTCATGGCTGCTGCTTCGGGCTGGGCCGGGAGGGTCCATGCTCAGACCTGGGTCTGTCGGCTGTGCTTTTGCTCCGCAGGCCTGTTCACAATTTCAGTTTGTCCTACTAAGTGAAAGTGAGATGTAGAATCTACCCTCTCAGCACTACAAGCATCACACAAATGCCTCTCTGTACGAAAAAAGAAAAAGATGTGTGATCATGAACGCCAGCTGTCAGTGTGGTATCTATTAGTTTGTAAGCTCCCTGAGGGCAGGGCCTCTGTGTTGCTCTGTGCTGTTTCAGCACCTCGTAGAAGCATATTTAATGCCTGTGATTGTGTGATGTTTCTTATTTCAAAATATGTGTCGACTATGTACAAAGGAACCCAGGCTGCTGATGTTTGATGATGTCTTTTTGTTTCTGTCTCAACGGTGTGCTTCCAGCACTAGTCACAGAAGGGGCAGAAGGAAGAGGCTGTTGGGATGTGGATCCCGGGACCCAGGGTGTGGGAACCGACCTGGCGGTCTCTGATGCAGGGGAGAAGGTATTGTGAACTGATTTGTTGGGCACCGGTTTCCTTGTGTGATAAAATGACCTCAGGTCCTGCTGTCTATGGCAGTGAGTGGAGTGAAAATATTTTCCTGAACTGTTCTCAGCTTCAATATTCATGTTTAAATTTCCTGACTAATTCTTCTTAAAATGTTCTTGCTCTTATATCATGGAGGTGTGAACAAAGAAACAATCGAAAAGTGATTAAAAAGATTTAAAACTCAAATGTCTATGTGTGTCTGCACTCTTACTTCTGCCTCACTTTCTGCTCTGCAGGAACCTGTAGCTTTCCACCTGCTACCTTGAACAACTCTTGGCTCAGAGGTTGCTCTGGGCACCAGGGCCAGATGCCACCAGGGGGCGCTAAAGTGGCTGAAACAATTTTAATTTGGGACTATTCTGCTTTTGTCATTTTCTTTTCCTTCCTTCTCCTTTCAAATCGTTCTCCTGTAACCACTCACACTGTCACCTACTTTTTTTGTGATAGGCTTTTATTTAACCTGGTCAATTTTTGCTTGGGGCAAAGTGGTTCCAACATTTCTGATTTACTATACACAGAGCTTATTAGACTGTATTTTAAAAATTAAATGCATGACACTTCCTATTCCAGTGAAATTGAGATGTCAGAAATGGAATAAGAATATTGTTCTGGGATGTGGCTATTTGTCTTCCCCAGGTTTGTCTGGGGCACAAGAGTTTAACTTTCTCTAAAATCAAATAAAAGTACATTATCAGACAGCTATGTGGGTAATGTGGGAAAATAATGTCAGATCTTTATATATATATATATATATGTATGTATGTTATGTTTTTTATATATTATATACAACTAAGAAACCAACTCCAGAGATTTTTAAAAGTCCATAGAAAAGATAATTGATTTTTTTTAACTTCATAGGCCAAAGTGAAAATAAGATAGCAGTATTTTATTCCACTTACTCTGACTATAAGCTTTTAAATTATTTCTCCATAAAGCATTCCTGCCTTCCATCCTTTTCAGTGCACCCTTTTAAGTCTGTTACTTTCAGCTGCTTTTATATTATTGAAGGGAAAAAGGAATGGTTGCTTAGTAACACTTTCCTCTTGAATGGAAAGCTGTGCTGGCCCCATCCTAATGCCACAGGTGAGTGAGATTAAGTGTCCAGGTTCCTCTGTTGAATGAATCTGCCTGAAAAAAAATTGCCATTAAAACAGCATTTTGAAAAATTAAATACACTGACATATAAGGCAGGATCACTTGAAATAAAACTTTTTCAAAGTGTGTAATGGATATTCCATAATTAGCTTCTTTATTAAAGTAAGGTTTTTTAATTAAAAAATGCATTTCCAAGTTTTTGAAAAATTTGTACCCCCAATGGCAAAATATCCTGTGTATTTACCAACTGCACCATGCACTGTCACCACTAGGTGGCGAACCAAGTCCATTAAAAAGATGGTACTGGAAATTACTGTCTTGTATGAAACCCAGAGATTTTGGGAATAAGTAACTACATGTAGCAAAATCCAGCTCATGTCTATGTTTGCAATTTTATAGAATATAAAAATTCTATGCTATGCAATCTTTTTATTACAAAAGAAATGGTGTGTGGAGCAAGGACAGAATCAGAAGAACAGAGAGAATACCAAAACTTATGACAGAATAGGTTTTCTTAGCCCCTGGTCTCTTCCACAGATCTAATGACTCCTTTTCCATCTTTTGTGCTTCCACTATTAGAGGTGCTCCTTAGTAATGACATTTTTTATTGACAGTGTCAGGGAAGAGTGTTGGAGTGGGGTAGGGATCAGTCTAGCTTATGGCATCATCATTGGGAACGAACTGAACTGAAGAAGTCGAAAGTTACCTGAGACCATTGCCACTGCTGGGTGTTTCCTGTGGCTTTAATTTATAGCTGCTCACATAAGAGCAAGCAGCGTACAGGAGACAATAGGCTTTGGGAGGGCGGGGAAGCTGACCTCCTGCTGAGTCCCTGTGTTTACATATGGAATCAAGTGTTAGTGTCCACACTACATGCCAGGCCTTACTCTTAGGTTTGTGGAGGTAGCATTGAATATACAAATGAAGTCCTGCTACTCATGGACTCACATCCTAGTATGATGAGACAGACAATGAATGTGGGGCAGACATTTAATTCTGCACGCTGGGAACCTCATGTTATACAAGTGCTCTAAATGTGTGTTGTGGGGGAGACAGAGAATGAGGCATAGGCCCATTCCCAGGGAGTATCTGGTCTCCTGCAGGCTCATTCAAGACTTCTGCTGATAGAGCTTCCTCTAAGGATCTCACAGCGGGGTGCAGCCACTTGAGTGCTGGTATTTGGAGCAGGCCTGCTAAGCACATGCCTCTGGGCCACTTCTAGGTCTGCTGTCTTTCCCTAGCCACTGGCTTCATGAATTTTAGCTTTATGAATTTATTAAATATTGAGAAAGGGAAGTAGAGGCCAGACATGATGTTCTTCAGCTCCCGAGTTTGGCCTCCAGGATGCAAAGGTCCACCAGGCCCAGGCGACAACTTCCATTGGGCCCAGGGTGCCCAATTCACAGTGTGGTTTGCACAAGGTAAATATTGCCACATAGAGTTTGCATTGCTTCCATACTGTTATCCCTTCTAGTTTTAAGGGCGATTTGGGTGAAAAGTCACTGTGCATCTCAAATACCAGGTTTGCATAGAGATGACACTCATCAAGGGTGGTTTAAATCCATAGGCTTTGATTTCGGGGAAGAAGCAGTCACTGTAGAAGAGTTGAGAGGAGGTGAAGTGACTTGCCCAAGGTCAGACATTTGGGAACACTATAGTGCAGCTTTTCAAAAGTAGGGTGGTTATTTTCTTATGTTTTTATGTATTTTAGGTGGAATATAGACATTTTCCAGTCTCTTCACAGTCAGAGGTGAGCTATGCATACTTTCAATAGATCACCATCTTCTTCTTGTGGATAATGAATGCTGTTTCAAGAATTTGACACTTATAATCTTATTTTCCAGATTATACAAGCGATACAGAATTTGACCCGTCTCTTATACAGCCTTCAGGTAACCACACTCCTCCCATCACTGACATTGTAAATGTTTCACTTAATGCAATTCACATTATTTGATGATTCCCAGACCTTAAAAATTAGAACATTTGAGAGGCAGCGAATGAGCCTAAAAGAATGCCAGCCCCCATGTGCCGCGCGATGAGGTTAGATGGACCTCGCCTGGTTTTGTGATCATTAAGCAGTGCCACTACTACATTTTACACCATTCTGCTCTGAAACCATAAAATGGTTCATATCTAAAAATTATTGATGAGTGTGATCTGGGTTGAAGCTTACAGTGAAACTCCTAGATGAGTATACATGACTTCACATTTCTGGTGAAAACTTAAATTCACACCTAAGTCTTTTCACTTCCACATGTGGCCTTAGGCCTCTACGGCTGTTAAGTCATACACATACTCCTTCATTCTTTTGTTTCTTCATCCACAAAAGTTACCAGCTTTGTGAGTGCCCGCCCCACTGGTTTATGGACCATCCATCCATCCTATCTTATACCTGTTGAATATTGAAAGAAGATAAAATTATGACTGACTTAAGTTTTTGCCAGAAAAAAAAATGTGAAGTCATGCTACATCAGATGTGTTCTTATCTACTTTAAGTTTTGTCAAGACTTCTTTCACTTACGTTCTGTTGGTCACCTGCCTGTTCTTGCTGGAACACCACTGTCTTCATTATTAAAATTTGGGGTTATATTTAAATACATGGCAGTCCTTGTGTCCTCTTAGTATTTTTCTATGCTTATCTATATCTTCTTTCCTAAAAACTTTAGAGTCACATTGAACTTTTGTACCTCTTACCAAGTCTGTGACATTGAAATCTCTTATTTATAAATTAAATTGGGGAGAATTGGCACTTGTACAACAATCAGTTCACTTGTCTGAGAACATGTTGCTAGTCATCTCTTAGCTTCTGCCAAAAAAACTTTGCAATTGTCTCATGTAGAAGCTGTGTTATTGTTATTTATTAATTTTTTTTTGTGGTGGTGGTGGTGGAGTGGGGGGGAAGCCTAAGTTTATTCCTAAACTTTTGTCTCTATGTTGCTTTTGTGAATTTATTTTTCATTATTATGCTTTCTCAATGGTGGTTGCTGGTATAAGTAAAATAATTGATTTTTTTTAAAAAAATATTTATTTTGTAACTGGCCAACTCATTGAATTTTATTGTCTGTTCTAATCGTTTTTCTATTATTTCTTGGCATGCTGCTTTGGCGTGACTTTCTGAAAATGTGGTCAATAATGGTGGTGACAGCATTCTTGTCTTAAATCAAAATCTAGTGGGAATGCCTTTAGTGTCTCACATTAGATATGCTGGAATGGAGTAGATGTTCTTAAAAATTAATTTATCATGTAAAAAAATTTCTTTTAAATTAGCTGAGACGGCATATAGTTCCAGTAACGTTCATTAACTTTTGGGAGATGAAAACATTGACCAATATGACTTGTGTTGCCTGGAGAAAATACTTCCAAAGTTGTCTTTCGTAATTTGAATGTAGCCCTATGTGGAGTCAATATTCAGAAAAGCAGGTGATCTAAATGTCCTAATTTTTGCAACACATTAGACTGAAGCAACATGAGAAATTCAAATTCTATAGTGGATTCTATGAACAAAAGCTCTGTACCTGCTCAAAGGCTGTGGGCTCTGAAAAGTTTCTGTTCCAGGCACAGTCTCTCTTTTGAAACAGGCTCTCTAATGCATTATTAAAGTTTTTATGTAAGTATTTCTAATCTGATGAAAATGAAATTTGATCTGTATATTATCAGGAGAATATAATTCAACATGAAATTTAGGCAAGGCAAGAGAAGACAGAGTTATTCCAGCAAGAAAAGGTTGAGAGAGTGAATTAGGAATTTCCCTAAACTTGAAAAGCAGAGCTGTTCTCTTTCCTAAGTGTGAGTGAAAACTTTAAGTGTGAAAATGAATCTCCAATATCCAAATTCTACCCCTGTGCAGAAAAGAGAACGTCACCATTCTTATTCCAAGTGTTAATTAGAACGAAGAATACTTCATGGTACAAATTGTAACCCTTACATGGGAGTTATTGGCTATGATAGTTTTGACATATAAAATACTGGATTTTTTTGTTGTTGTTTATTCCACTGATGCCCTTGGGGTTTAGTAGAATTAGCTGGTGACATACAGTCTACAATTTGCTCTGGCCAGGTCAGCAGAGTCTTGAATGGTATATTATTTATGTGCTTATTATTTCATATTTAAAGCTCAAAGTAATTAGTCTAAATTCTAAATGATAAAATCACTGTTTGCTTTATAATAATTTCTAAAAAAGACATTACTCAGGTAAATTTGAAACTTTTAAAGTAATTTTCAAATTTGAAAATACTAATTTTATTTCAAAAGGCCTCAACAAATACACTCTCGAGTTATGTTGTAAGACAAGCACCAATTTAAAATATCCCTTAAGGGGCCTCCCCTGGTGGCGCAGCGGTTGAGCGCTGGGCTGCGAAGCTGCCTGAAGCCTCTGTAGCGCCGGTTCGATCCCCGGCACCCGGCAAGGGTCCCACATGGTGCAACAGACCTCTCCTGCTGTGCCCGCTGCTCCCCTCAGCAGAGTGTTTCGTCAGTCTGCCTGTTCTGTGCCCCGCTCTGGCTCTGGTGAATTCTCTCACCCTCCCACGCTTCTGACTGTACCCAGTGCTTGTATAAATAAATAAATAAATAAATCTTAAAAAAAAATAAAATAAAATATCTCTTAGTTCTTTAGCCTTCCGACCTATGGGACTGCTGATGTAACAAATAACTAATGGTCAAATCCCTGTCTTCCCAGCATCTGTTACATGTACAGTCTTAAAAATTCTTAGGAAAGAAAAATGTGTATTTATCCCTAGGAGAGCAATAATTTCTCATAATGAGTCAACACACACACACATACCCAGTATGTGGCCAGTTCAATTTGTCCCTTCTGTGCTGCTTTGTGCTTTAAATGGGAACTTTTAAAATTAAAAGCTTCCAAGGGCATATATAGGGACTTTTTTGGTTTTGTGGAATCCTTCCAAATTTTGGCAATTATTTCCTGTGATGCAGCCAAACATTTCATAGGCAGATACCGTAACTCAAAATGTTTTTTTAATCTGGTTGGTAATGTCCTCTGGGCTTTAGCGGATCTATCTTCCCTTAATCATTCCAGCCTCCTGTTAGCAATCTATTAAACAAATGAATTTCAGCTTAGTCTTTTATGCATGACCTTCGTGCTGTAATACAAAGAAATAGCAATCATAAGGCTAGCTTTACCACTTACATGTCTCCTAAATATGCTATTAATTGCTATTCTTGGGCTTTGTATTAAAAAAAAATTATTTACCAAAGGTCTCCAAGTGGTTGACTTTTATTTTTATATCGCCATGTGTGTAATACAGCTTAAGTAATTTCTGGTTTGGGACTCAAGTAAAGGATTCTACCAGGTTTATAGAGAATCTTAAAAATTCTTATGAATTATTGACTGGAGAGACTTCAGAAATAGAATGAGGCAGAGCAGGAATGCAGGATCTTGTGAATTTATGTACTGAATTCTTATTCAGAAGACTTGCTTACATACTATCCAACAACGAGCCACAAACCACATTTCCAAAACAGGGGGTGTGCTTTGCTTTTGTGCTTCATTTCTTTTGTATATAAATTCCCAGGCTGTATGGCTAGGAAATGTCGACCAGCCTACTTAAAGTACCCAAGCCTGTCTTTGGGTGTACCTTGGAAGAAGCGCAGAATTATTAAGAGAAAGTTTTGTGGTTAAGCTTTTGGTGCATAGCAGTGGTCCCACCCACAAATGAATGGAATATGGGAGCCTTGACTGTCCCCTCTGCTCCGACAGGCCGCCTTGACCATCCAGGACAGCCACATTGAGATCCACAAGCTGGTCCTCCAGCAGCAGGAGAGCCCGTCCTCTGGCCCCTCTTTCCGAGGGAGCCCCTTTCAGGACCAGGAGAAGTCCCGCCACCTGGAGAAGCGGCGGGAGGAGCTGGCCAACATCCACAAGCTCCAGCACCAGTTCCAGCAGGACCAGCGCCGCTGGCACCGCAGGTGCGACCAGCAGCAGCGGGAGCAGGAGGCCCGGGCGAGCTGGCTGCAGGAACGCGAGCGGGAGTGCCAGTCGCAGGAGGAGCTATTGCTCAGGAACCGTGGGGAACTGGACCAGCAGCTGCAGGAGTACCAGCAAAATCTGGAGCGGCTGAGGGAGGGCCAGCGCCTGGTGGAGCGGGAGAGGGAGAGGATGAGGGCCCAGCAACACCTGCTGTGCAGCTGGAAACACAGCCGGCAGAGTAGCCTTCCTGCCGCCTTTTCTCCAGGAAGCAAGGAGGTAGGGGTCTTCTGTGCTTGCACTGGCAGCATGTAAGGCAGCTTCTCACACTGGGTTAGTCATGGACATTCACAAGATGGTGACCCCGAGATGGTGACCAAATGTCTGTCTTTTTGCCGGTTGCATAGACCTTGTAAGAGCTACTCAGTGTGCAGGCTGCAGAGGTTGACACCTTTCAGAGACAAAGCATGTGCGTGTTGACATGAAATGCGGATGTTTGAAAGGCCTGCATCCTGTTGGATTGGTGTGAGGATGGGGCGTGAGGTTGTCTCTATGAGGTGGGTCCTAGGGCCACACTCGCTGTGAACAGGACCCTTTTACGTAGTTTAATCTCCCAAGTTCTGGATAGATGTACTTTTTAGTAAATTGACCAACATTAATGTGCATTATGGGTCCACTATTTAGTCAGTATAATGCTATTGTCATTCCAAGCGTATTCGCTTTCATAAATTTGACATAGTAAATTCAAAATCCCCTTCCTTAACCATATGTGTATGCTAATTAATGACTCAGCCAGCAGGTTAAAGTCTCTTATAAGAGTCTGTTCTCTTCACACCCTCTCTAACCATGTTTGAGGATCCTTTGTGTCCCAGGAGTTTAATTTTCTGTATTGTGTGAGCACATGCTTTTTATTGATAGAGCATAAAGTTCTGAAAGTTGAGAACTTATCAGAAAGATCTGTGTGACATCTTTATTCCTTTCAAATTGACTAAATTACATTTATTGCAAATACCTCCTGTATAAGCCTTCAACTTTATTTAGCTAAAGTGAAAATGCTGTTCTGATCAAAACAAAGTGGAAACACTTTAATGGCAAAGAATACTTCTGCTTTATTTATTTTTTTTAAGATATGTTGTGTTTAGTGAATTGACATTTCTGGTACTAGCTCATTAAGAGGGTGTGGGAGGAGGGAGTGGGGAAAATCTTCTCAACCTCATTTAGCAAACTTTTGCTTGCTAAATTCTGTTAGGAATAAATAAAACCTGTGAAGTGTATGAAAACCTGTGCAAGTTGTTAGAGAAATTATTGTACTTTTTCTGTATTTTCTCATACAGGTCGTGGAACTTAATCGATCTGAGAGTTTATGTCATCAAAATTCATTCTTCATCAATGAAGCTTTAGTACAATTGTCACTTAACACTTTCAGCAGAACAACTCCATCAGGTAGCCATCAGGATGTCACTTGCCCCCTAAATATTTCTGATTCTGAATCGGTAAGGACTAGTCGAAGTCAAGTAGACCTTGAGACGGAAGTTGCTCAGCCCTCAGATGTCAGTCCTGAACTGTGCACCGCTGCCGGGTCCTGCCACCAGATACCTCCTCCCTACCAAAGCAGCAAGGATTCTCGTAAAAATGGTAATTAATATTTTAAATGTCATCTGTGTAGTTTCTCTGAATGGCTGACTCTACTTTTGAGGAAATTGAAGTGGGCTGTAGAATGGTAATAAATTGGTGCTGACGAGCTGGAGCTTGTAATGTAAACATTTCTTGCCATCAATTCTAAGAATTTGGACTAGATAGACCGTATGGACCGTAGTTGGAGGGCTTGGAGGTTGTAACTGAGATGTAAGAGCCAGACAGGGTTTTCAGGTTGGCAGGTGAAATGATAGCTTTCCCTTCAAGCCAGAGCAGCTTGATCCTCATTCCTCACTGGAGACCCCATGATTTCCTGAGCCACAAAGTTGTTGGCTCTCAGAAATAAAAGATAGGAGCAGGGTTTGTGGTGGGACTTTATTATCTATCAGGGCAATTTCCTGTAACATTAGTGAAATCTTCTTACTGCTATTAAGCACCCTAAATGAGACTGTTAACATCATTTGTCATTGTAAAAAGAGGTGTTGTGTCTCCGTAAGCACTTTGTAATAACACAATTTGCTAATCCCATTAAAGCATTTGCCAAATATAAAAGAAAGGCAGCTCAGGTTCCCAACTCCACATGAATCCAAATGATTGAAATCTATGTCTATTATAAATTGTTTTCTGTGGGATATGAGGTAGGGAATGAGAAGAACTTGAAACCTCCCTACTGAAAAACAGATGGCATGCAATAGAATAAACAAATGGCTGGCGACATGGATGTAAAATAAATCACCCACAGCACAATGTTTCAGAGACATAAAACAAGCACTAGTATAGAGATCTCCAGATCTGGACACAGATTTGTTTCTATGCTTAATATATATGCTTAGTTGGTCATTTAGGAGGATAATTTTTCACCAATGGAAAGTCTTGAAGGGATTCAGTGTCCTGAATTAGAGACAAATAAGTCTGACACTGCCTGAAAGTTGATTTATGATTAAGCCAAAAGATGTTGATTCTTAGTAGTGAATAATTCTTTATATTACTTAGTCACTGTTGTAACCTTCTTATTTCTTGTCAGCATATAGGAGGGGGTAAAGTAATTATATAAAGTATCATTTCAAATAAAAAAGAAAAAATACAATGGGATCATTCATTGGGATTTAAAAGAAATAAAGGATCAGGTAGAATTTAGAATGTTTCTCCTTTAATATATCATCTTGCAACTTTAGTAGGATGGAGACCCCCATTACCTAATGCTTTTTCTAGATACATGTCGTGTTGTTGGTTGATTCATTAGCTTTCCATTTGCAGTGCATTGTATGTTTGTCAGCGTGGCTTTGCATCCTGGCTTTGGCATTATTCAAAAACTCTGGGTTATACCATAATCAGTTTTGCTTGAAAGCAGCCTTTCTCTTACTTTTTATGTCTCTCCCATCTTTTCTATTGACTTGCGTTTTGAAGTAGAAAGCTTTTAAACAATTGGCAGCACATTTGCAGGAGATAGAAAATGTACTAAGGAAATAAACAGTGATTATATGCAAAACCAGTCTCTCCATATGTAAGGAATTAGCTAGAGGCCAGGGAAACGCTGAGAAAATGTACTTATGCTTAAAGTATTGTGTGTTCAGTGTAGGCCAAGGACACTCAGGACACTGACAGAGAGGAAAATCAACTTTGGTCTAAATCTCCCAGAAACATCCTGCTGTGTGCGTAAGTAGGGATTAGATCAGAAATGCAATGTGTGCTGTTAAGCATTGGAGTTTTGCAACTAGTTGGAAAAACCTATTTATTTTTGTTTACTTAAACATGATAAGCAGTTTCTAGAGGAAAGAAAAGAAAGTGAGAGATGAGCAGGTGATAGGAAAATGGACAGAAAATTGGATATATTTTAGTCAGAGCGTTGTCAGGACCAGATAGAATTGTTTGAATCTCTCTAGAGCTCCACAGCTCTTACAATTGAAAGTAGCACAAAATAAGTGACTGATAGTGGTCTTTGTCAGACTCCATGCCCCCCACACATTCGTGTGGAGCTGAGCTGGGTGAAGCAGGCCCTAGGCGTGCCTGTGGAGTGGACAGTCCACGTGCTGGGATTAAGGACCATGCACTGTAAGCGTCCCCTACTTATGTATTTGGCTGGACAGTCTTTGGGTGAGTGGTCATCAGGGGCTATTACTGCATATCTGGCGGTTCACAGTATTCTGGCAAACAAGATTTGCCTCTAGTGTTCTTGCTGGTGTTTTATTAAATGTGTACTTAACAGGGTCTGCTGTTTTCAGGCAACACCTTACAGAATGGTTTGCCCTTTTTGTCTGTACACATGACCTGCTCAAATGGGTAGAAATGGGAATTTCTGAAATAGTAAGCCTGATAGAAAAAAAATTGTGTAAATAAAATTCTCAAATGTGTTTAGCTGTTGCCTAGCTTGGAATTTTCATTGCTTTGTTTCATTCAACCTCACCAGACATTTTACTGTGCTCTGTGCTCTGGTTGGAATGGATTTTTGAATTTTTCTTCCACCATGTCACCACCAACAATTATATGATACTTACCAAGTGCCAGCCATTATGCTAAGGTTTCACATGGAGAAACTAATTTGATACAACACCCCTCTGCCATGGCTCTGTTATTATCTCCACTTGAGAGGGGAAACTGAGGTACAGAGAGGTTAAATGATTGTCCAAGTTCATACACCTCAGTAAATGATAGAATCAGATAGGGAACCGGGAGCCCTTGCTCTAAAACTATTATACTGTAAATTGTGAATTTCTAGAAAGCTGGTTTGAATTGTACCTTTTGAAGAATTTGGAGTAGATATATAATAAATCTTGTTGTAATGCCAATGGAATGGTCACAATTAAGGGCAGTTTTTGTATTTTCTTCCCCTCCTCTTAATTTTTTTAAGGATTTATTTATTCATGCATGTAAGAACTGGGGCACAGGCCAGATGTGCAGGAGGGTGAGAATATTCACCGGAGACAGAGTGGGGAACAGAACAGGCAGACTGACTGAAATACACAGCTGAGGGGAGCAGCGGGCGAGGCAGGAGAGGTCTGCCATGCCAAGTGGGAATCTCGCTAGCCGGCCAGGGATCGAACTCGTGCTGCAGAGGCTGCAGACAGCTTCACAGCACTGTGCTCAACCACCTGTGCCACCAGGGGACCCCCTCCTTCTCTTTTTAGTACTACCATTTGGAAAAGATATCTAGGTCTTTTGGATTGTGAGGGCCAGTGCTTACCTGGGTCCTGATATCATAAATGCCTGTTAGCTTCACTTTCCCTGTAAGATGCATGTTCTTATGGATAGTTTCTCTAATGTTGCCTAGAAGTAGCCCCATGTAATTTGTAAATACATTTTTTAAAAGATTATTTATGCATACAAGAACTGGGGTACAGGCCAGAGGTGTGGGGGGTGAGTGGATTCACCAGAGACAGAGTGGGGAACACAACAGGCAGACTAACTGAAATACACAGCTGAGGGGAGCAGTGGGTAAGTCAAGTAGAAGTCTGCACCATATGGGTTGCTCCCTGGCCGGGGATCGAACTCGTGCTGCAGTGGCTGCGGACAGCTTCATAGGTTGTGTCTTAACCCCTTGCGCCACCAGGGAAGCCCCAATTTGTAAATACATTTTAAGGTAGCTCTTTAAAAATTTTACTTTTTGAATGTTTTGAAAGTTGGAAGTTGTTTCATGAAGAAAATTCTTGGATTCACCTGTTAATACTATTTGATTTAGTTTGTAGTGGAGGTACAGGTGATGGTTTAAAAACTTAATCTTCACTCCTCCAAGGAACACTAGCCAAGATTACAGAGAATTTGAATTTCTTTAAACAATCTTGTCCCTATGGAATAATTGCTATGTAACTGGCCTTATGAAATCCTCACCTGTTTCTTTAAACAACCTTATCCCTATGGAATAATTGCTATGTGACTGGCCTTATGAAATCCTCGCCTGTATTACTCTTCTTAAAGGCAAAAAAAACGCACTTTACTTTGTGACTTTTTTAAAAAAAAAACTAGCTTTAGCATTCTAGAACTATTCAGAGTATTTAGTATTTTATAATATATGCTTTTTTTTTATTAGTCAACAGAGAAAATGCTTTCTGGTATGAAATTTAATCTGATTTGTGTCTAGTCTCCCTTTTTAGTTATATTTTTATCTGTACCTCACTCTTTGCAGGTTACCTGGGAAGTTCCTCTGCAGTATAGTGAAAGTATCTTGGTTTTGTTAGGCATTTGAAAAATTTAAATCAAGAACCAAATTTTGTGCATAGTCATGAGATAAGAGAAAAAGAGTAACTTTATTTAAAGTTTTGATTCTAAGCGTATTTCCCTTTACTATGTAATAGAGTTTAGTGACTATCAAAATGTGTTTAAAATTCAAAGCATTGTATTCAAATTCTTTAATTTTTTAAAGATTTATTTATTGCATGGAAGGACTGGTGTATAGGCCAAAGGTGTTGGTGATGAGAGGATTCACCGAAGACAGAGTGGGGAGCAGAACAGCTGGATTGACTGAAATACACTGCTAAGGGGAGCAGCAGGTGAGACAGGAGAGGTCTACTGCACCATGTGGGTTAGCTCCCTGGCTGGGGATTGAACTCAGGCTTTAGTGGTGATAGTGCTGAGATTAAACCTCCAGGCCACCAAGGAGGCTCCTGTATGCAGATTATTTCATTTTGGCAATTTTTTTTTTAAAGATAGACAGCTGTATTAAACGTTCAATGACATGTTTTTATATATGGAAAGAAAATAGAAAATTTTCAAGTAATAATGATGCAGTGGTTAATGTTTAAGACTCTTTAAGAAGTGAGCATATGATAATTTCTAATGTTTAAAAAGTATGCCATAATTCTGAAAAGGACTCCTTATTTGTGTAACCTGTGTGAAAGAAGCTTGGCCAAGGACCTTAGGGCAATTTCCCATGAAACAGACTGGAGTAAGGTACTATAGGTTTCAATGACAAAGGTGTCTGTTAAAAGGGGAATGTACTAGTTTGCTAGGGCTGCCATAGTAAATTACCACAGATGGAGTAGTTTAAACAACAGAAGTTTGTTTCTTCGCAGTTCTCAGGGATGGAAGTCTGAGATCAAGGTGTTGGCAGGGTGGCTTCTTCTGAGACCTTCCCCCTAGGCTTGTCATCCGGGTCATCTTCTCCTGTGTCCTCACATTGTCTTGCCTCTGTGCATGTCTGTGTCCATGTACTTAAGGACACACTAGTCACGTTGGATTAGGACCCACCTGCTAACTTCACTCAACTTAATTACCGCTTTAATGGCTGTATCTCCAAATACATTTTGGGTTTTTTTTTTTCCTCAGCCTTTGGCTAAGAGAGTGAATACTTCACTATATGAATTTTGGGGGGAACACCATTTAGCCCTTAGCAAAGGATAAAATAATTACCTTTCTGCTTGCAGTGTTTTTAGGTGTTATGAAAATTTTAGTTTTAAAAATAGTGTAACAGAGTTATAACTAACTTCCAAGCTTTTATTTTTTTTTAACTAGGTTAAGGGAGTAAGTTGAATGCTGTAAAAAAAATCAGAACAGTAAAATTGTGATATTTTTGTATGTTTATAGATAGGGCATCTGTTACTAAGACAATGTCAATAATTAGGGTGAAAAATTACTGAGTCTGTAGATTCATTAGGCTGGATTTCCAAGTGTAGGTCTTCATAGGGGACTTGTGGGAGTTTGAGGTCTCTGATAGGGAGGGATATTAGATACTTTCATTTTTGGATTACTTAAGTGAAACCAAAGGTAAAGGGGAGAGAATATTCATTATAATAGCCAATTATTGTCCAGCTATTTCTACAAAGTTTAGAGAAGTCAAAATCAGGAAGTCATTGAGCAACTATCTTTCTTCTAAAATTTTGACTATCACTTTGGGTAACATTTTAAAGCATCATTGTGCTTGCTGTCAGTAATCTCCATCAGGAAGAGTATAAAGAATTAGGCTCCAAGGTTTAATTTCAGTCTTTCTCACCAGCAAGTGTGGATGATTGACTTTAGCCTTTTGCAGATTTTTACAGAAAGGGAAACATGACATTTGCTCATGGAGTCTGTTGAACCATGGTGCTGACTGCCAACTTCCTGATTGCATGGTTCTCTGGGGGCAGGTTGGCTGCGTGAGCCAACTGGGCCAGGGCCATCCGCCTTAGTTCGTGTTGGACCCAGTACACAGCAGGAGAGCAAAACCAAGCAGGTGGGTGGATTCGGAGGCAGCCAGCCAGCCATGTGGATGAGCCTTGCTCATCCCTACCCTGGGTTCCAATTTGATTAGGACAAGCTGCTGACATGGGAATCCACTCAGTATGAATGATTCTGCAGGGTAGGCTGCCTTTGGGCCATCCTTAGCTTGAAATATGAAAACTATATGCATGTATGGGGTCTCTGGGCCATGTTTGAACGATCTTGCACAGTGTGGCTTTATTCTCTCAGTGATTAGGGTTAGGTTTGGAATGGACACTTGTTAATCATTTATGTACTAAATGTCTTGCTATTGGTCTTAATAACTCAAGGGGCAATGATCTAAAGGAAGTGTCCCTTCCACATATCAGAATCTGGCGACATTCTCCTCTCATCTCTATGTCCATGCAACCATGGAGATACCATTTTTAGGATTTGCTTAAAATGTAGAGTGTTAGCTGAGGATTGTTATTTTACTTTGCCTGGGAAGAGTGTGGCCATCTGGTTCAGCAGGAGACAGACTGCTCCTTAAAGGGCCCACAGAGTGCCTTAGTCACTGCAGACCTTCAGGTCTTTGTCACCTAGAGTCAACTTTGTCATCGTAGCTTGAAAGCAGCCATAGGCAATATGTGAAGAATGATACTAGTGGTGTTCTGGTAAACCTTTATAAAACAAGCCAACTAACTTGTAGCTTATCTTTTTTCACCACTGATAATGAGGTGGTTATGCTCCTTGTTGAGAGATTGCAACCCAATGAAATCACCTTGGTACATTGGTAGCGTAATTATTTTATAGCACTTCATGTCATTCAAAAATGCATTTTAATTCATGATCTCGTGTTCTTTACAAGTCTTGTGAGATGATGGTTACTCTTGCTGTTATTCAGTTAAAGTTTTTCACTTTTTATTTGGTCTCAGTGAAAATGGGAATTTGGAAAGATATAGTTGAATATGTTAAATGTGTTTAAAGCCAGTGACTTAAAATGGCAACACCCCTACTTCCCCACCCCCCCCATTCCATTTCCCAAAATCCTATGATGGTATTTGGGAGGGTTAGTCTCTAACCATGATGGGAGCTGCAATGACAGTGGATTCCTCCATTAGAGATGCTGATTGGTCAGGCTTGGCTCTGCCCTGCAAGTGTGTGTGTGACATTGTCCTTGGGTGACTCCAGGCCAGTCAATCTAATCCCTGTTCCTGCACCCCACCCTGGCTTGCTGTTAGAAGAGAGAGTTCACATGCGGACTCTGGCCCCTATTGCTGCTGTTTCCTAAGCCTTGATTCCCCCATCTGTGCAAAAGGTAAGGGAGTGTTAATAGAATGGAAAACAATTTTAAAAGCCTAACAGATTTTGTTATCTAAGGAAAGTCAGCTTCTTGCCTTCCTTCTGGAAATCTTCATTCTAATTGTGATTCAAAAGTGGCCTGCTGATAAATATGCATCTATTAAATGTTATCAGGAAGCCAACAGTTTAAAATCTGATTAAAAAACAATGTTATTTGGGGCATTTCTTTCCTCAGAATGGAACTAAGAGGCTGTGTGCATTAGTATTTCACCAGCACCAAGAAACAAAGCATCTTGTTTCACTTTGTTCTCTCTATGTTGGAAGTTAGATCCATCAATCCTGTTTTCTGAACAAAATGTAAGAAGTATTCTGATGATGAGACTCAACATCTCAATTTGGGATATAGAGCTTCCTTATTTACATACCTTCCACCCTCTTTGGTTGTATAATATTAATAATTGCTCGCTCTATATAAATATACCCCAGGAAAATGTCTATGTTCTGGATGCTCTGAGTAGGTTTTCCTACTAGGAAGAAAATGTTGAGATCAGCCAACAGAAGTATTCTGGCTTATTTCTTCACTTTAAATTAAAAAAAATTATAGTCTGATTTATGACCTTAATCTCTTTATGTGTTTGGTTATACTGAATCAATTTGTTCTTGTTAGTCCTGGATAAACTGATAAAAATTAAGGTTCACAATCACCAGGACATATCTCTTTATTAGCACTTATCATGATTTGAATTAATTACAAGTGTAATAATTTATGTAACATCTGTCTGCTCCACTGTGGAATGAGTCTTGAGGTGGCGGGGACTGTGCCTGTCCCCTTTGTTAATTGCTCTATCTCAAGCACCAAGCGCTGTGTTTGGCATGTAATGAACATCTGATAAATATTTATTATGTGAATGAAAGAGTCAAGGTCCACTCTCTCCAGCAGAAATGAAAGCAGCTGCGAACTTGACTCCTCACTGAGACATTGAAAGAGGTTGAGAAAAGATAGCAGAGCTCTGGGGTGTGATGGTGATTTGCACAGGCAGGACCTCAGTCTCACTAACCTGATGGAGTGAGTTTCAAAACTTTTTGAAGTATTTGATCTTCAAATGTCATGATAACTATAAGATTGTTTGCCTTTAATAATTCACTGGATTCTAGGTGGCAGATTTTAACAATGACTTTTCTTCTCCTTATTAATGTTGAAATACATTTTTGTACTACTGTGCATTCTGATTATCAGTTTGGCATAGGACAGTTTTGTTCAACTCCAGAGATCATCTTCTTATGTTATTTTTTCCATTTAGGATACTGTATTTATAGCCCTATATGGCTATGCATAGCAAATGAAAATGTAAAAATTAACATGTGCTCTCCCCAAAATACTTTAAACCAACCAGAAATGGATCCTTCATTCAACTGGAAATGAATCCTGTCATTTTCAGAAGATAGCACATAAATAATTCAGCATTAAATTATTACATCAGTAACAATTAGTCAATCTTTCTGTTCACTGGGTTTTTTTTTTTTTTAAACTTTTGAATGCTAGTGAATTAAACATGGGTGGCTAGCTCAACATGAATGAAACACTTTCTTAAACCCCTTTTCTTCTGTTAAATCCTATTTAACAGTCCAATGTATCTCCCCAGGCAAAACAATTAGTATTTGTTGAGTTAAATATGCTCCTAGAATGTGAACCAGTTTTCCTGGCATCGCCCTCTACTTGTCAGTCTTAAAATATTGTCTAAAATGTCACATATTTATTATAGAAATCTTAAAATTGAATATGGTGGCAGCTTAAGAAATGTATCACTTTGCTTTGCCCTAGAGTGACTGAAAGGCGCCTATGTGTTCTTAGCTGGCTGAGGCAGGGAAATCTTGTCCTGTTGTTCTACTTAGACTTCAGATCCGATAATAAATAAACCTAAGCCTGAGTTCTGATCTATGGAGATGTTAGTTTGCCGTGATAATTGCTGTTGCATTTCCTTGTAAGGGGCTAGGATATCCATTCTCTTTCTGGATAAGATATTAATTCAATTTAATCTGAAATATTAACGCTTGGTTTGAAGATTTACCTAAGAAAAAAAAAATGTAGTCTCGTAAAGGTTCCAGTTATTCAGGGTAATGCCCTGAGCAATTTCACAGTAAAGCTGTGCAAAATCTAATTATTTTGTGATTTTTTTTCCATAGCTCTCTTAGTGCAAATTTCATTACACTAGAACTTTTTCCTCCCAAAACATACCATGCTGGATGTTGGGATTAAATATAGGACACTTAAATCATCCACCAGAAATACAGGAGCCTTGGCCTCTCTGGTGAATTGAGGCCATTTTGTAAGGAATGGTGCTGTAAGGCTTTGGAAGAAACATTTACAAGCACAACACTGGCAGAGTTTTAATTTTATTTAATGACCTGCTTCCTACCAGTGATCTTGGCACCCTTTGCAGTGATTTGCAATCAATTAATCTTACAGAATGTAGTAACATTGCAATAAGGGCAATGTAATCTAAAAGTCTCATAAATCTACCAGCAACAACAACAACAACAAAAAAAAAAAACCCGGAATTGCATACTCAAGGACCTCTTCATTCAAAGCCTCAAATGAGGAGGTGATTCTAACATTCTATTTTCTAACATGTCCTCAGGAGCCTCAGTCCCCTTACAGATTCTGAGTCCTGAAGTTCCTATTTCTCAAAGACTGGCCCTTGCTGGACACTGGTCCCACATATGAGGGAATTCTTGATTCTTCTGTATTACTGAAAGAAGGCTATAGTTTTGTTCCCCCATCCCCTCCCCTGTATCCAGGATAATCATGCTTAACTGCTAGGCCATATTTTTGGAGGTCTTTGTAGGAATGATTCAGGAAGGAAGCATGTTTCCATCCTGGGAATACAGTGACATTTGTTGAGGCAGATGGCAGGAGACAGGGTGGTGTGATATTAGAAGTCAAGGAGACTTCACATACTTGGCTTTGCCAAAAGTTTCTGGAATCTGCATGTTTAGGATCTTAAGTGTATATTCTTGTCACTTCAGATGCACCCTTGCAGTTAACTGTTTAGCGATGATGGATTTTTCCTTCTTATTTTAGCTTAGTAAATATGGAACTACTAAATATTCTAAATTATATAAGCATAAACACTTGAAATATAATGTGTTGTCTTATTTCCATATGGTTCTGTTTTGGGATCTTTTCTAACAAGAATATGGAAGCTTAATGTCTATTCCATCTGATTAAAACGAACCCCTTTTAAGAAATTAAAGGTTTTCAAGACAGTGCTACTTCTAATGAGTAAGTTAAACTTCTGACTCTTGATGAATTTATTCTTACTAAAAAAAATTGTACTATTTTTGATTACTTGTTAATTTATACAGATTGGGATGCCAGATTATACACAAGGAGAGCTCATCCTATATTTTTAGATGCTTGATGCTTCTGGTCATATGAGCTCTAAAATATACTCACAAAGTTTTACATATGCAAACTATTTTTCATTGGCATATATATTGGAGGGAGAAACATAATGAACGTTTTGGCCCAAATGTGATGGTCTGGTGGTCAGCATGTGGCAATAAGACCAGATTTCACGTTTATGCTCCAGTGTGGGAAAGGACAGTTGCACATGGCTGTCTCCCTGGAGACTGAGGACCGGATTCATGTGCCTTTTGAAAGGATACGCCAACAATCCTGCACGAGGGAGGGGCATTTAGCCTTCCTCAGGGTACTGAATCACCTACATAAATTTTGGGAAAAAAATTATTTTATGCTGAACAAGCAATTTGAGGTATGTAAAGCATTATGAACAATTGGATGCTAAATTTGTCCTAGAAATTCCCCGTTTTGAGCTGACTCTCTGTGCCAGTTATGTTCAAGGATATGGGGGAAAAGCCTGAATCTGAACTATGGGTGCTTTAGAGAAAAGTATTGGGGAAAATCAAAGAAGTCCTCATTGCCCCTAGTTAAGATATGGAAAGATTTTTTTCCAAGTAGTTTAGCAAATTAAAAATTTCCTCTTTGTGTTTGTTAGATGAAAGATGTGTATATATCATAAATACTTGTGAGATCCCTCTCCACCAAATATGCATAAACACAATTTTTTTTAATAAATCAAGGGGGGGCTTAAATGTTTTTTTCTCAAACAAGCTTATGCTACTTCTGCACATTTCCATAAATATATAGTACTTATTGGTGATTATTTTCAGAGATAATTATTCTCAGTTTTTTATTTTTTTATTTTTTAAAAGATTTATTTATACAAGAACTGGGGTACAGTCAGAGGCACAGGAGGGTGAGAGGATTCACCAGAGACAGAGCAGGGAGCAGAACAGGCAGACAGACTGAAGACACTGCTGAGGGGAGCAGCAGGCGAGGTTGGAGAGGTCTGCCGTGCCATGTGGGTTTCTCCCTGGCCGGCTGGGAATCAAATCCACACTACAGAGGCTGCAGACAACTTCATAGCACTGTGCTCAACCCACTGCGCCACTGGGGAGGCCCTAGTCTCAGTTTTTTTTTTTAAGAGAGGCTATTGGCTAACTTTGGGGATGTATAGTTCAGTAAAATTCCTGAAAGTGTATTTTTTTGAAGGGCTTGGTTAAGTGGCTGGTTCAGCACTGCCCCAGAAACACTACGAGGGGTGAAACCTGTTGGGCAATATCACTTTTAAACATAATGGCCAAAACTAAACACATGAGAAAAGTAGCTGATGTGGTATTTCCTTATAATTAAAATGTAAGAAGATAAAGAATCCTTTTTATCTCATCTTCTACACTGTTCCTACAAATATAGACTAAAAATACATTTTAGTAGATTTATCAGTATTTCACTTTATACTGAGAGATATGAAAGAACAACTAAGTACACAGATGAACAATGAATGCAATAAAGAATACACTTAATATTGAACAGTGGTGTTGGCTGTAGGTCTAGTGGTTAAGATAGAAGTTATGAGAATTATACCTGGGTTCAGATTCCAGCATTGTCATTTACAGAAATTTTACATTACTGTGACATTTTAGCAAGTGTTTAACCTTGTTTCCTCATCAATAAACATGGACTTCTGTTAGTATCTGCTTTCTAGGTGGTATAAAGATTACAAAAGACAAACATGTGAAATTCTTAACATGTTGGAACACCCAGTGGCCACAGTTATTGTCACTGTCACTGTTACACTGTGTTAAGGGGCGAGTCAGTAGGAAGTGCCACTGTGCTGCCCCCAGGTGGTTGCTCTGGTGACCTGACTTATTAAGTCTCTTGGTTTTATTTATTTATTTATTTATTTATTTATTTATTATTTTATTTTTATATTCCCCATACAATTGCAACCCCCTTAACTCCTCCTTTCCCCACCCCCTTAACTCCTCCTTTCCCCACCCCCCATAGTGTGTCTCTGATTCATAGTTTTTTGTTGATTTTGATTTTTTCTTTCTTATAGTTTTTCTTTTTCCTGGTCCCTTATTTAGGTTTTCTAGATTCCTGCAATAAGTGAGACCATCCAGTATTGTACTTTTTCTTTCTGACTTATTTCACTGAGCATGATCCCTTCCAGCTCCATCCATGTTGCTGCAGATTGCATGTGTTTATCTTTTTTGAATGCTGAGTAATATTCCCTGGTGTATATGTACCACATCTTCTTGATCCAGTCATCCATTTTTGGGTATTTGGGTTGTTTCCAAAGCTTAGCTATTGTAAATAGTGCTCAATAAACATAGGGGTGCAGGTGCTCTTTGGAATTAATGTTCCTGTGTCCTTCAGTTAAACACCTAGGAGTGGAATTGCTGGATCATATGGAAGCTCTATCTTTAGTAGGTTGAGGAATCTCCACACAGCTTTCCATAGTGGTTGGTAGGTCTCTTGGTTTTTATCTCAGCAGGCATTTCTCAAAAAATGCTTCACTATTCCTCTATAATTAGGTGTTACACCATAGAAAGTTCCCATAATCAGATAATTGGGAAGTGGTGGTTTGGGGACTATACAACGTTTCCAGAACTTTTACCGTGCCCATGTGTACTGTGAATCTTCAAAAGTGGCACTTCCCAAACCGATTTAACCTCAGGATCCTCTTTTCCAGTCTAGCATTTTGCAGGACTACTTACTTCTCCTTGAAATACACTGGGGAAAAAAAAACACAGTGTAAATGGATGTTGAAAAACTCATTGCAGGTGACACACCCTTCAAATACAATTTTTACCCCCATGGGGTCCGTTAAAGCCCAACTGAATATTTCAACATGAGCTACCACATAGGATGTCCTTTAAAACCAAATCCAATATAATGAATTTAAGATAGAGCTTTGTTTAGATCCTAGGCCACATTTGACCTGTGGATACAGGTTTGTCACCAGTTAGTTTAAGACTTTTCCAGGTCAGCTTTCTGGGGCTTATTCAAACACACCAGGTATTAATAGACCTGATGAAAGAATCCCAAGAGTTACGTGTTGGGGCTGGAGGCCTGGTCCCTCAGCCTATCCTACTCTGTCCTCTCTCAACCTGTGGTCCAGGCCTGAAGTGCGCATTCTGTAATGTGAGAGGCCATGGGTGTCTCTTGTACATCTGTCTCCATATATCTGTTTCCCCTCTCAGGAATATCCTCCCTCCACTCATATTCCCAGCTCTCACTCAACTTTCAAGACTTAGCTCCTGGGTCATTTTTTTCTCTAGACACCTATCCAGACCCTTCCAACCGGCCAAAAGCCTCTGTGTGTGGCCCCACAGTGTCCATTAGACCCTTTTATTACTTATCACAATATTTTCCGACTTGTTTTCCCTCTAGACTCTGAGATGCTTGATATGGTTTTCACTTATTGAGATATAGTTTATATATAGTGAAATGCTCATATATTAACTCTGTTATTTAATCAGTTTTGTGGGAAGAACATCAGGGCACAGGTCACATTTCTGTTCCTCCAGAATGTTCCCTTATCTCTTGTTCCAACAAACCCCCAATTCCTGAAGCAACTACTCATTCACTTTTCATCTCCACCGGTTAATTATGAGGATTCTAGAAAGAAATGGAATGAGACATGATGTCTAAACATTTTTGCGTTCAGTTTTTTCACCCAGATGCATCCTTGCTGTTGCATGAATACACAATTGGTTTCTTTTTATTAACCCTTCCCTGATGACTGTACCGCAGCTACCTGTTACTCTGTTATGGGCACATGGCTTATTTCTAGTTGTTGACTATTAAAGTTTCTGTGAGCATTCTACACAAGGCTTTCTTGTGAATTATGTTTTCATTCCTCTTGGATAAATACATGGGAGTAGAATCACTCCTACTGTAGGTGCCCAATTAACTTTTAACAAACTGTAAAACAGTTTTCTTTTTAAAGATTGATTTATTTATCCATACAAGAACTGGGGTACAGACCAGAGGTGTGGGGTGTGTGTGTGAGAGGATTCTCTACAGACAGAGTAGGGAACAGAACAGGTGGATCCACTGAAATACACTGCTAAGGGGAGCAGTGGGCAAGGCAGGAGAGGTCTGCTGTGCCATGTGGGTCAGCATGGAACTCATGCTGCAGTGGCTGCAGGTAGCTTCATTGTGCTGAGACTTAACCCCTTGCACCACCAGGGAGGCTCAGTGTAAAACAGTTTTCAAAGAGATTATATGACTATAAACTTCTAGGGTGCTTGGATGAGGTTCTTTTTCAGCTCGATTTCACTGGTGTCCAGCCCAGTGTCAGGCTCACACTAGGTACTCAGGGTTTATTGAGGAACAGATGGATAAGAAGCTCAAAGCAGTGTTCACTCCAACACTCTGTCCATCACAGGAGTAAAAACTTACTGGCTAAAGGTGGATTCAGTCTAGGCAGGCAAGAAATGGAGGGTTCTCTTCTTACCGTCCTGCTGCACCTGCCTCTCACTTCAGAGTGGCAGTATGTGCAGGTGAAGCCAAGTTAAATATGTAGCTGTCACGGGACCCAAGAAGGATCCTGATACCAGTAGCTGCTTAGCGTATTTCCTCTTTTTTCTTTTTTAAGATTTATTTATTTATTTATTTATTTATTTATGCAAGCACTGGGTACAGTCAGAAGCGCGGGAGGGTGAGAGAATTCACCAGAGCCAGAGGGGAGAGCAGAGCAGGCAGACTGACAAAGTACACTGCTGAGGGGAGCAGCGGGCAGCAGGAGAGGTCTGCTGCGCCATGTGGGACCCTCGCCCAGCAGCCGGGGATTGCCGGGGATCGAACCTGTGCTGCAGAGGCTGCGGGCAGGTTCGCAGCTCAGCGCTCAACTGCTTTGCCACCGGGGAGGCCCTGCTTAGCTTATTTTCTGAAGTTAAAATTCCTAACACTCCAGTTCAAGACCCTCCACACCCTACTTTTTTATACACTTGCACCACCCTTAATTCATCTGCACAAATTCATTTCAGCCAAACTTGGAAACTCTTGTGGCATCTAACATTTTCTCCCCTTTGCAACAGTGGTATCTTACCACAAAAACTGTTGACATGGTGTTAACCAGACTCAGTGCAGACATTGCCTTTGCTCTAAAACTGGTTCTGGCCAGCACATCTGGATTTCTCTCCAGAGGGACTCTGGTGTGGTGTCCACCCATGGACAGTATTCATTAGCCATTGAGCAGGATATCCTGCCTTTATTGTAGTGATGTGTGCCCGCATCTTCCTGCTCTGTGAGCTAATGGGCTCTCAGGCCTGTGTACTTAGTGCCCTTCAAGAGTCTGGAGGCCTGGAGGCTCAGAGGGTTGGTCACTAAAGGAGTCTTTATGGTTATCCTTCATAGTCCTTGCTGGTGATGGCTGATTCCACCAAAGGGAACTTAAATTCCATGGTAATGATTTGGCTCCTTCTTCAGCAGAAGAAAAATCTGTTTAAGGAGAGGAACACATAGTATAAATTTGTGAATTCATGTCACCTGGTAGATAATTAAAGGGAAATGAACATGCTCTAGGCTTCAGTGTTAGTCACAGGTCACATGCCTGGAAATACACATATGAACAGGTCCATAGAGATATGCCAACAGAGTAGCTCCACGCGACTGTAGTATGCAGCACACAACTTAAAATCATCTCCGTAGGGAGAGATGAGCAAGAAGTAGAGCAGTTGACCCTATGACATATATGTTCTCTTTTGACAGCCTTTTTTTAAAAAAAATAAAGTCCTAATTTTGCTTCTGCAAACTTTCTTTTGTAATTGTACAGTTTCTAAAAATATTCATTTGAAATTTAATTTCCAGAAATGCATTATAGTAATCTTTGATAACAAACATAAATGTGAAAAGAATGCTAAGGAGGTGAAAATATATGTACCAAGCAAGGCTTACATTCTATAAGTTATGTAGCAGTTAAGAAATTATAATCATTTTTGAGTGACAACTCAGGGCAACAGCTGGAAAAGATATTTCAGGATTTGGTTTCTTGGTAATTTTTTTTTTTTTCAAAATCTTATGTTGCTGTGAAAACTGTAGTACCAATTTCTCAGAATAGGTGCATAATTCTTGACATCTCATAATTGTTGATCAAGGGAAAAATACACTCATTTGTAGACATTTAAAATAAAGAATTGGATGCCAATTTTTTTTAAGTCTGGTAATAACATAATTATTAAGAAGTAGGTTGAACTAATTAGGTTGGGTGTGTTTGATCTAATTGCTTGTTGCCTTTTTCTGGTTTCAAGAAAAACTCAGGATCCTGTATGTTCAAGAATTTGAACAGCTGCTTTTCCCTCTACCCAACCAGTAAGAAATAAATGCAGCATTAAAATTCCTAGGTTGATTTCCTGCATTATTCACCTGGCAGAAAAATGAATTCAATACTTCTCTCAGCAAAATGAGAGGCATAAGTCTTTCAATGTGGGTAGGGTCGTGCAGCAAGCAGTTTCCAGAAAGCCAGCTTTATTGCCATGGTATTTAGAAAGACCTGGTCTCTACAGCCTTGAGAGGAATTTAGTGCCATGAAAGTACAAACTATCCTTGTAGCTGGGACCTACATTTCTTTCATTCAGCACAATCTTAAAAGTTGTCTTTGCTTAACAGGGACTCTTAAGATTTGAATATCTTAATTTATTTTGATATAAAATGTGAACTTGACATATCAGTCTACCTGAATGTATTATGGACAATTTGAAATATAGCTAAATGAAATTGAGGTACGTAACAACTACTCAAGTGCTATCACTTAACTTCAAAAAATTAGGAACTTATGACTAGTCGTGCTTTATCTAGCCTCCTACCCATCCATGTTATTTTGAAGCTAATTCTAAAAATCATCAGTATATCTGTAAAAGACAAGGCTCACTTTGAAACTGTTATCATACCCCAGAAAAAATTAGCAGAAATTCCATAGTGGTCAACAGATAGTCAGTGTTTAAATTTCTAATTGTTACATAAATATCATATTTATGTATCTCTGTGTATATCCTTTTTCCAGTTTACATATATGTTTTGGACTCAGGAACCAAATAAAGACCACATATTGCAACTCGTTGCTTTGTATTTTAATAATTTTTTAAATATATAAGTTTCAATTATGAAAAATTTCAAACTTACAGAAAAGCATGGAAAATATCTATCAGTATGTATTTAACAAATGTTAACATTTTGCCAATTTTGCTTCAGTATCTTTTTTTAAAAATTACAGAGTTGAAGTCCTTTCCTTTTATCTTTTATTTTTGAATCAGTTCAGTATCCTAGAATTGATGTATATCATTTCCACAGTATGTGCTATCAATACCCATATATATCACACCTATCATTTTTTGTTTTCCATACTTAACAAAAATAGCATGCCCTTTTCTCCTGCCTCCCTCTCTTGCACTTCACATACTCTCCCTGTATGTCTTTGTTTTTGTACTCAGCATGCATATTCATACATGTAGCACAAATAGTTCATTTTCAACAGCTGTAGATTCCATTATATGAATAAACACCAGCAAATTCATTTCCCTACTATGAACAATTAAAAGGCTTCCATTTTTTTCCTATTAGAAATGATTTTCAGTAAACATCCTTCCATACACTCAGTGGAAGTGAATGTAGTTGATGTAGATTTTAACACCTGGAAGTGGCAGGGATGCCTTTAGTTTTGCAGGTATGACCGGTTCTCTCCAAAATTGTTCAACTCAGCAGCAATATACGAGGGCATCCATTTCTCCAGGTCCTCCCCAAACCTAGTATTGTTAGGCTTCTAAATTTTTACCAATATCATAGGTGTGCAATGACCATTTGTCCTCTCAATTTATACTTTCCTAGTTACCTGTGTGATCTCATTCCTTTTTGTATATAGTAGCTTTTTATGCTCTCTTTTTATGCTCCCTCTCATTTCCTGTTCAAGGTTTTTTTCTAATAGCAAATTTTTGAATTCCAAGAATCAACTCTTAATTATACAGACATATTCTTTTTGATTGGGCTCCGTATAATTTGTAATTTAAGAAGTTGTTTTCGAGAAGTCATTTATAATTATCTGGATACTTTAAGATTTTAAGGGGCGTTTGTGCGAGCTAAACTCTTTCAAGAGGGAGAAAAATCAATTACTTGTGTAGAAGCTACTTAAAATAATGTTATTGACTGTTGTATCCTACTGAGACTTTAACCATCTGCCTTATTTTTTTCGTTTGATGACTTTTTCCTCCCTCCCTTTGTATTTTATGCCAAGGCTCCTATACTTCTCTCAGTAACTGATCAATATAATTTTACACACTCAACACATCCAGTGTCTGTCAGTTTCACTTTCCTTCCTGGAATTTCCCTTTCAAGATCTGCTGGCTTCCTGTTCCAGTGTCCCCTCGTGGCTCTGCAGACCTGCTGTCCCCTGTAGTCGTCCGCTGGCCATCTCTTCCCATCCTGTGCTGGGGGTTGTGTCCTCAATGCCATTCTGTCCCCCTTGTGGCATATTCCTTCTTGGTGGAGCATATCCTCAGCTTCCCTAAGATGTAAATGAATGCAGACATTTGTCAGATTAGCTGAAATGTCTTTTTTCATTTCATTTGGGTTTGCTGCTGTTATGTTTAGTTTTTATCATTTATCGGGCATAAAATCCTATAATAAAAATTTATTTCCTTCAGAATTTTGACAGATTTGATTCTTCCAACTTTCCAGGGTTGCTCCTGCAAGGTCTGGTGCTGTTCTAATTCCTGTTCCCTTGTGACCTGTTCTCTGTTTTTGGAAGTTTTTAGAATTATCTTTTATCTCATCTCAGATGAATTGTATTCTATGCCTTAGTGTTGTCTTTTATTAAAATCATTTTTACTAGTTATGTATTAGACTCAATCTGGAGACATTTCCTTTGATTCTGAGAAGTTTTCTTTTTATTTAAAAAGAAATAATTTTTATTTCAGTTTTAATTTACTGAAATTATCTTTTGATTGGAAGTTGAACTTGGAATCTCGTTTTCCTGTTTTTCTCTTTTATTTCCATTTCCTCATACTTTTTGGTTTACTTTCTGGGAGAGTTTCCTGTCCTTAACCTATTATTCCACTGATTAAAAAAACAAAAAACAAAAAACAAAACTCAGCTAGCATTGCAATTTCCAGGCGATGTCTCTTGTTCTCTTATAGTTCTTGTTTTTGGAATCATGCTTTGTGACTGAAATGCCTTTTAAATATCTCTTTGGAGTTGTTCATTAAGCTTTTTAGAAGTTTTCTTCAGCTTTCTGTATTCTGCATTGTGATCTGTTTCAAGTAGGGTTTGTCTCATGATTTTTTAGCATCTCATTTTTCATAATATGCCTACCATGGTGGGTAAGAGGAGTGAATTAAATGTTTGATTCAAGGTCAAACAATGTTAGTGTCTTAAAGAAATCCTATATTGCAGTTCTATCTTGATTACTTTTGCAATTTGATTCCACAGAGAAGCCAAGGATTAGACAAAATGAACTTCAGAGGTACTTTGTAAATATCAGAATTCCAAACTGATGATTCCATGACTCTAGTTAAACAGATTTTTTAAATTAAGTAATCTTGGATTCATTCACTCATTTGGCAATATATATTGATACCTACTTTATTATGGCTTGAAAATTTTCTTTGATATTATTAGACTAGACATATTGCTTTTCATTTCCTACTTTTTAAATGTTACATTTTTAGTTTTAAGCAAGCTCAAAAAGAAAAAATAAAAAACAGGAATCCAAGTTCCAAGAGAAGCTTATCAATTCATTGTTATGGACAAATGCACCCAGTTTATAAAATGAGATCTTTTCTGAATTATGTTTCACTTAGGAGATGTTAGATTTTCCAAGCAGGAGCCAACATTATACCTGAATCACTTTTTTATTGGTAGCTATAAACTCAAAAGAACCTCGCCTAGTTTATGACATAGGTTCATACAATTTGTATATCTTTTTAAGTAGATGCAAACCCATACACAGCACTTGCCAATGACCTGTCATATAGTTGCTTTAAAATTGATCTAAATGCACTCAGCATCCAGAAGAGGTCTTTAATTTATTGCCATGGTGTTTTCTGTATATCAGATATTTAGAAGCCACACTGGTGGAATAACAGAGAATCCTTTAAGATTTTATAGTACAAATATATAGAAGGTTATATTTTATTTTATTTTATTTTATTAAGAAATTTTTTTTTTATAATGATAGGTTTTTTTTTTTTTAAGATTTATTTATTTATTTATACAAGCACTGGGTACAGTCAGAAGCACGGGAAGGTGAGAGAATTCACCAGAGCCAGAGAGTAGAACAGGCAGACTGACAAAGTACACTGCTGAGGGGAGCAGCGGGCGGCAGGAGAGGTCTGCGCGCCATGTGGGACCCTCGCCTGGCACACCGGGGATCGAACGGATGCTGCAGACGCTGCCGGCAGCTTCGCATCCCAGCGCTCAACCGCTGCACCACCAGGGAGGCCCTAGAAGGTTATAAACTTAAGAAAAAGTTATGATCCATTTCAAACATACACAAAAGCCGAATAATTTAATAAATCCCGTCTACCCACACCCAGCTTTAATTATTACCAACACTCAGTCAATCCTGATTCATCAATGACCTTTTCCTTTTCTGCTCACATCAGATTATCTTAAAGTAAATCTAGGACATCCTAAATGTCATCTAAAAATATTTAGGCATTCTTTTCCAAAAGGTAAGAACTCTTAAAAAAATCACCATAATATCACTACATCTAAAAAAATTAACAACAGTTTCTTAAAATCATACTGTCAGTACTTAAATTTTTCTGATTGTCTCATTTCCCCCACCCCCTTGGCTTGTTTGAATTGGGAGCCAGATAATTTCATGTATTGCATTCGATTTATCTATAAGTCTCCCTTAATTTAGTGTCCCTGACTTTAAAAATAAAAGACGATGTATTTGTTGAAAAAACTGAGTTAACTTGGACAGTTTTTTTTTTTTTTTCCTGGAAAAAATTTTGTATTTGTTTTACTTTCTAGGATATTTTCTTGTTCTTAGCCTATTATTCAACTGATTTATTTAAAGCAGTTTTAATTTTAATTTGATTTTTAAAAAATTAAGCTAACATCAAAAATATCATTTTGTCTGAAAAATGACCTACATTCTGGATTTTGTTGCTTGCATCCTGATGATGTCATTTAACATAGTCTTCTGCCCCTTTATTTCCTGTAAACTGTTAATTGGGAATAGATGTTTGATTAGATGCAGGATTTATATTTTGACATGAAAAGAGTCATCCTAGAAGGTGCTGTATATTTCCTATATTATACATGTTGTTTATTTTCTATTGCTTCTATCACAAGGCTTACCAAGTTTGTTTTTCTTTTTGTGATATTAAGATGGATCTGCAGGTTCTGATGTTGTCAATGTGATCCATAGTGATAAAAGTTTCCCATCAGCTTCTCAAAGATTTCAGCAGCTACTGATAATTATTGTCTTGGTCCATGATAGACATGATGGACAGAACTAAGTGTATCCTAGTTTGGAAAACCTCACCTATTTCCACTTTTTCACTCCTGATTTTTCACTCTGGCATGCTGCTTGGGAGAAAGAACGGTGTGAGAGCAAATCAAACAGCAGAGAGAGTAGCATAATGTGTCTTTTTAAATTTTTTTTTTTACTTTATTTTTATGTAGAAGAATAAGAGTATAGGCCAGAGGTGTGGGAAGTGAGAGGATTCACCAGAGACAGAATGGAAAGCAGAACAGGTGGATTTACTGAAATACACTGCTGAAGGGATCAGTGGGTGAGACAGGAGAACTCTGCTGAGCCATATGTGGATTAGCTCCCTGACCGGGGATCAAGCTCAGGCCATCATGGTGACAACACTGAGACCTAACCCCTAGGCCACCGGGGAGGCCCCATAATGTGTCTTGTATTAATAAATAGAATTGCGTCTTTGTTGACCTGTTTGCCTCAGTTTCGCTGTTTCTTGTCAATATTAGTTACATATCCAGCCAAGATAACTCCCAATGTGTTAATCACTGAGAAGACATTAAGTCCAACTCAGTTTCTACTTTTTGAAAAATGGGTACTAGTTTTATTTCTCACATTCCAAATTTTCACTTGCACACACACACCTGAGTCTACTCAGTTATTTTACTTCAAGTGCAGTATTTTACATGAAGAATAGAAAGGGAATCAACACTAATCGAGATTGGCTTTAGGTATCAACTCCAGGCTAGTTTTCATGCCAGAGGCTTATATCCTATTTGTAGCTCATGATGGAAAATTGAGTTGAGAAAAATTAGGGACAGAGACCAAATTTCCTTTACTCTGAAGATAACTCATGCTCTGTACAATAAGTGTTTTCTATTAGGAGGAAAATGCTGTGCATTAATGCTCATGAGAAAAAATAGTGATTGCCAGTAATGCCATGAGGAAACGATTTTTTGAATGTTTCAGAGTATAAGCGTGAATCTATCATTAAATGGGGACTACGGCTTATTTTGCAGACTTCGAGGACACTTTTGTTTAAGGTAGAATTATTCTAGGAAAGTGTGAGTCTTGATTTTAGGAAAATGCACAAAGAACATAGTAATAAGAAGTATACATGTCTGAACTCTTCATTAAAGTAAGCAAGAACAGAGCCGAGGTCCAGAAGACACGAAACTGGAGACCTCTGTTGAGGAGAATGGACTGGGAGAATACAGAGAGGGTGGACCCTAAGGTAGCCATGACCTCACAGTAGATGCAACTTGCTTTTTTGTAGCGTAGGGCTTACGATTGAGCTAACTTCAGACCTTGGCAATTAATGTTTAGGACGAAAGTTACACTGGTGCTTTTAAATGTAAATAAGCCTTTTGTTTGTTAAAATAAACAAGTTAAAATGTTTTTTATTGAGAAAATCCAAGAAACAGAAAAGACTCCATAACTATATTAAAATGATAGAAAAGCCTTTTTGATTTATCAACAACCTATTCCTTATAATAAGTTACTCTAAAATTTGCTGCCTTAGAAGGGAGATCAGGTGTGAATTTTGATTATGGGCATTGTCTTCCAGTCATTTAAGCAGCTTTCCAACTATAATTGAACAATATAGGTTTAAACTGTGGGGATCCACAGTTCAAGTTTAAAAATCCACAGATTTTCTTGTAAACTTATAGTATCAAAAGAGTACATTTCTATAAGTTTTTTTATCTTATGACTTAACATTCTCTTTTCTCTAACTTACTTTATTATAACAGTAGACGGTATTGCTTCCTGCTGGTGTCAGCTGTCCCGGAATTGATCTCTATAGTCATGTTACCCCAACTCCACTTTCTTTAATCTGATAGTTTAAAATCCCAGCAGCACGTAGCAAAGTGTAAAAATTGATAAATACAGATGTCAAACAATAGGTTGCAACAGAGGACCCACACTTGGGAGGATCAGGGGACTGTCTGGATGTAAATCACACTGCGCATGTTCCTGGTATCCTGACTGCTTTCTGCCCTATGAGTAAAAGGAAATCCTTTAGTCCAAATGTGGACACTTAACAATTTTTTTTTAAACTTATTTAGAATATGGACTTAAACCCTTCTGTGAGTCTAAGGAAATTTCAGTGAAGGATGGAGATTTATGGTATGAATAAAAGGTGTTATGCAGCAAAAACAAAACAAAACAAAATCACACACCAGAAACAACAAGTAAACAACAAACACCTGCACCACGATTCTGTTTCTCTACTTGGTTTAGTTAGGTTTTGGGTGTTTTAATGTGTTTCAGTTTATTCATCCTTATTTTAAGGCTAGTGCTCACTCTGATTACTTTCCAGAAATATAAGGATTAAATTATGTCAAGAGGAAAAGTTGTGTTGAGATATTTGGTTTAAAGGCTGTTTGTAGTTTGAAGTTTTATTTCATTACAATGGCATTTGGTTTTTAGTTGAACGAATTATTATTTTACCAATATTTCTTATTAAAAATGGTTTTCTATTTCTTTCATGATTAGAAATGTTACAGGCATTTTTGATCACAACCGAAATTGGATGATTAATTTTACTCCCAAAGAATTCTGCTTTCTGAATCATGAGGTTTTACTTCAACAAATGTTTTTTCAGTTTAGGGTACTATATGATGACCATACTCTCTAGGGTAAAAAGTGTGGAAAAAGGTGACTGACCTTGAGAAATACACAATTGCTGTGCTGGAGTCCTTTCAGGATTGAAATGGAGTAATAAAATCAGAAATCATGGAGCAGTTTCTAATTTCAAAGACAGACAGTCTGACCTTGCCTAGATAGTTCAGGTAGAAACCCAGAAGGAACATGGAAAAGGAAATTGAGTTCCAGTCCAGGTGACACACAGCCACAACAGCCTCCAGTGTTACATCTGGAATTACAGTGTGGGCCAGTCACCTTAGCCCAGCGAGCTCTCACCTAGAGATGTTTTTCTCCTGGTATCTGTTCTTATTTGAAAAAGTACTGACTGAGCTCTGCAGCCGCTTACACACACACACACACACACACACACACACACATACACACACATGCTTGTGTGCGCTCTCTCTCTGTCTCTCTTTTTCTCTTTCTCTCTCTCTTTCTCTTTCTCTCTTTCTTGGTTCTTTATGTTCCTGAATTGGAGCCACAATTTATATTAAGATAAAAGAATTCTTTCTGATATATGTTTGGTTCTTTGACTTTTTTTTTAACAAATCTTCTCTTGAAACAATTAAGGGTAACTTCCTGCATACCTAGGCTCACCAGTATTTTGGATACTTTGCTACATGGTTCAGACTCCAGAGAAGGGCACTTAACATGGATTAAGGCATTCTGGAGTGCCTGGCATTGCCACCTTTGGCAGCAATCACCTCTCGGCCCACTTATTCCATAGATCATCATTCATTTTCCATGTGGTATTTCTCCTGCCCTGGCTGGAACTTCTGTTGACTGGGAGGCAACAGTGTAGTGGCTTAGGTGCCCTGTTCTCCAACCTGCCAGCCTGTGTGTGTGTGTGTGTGTGTGTAGTGTAATATTAAATATCAGCAGTTAAATTGAGAATATTTATTTTTTAGAGATGAAATCGTTTTATTCAATGGTTGGGAAATGAGTTGAAAGCATGACAGTGTGTTGTGACAGGACGGGTGGCTGTTATCTCCCTATTGGTAAAATAGGATGGAGGCCAGTCAGGTTGAGTTGTCGTCTTTCCCTGATACTGAAATCATTGTTAGAGGGTTTTTGTGTTTGATACTGAGGGTAGATGTTAACAGTATTTGTGACAATATTTCGTAATTACTCTCAGTTTTGAGGAACTTGGAATGTCTTTTTTTTTTTTTTTTTTTTTTTTTGCCAGTGACTTCAAAATGTGGTACTTAGGGAGAAGAACCATTTAACATTCTTACAATTCTTACAATTCAGAAAAGGTGGCCAAGAAATTTCCAGTGAGAAATGGGAATCATGAGAATCTTGGTCAGAGAAGCAGAGTGTCTCTCAGGGGCAACAGCCCTCCGGGTAAATTTAGATTACTTCATTGGGGCATGATGTTGGCCAAGAATTTGACTAGCCTGAGCCTAAGTTTCCCAATCTGTAAATTGTGGATCATGACATTTTGAGGCTTAAAGAGATAGTAAGATCCTAGAACAGTTTCTGTGTTAAGGGAGATACTCTGTACATGGTGGTAGCTAGAAACATCATCAGTAGTTGTGTCTTCAGTGGTTCATGACCTCCTGGTATTAGAGGAACAGGATCTGGAGTTGGGGGTCAGTACAGTCAAGGTACCCCATTGTTAATGTCTATATTTCTGTGTCCCATTGCACCTAGAGTTGGGGACGGCCTAAACCTTTGAGCAGAGCTGTGGATGCGGTCCCCTCATGCTCTCCCTCTCCCCTCAGGAGTCCACCTCAGTTTCAGAGGCTTCAGTCAGTTTCTCCAGGTGACCAGTGTTTTCTTCCTTTGGCTCTGGCTGTCCCTCTCCCGTGGCCTCCATCTCCTGTAGGAATAATTAATGAAAGAAAGTGTGGAAAAGGGTATCCTTCCATGAAAAATGGAGCCTTGTATGGATACTTTGCCCTTCATTTCTACCCAGCCATGTTCCCTGCCTTCTGTCATAGCTAAGTGTCCTGGGCAGAAGTCCTGAGCATTTTGTCATTACGATGCCACCAGTTGAGAGTGTTTAATAATAGAGGGCTTGAATCAAGGTTGACAAGGGCAGGCGGGCCTCATGCCAGCCCATCTTTCCCTCCTGGTTCCATGCACACTCTGCTTTGACCTCCACTGAAGCTTATAGTCTGTAGCGTTGCCATATAGCTGAGCCTCAGAGGGTGGTGCGTAGAACAAGTGCAGAAAACGTGGTTTGCACAAGAGCCTTTTTCCCTTCAAATCAAAATCCCCTTGGTCTCCCTTTTAAACCACATATTAGAGGGTTTTATCAGAAAAAAGGATCTAGAGTAGGTCCTGATGTTGCTAGGTAACCAGAAGAAACAAACGCAATTGCTACTGGGACAATTGGATTTTCCCTTGCTACCTGGCTACTCTCGCTGTGTGATTGGTAGTGTCACCAGATTTGCATGATGCCAAGGCTGGAGGGTCTTCTTGATCTTCCAGCTCCTTTCTCCCCACCCTTTGCCCTCATTGTAAAGTCCCAGATACAGTATTGGACCCTTAAGATCAGTTCTGGCTTTGAGATATTCTGAGATAAGGTGCTACACAGAAGCAAATACAGTTTATTGCACACAGCTGTATTTCCAAGGTCTTGAACCCATTTTTAAACTAAATGGGCACAGTGTCTCAGCATTAGCAGTGTTTTAACAGCCCACAAATGGTGGCAAGTCTGCATTTGTTTGGCTCTTTTCTAGGAGTATTTCACAAAGGTAATTTTTAGCTGCAGGAGACAAATTTGTACTACACACGACAGGACATAGCTTAATGCTGCTGATTAAATCATGAGACACTGCTCTGTTCCTTTCTCCCTGGGTGCCACCACGCCTGGAGACAGGATTCCCGGAGTCATAGTGTTGCTGCTGTGGGTCTGACATTCCTGTAACCTGCGCTGTCTGTCTGTTGCAGATCGGGACACCTCTCAAACTGAATGCCCTCCCACCCTCGACTCAGATCCACACCGTCCTCCGCTGCAAACATTTATAGCAGAAGCAAAGCTCAATCTGCAGACAGTGAGCAGACAAGATGGGGAGACTGGAGATGGAGCCGAAGAAAATATTGTTTACCTCTAATTGTGTCGTCGTTATTTTTCCAAACAAAACTGGCACTTTGGGGAGAAACTTTTTTCCTTTCCTAATGTGTGTGAGTGTGTGTTAGTGTGTGCTAGTGACCATCTGTGTCCAAATTGCTTTAAGAGTAATATTTAATATTTCCTGCAAGGTCATTTTTGGGGCATGACTAAATTATGGAAAGCAGCTCTATTTGTATAATATTAACTTATCACACCTAATTTCAGATTTCTGGAAGGGAAATTAAGCAGAAGTATTTAAAAAGTTTTATGACTCTAAAGTAAAATGCATTATACTGCATTTTCTACTGGATCTCCCTGGTTTTGGAAATCCCTTTTAAAATGTAAATGAAGCAATTTGGATGGAAAGAGTGAAGTTCATCATGGGTGAACTTGTCCCAGTCACGGCAACTGATTATGGAGCGTGGCCCCGGTGCCCCAAAGGACCGGCAGATGTGGGAAATGTCTTCCCTCTTGCTAGTTTTTGTTTCATTTCTCTTTGGGGCATCAAAATGGTTACTCTTGGTGGTGATCTGTCACTGTCATCAGTCACTACACAACCAGCTTGTCCTGCCTGGGTGGTCACTCCGCTAAAAATACAGTTTGGACTCCGAGGGCCTGGGCCACCACATACTTTGCAGACTCTCTTTCTCGGTGGTTCTCCTGCTGCTGAGCTTCCAGGCCACAGTTCAGCAGCAACTTTCAACACAGCCCTGAGGCCCAACCCCAGCAAGTCAAATCTGATGTAAATAGTGAAACTCCAGTAGAGTCGTCCTCCTCTAAGCTGCCCTGTCTCCCCCATCCTAGGAACACCACCTCCACCACTCCACCCTGTGGAGTGGTTCTTTAGGGCGAAATCTGCCCTCCCAGTTCAGCTCTCTGCCTGGCGTGCTCTACACAAAGCACACCAAGCCTTTAGTATGATAGGCGTCTGTGTGAGAAAATAAACCAGGAAATGTTTTTCAGCTCATTCTTCAGAAATATTTGTATATGTTTTGGTCAGTGTCAATAAATATCTTTTACCTCACTGTTTTGCTTTGTAATTTTAATATGGTGTAGGACCATAGTAACATTTGCATTTCACACACAAACACAACCTCCCTTAATGAAAAGTGGAAAGGAGTATTAAATTCATCCAGCATTGCCATGCTTACCAAGTGGGAGACCTGATCAAGGAAGAGAAATCACCTAGGACCCATTGTTTTATTTTGGTTTTCCCACTGAAAATTGCCAGTTGAGTGTTTCCATCATCTGTTCACTTGAGCAAGTCAAATCTTAGCTTTAAATAAAGCCTCTGGGGGCCACTCATCATCTGGCTTTTGCTGGTTCTGGCCATTTTGGTCACAATCATACTAACACATTCAGGAACCGATCTTCACAGATTAGAACTTATTAAAATTTTGTTCAATTAGTCACCTCCAAGCTGAACTCCTAAATCATAAATTCATCTTCTAATTCTAAACACATCTAGAGAGAAAAACCTATCTTCCCTTTCTCTCCAATAAAGTCTACCCAAAATCCTAGATCTCTTAAATAAAAAAAAAAAGAAGATATTTCAATCTAAATCCTTGCTCTGATAACAATTTATATCTTCCCTTTTTTCTTGAAAATGGATTTGGGAATATCCATGTGCAAAGATGTTCAAAATCCCTGTAAACCTCTTTAAAAATGTGTGCTCAGCTTTTTACAATAGCTAAGCTTTGGAAACAACCCAAATGCCCAAAAATAGATGACTGGATCAAGAAGATGTGGTACATATATACCATGGAATATTACTCAGCATTCAAAAAAGATAAACACATGCAATTTGCAGCAACATGGATGGCGCTGGAAGGGATCATGCTCAGCGAAATAAGCCAAAAAGAAAAAGAAAAATACCGGATGGTCTCACTCATAGCAGGAATCTAGAAAACTTAAATAAGGGACCAGGAAAATGAATAACTATAAGAAAGTGAAAATCAAAATCAACAAAAAACTATGAACCAGAGACACTTTTAGGGGGGCGGGGGCGGGAGGGGAGGGATTGGGGTCAGAATGGGGGGCTGCAATTGTATGGGGAATATAACAATAAAATTTATTATAAAAAAAAAAAAATAAATAAAAATGTGTGCTCAGACCTCAAGTCTGTGCAGCCACTTGGAGGAGCCTTAGCATCTTTTGTAATACCTACGTTCATAAGTTCCACTTGGTAATTTTCTTATTTAAAATTATGACTTTTCAACTGAATATAACTGAATTTCAACACTTTCTTGATAAATTCTTTTTTTTTTTAAAAGATTTATTTATTTATACAAGCACTGGGTACAGTCAGAAGCGCGGGAGGGTGAGAGAATTCACCAGAGCCAGAGCGGGGAGCAGAGAAGTCAGAAGGACCGAAGTACACTGCTGAGGGGAGCAGCGGGCGGCAGGAGAGGCCTGCGCACCATGTGGGACCCTGCTTCAGTGGCCGGGGAGCAGCCGGGGATCGAACTGGCACTGCAGAGGCCACGGGCAGCTTCACAACCCAGCGCTCAACCTCTGCGCCACTGGGGAGGCCCTCTTGATAAATTCTTTCTTCCACTTTGTCCTTACTCAGCAATGAATTCAGATTTCAATAAAGGTCACTTTGTGGAACAAATAAAAATTAATCTTAAGACCACCCTGTTTCCCAGCATCATAAATAAGTTTCCCACAAAGGATTTATTTTTTCCCAAAAGGAAGGCCTTGAAGGAATATTCTTCAGGGATTTGTCATGAAGAGAACCCTTTGCTCCATCCCTTCCAGGCGGCTTGGATTCATGCACCATCTCATCCATAGTCCCAGCTACTCAGCAAAATCACTGGAATCGTGCAACACCTCCTAGCCCACTCACGATCGGAGCCCTGCTTGTTCAGAAAAGGGTAAAAACACAACTGCTGCTGCCGAGGGTGGCGGGGTATGTGTATGTGTGTGCACGCCCAAAAATTATGTAAAGGAGCTGAGGGTGAAGTAATGGGAGGACAGAGAAAGAAGTAAAAAATATGTATTTTCCCCTGTGACCTAGGACCTAGGCCCACCATTCAACTTAGAATGACTCTTTAAGTTTGAACCCATCTCTGTCTTTCTCAATGAGAGGCTGAGCAATTCAGAGTATGGATTTTGAGCCAGAACTTCCACTGGCTGGCTGTGTCCTTAGCATGTCACTTCACCTCTCTAGGTTCATCTGTTATACAGGGATGATTTTATAGAATTGTTGTGACAATTAAATGATTAAAACGGGCAATGTGCTTAATACAGCCCTGGATATGGTTATTACTAATATTGGAAATACAGATGCTAGTTATTGTTATTTTTAAAAAAAGTTTGAGTAACTGCTTAGCATCCAGAGGGGTTGGGGAAGGGGTAAGAACAAAGAGGGAGGGCAGCATATTGGACTGTGGTGGTGGAATATGGGTGTTAGTGATGTGTGTGCTACAATGGCGATACCTGATTGGGGAATCCTAATGTTCCCTCAGTTAAAAGGAAAGTGAAATAGAAAATTTTGCTCAGCCTGATTCTGGTTCTTAGGCAATTGCTCCTGCATTGCCAGAAACAGAATTTTAGTGCGTGGAGATAATTGTAAGACTAGACTATGGTTTCATAAGGTAAGTTTTCTAAATCCCTACTCAACTCATTCAATAAATATTTATTTATGGTCTGCTAAAGGCTAAGCAATCAGAAACACAAAGATAAATAAGCTTAGAAGTTGTTGAAGACAGAGATGGAGGAGTATAAATTACTTGGGGAACTCACAGGTTAAGCTTGTTGAGGTATCAGTAATATTTTGAATAAAGGGAGTTGTCCTAAAGTAGAAGATGCCTGAAACTTGAATAGAAAATGGAAAAAAGACATTCCAAGGAAAAAACGCAACTCAAGTAGAAGTCGAGAGTCATGAAACAAAGAGATGTAAGAGGTGCTGGAGCACGCAGTAGGAGCTACTCAAAGTAAGTTCCTCCCCTTTGATTAAGGTGTCCAGTGAGCACTTTTTTTATAAGTTGGGCAACATGGATGTTCTCTTTCTTGTTGAAGCCAGACTGTGGAGGAATATGCCCCCTCATCCTTCCACACCCAATTCCACCAAAAAGCACATGGCTCTGGTCAAATGACTAGTTCTAACAAGCCACAAGATAGCAAGGGTAAAGAGAGCCCTGGGGCAACCTGAAGATGCTAAATGAGACTGGGGTGGGGGATCCAAAGATGTCTCGGGGAGCTCCTGTGGTATGAAGTGATCACTTATGTGAGTGAAGGCAGAGTTTTAAGTGGAGAGAGAAAAATGACAGATTTTGCTCTTCTGCTTTATTAATTTTTAAATCAACTCTCATGCCCCACCACCCCATCTTAATCTACCACCTAGGGCTTTGTAAAGAACAGAAAAAAAAAAAAAGGTGTAGAAGGGCCACATAGGAAGGAAGATTCCAGAATGTTCTTGTGATTGACATCAGAGTTCACCATGTTCTCTACTGTCTTTCTCTCATGCACAGATCTCCCTTTACAGGTGTGAGAGAGGCAGTGAAAAGATATGGAAATGTCATCCAACCTGGATCCTGCTCAGTAAAAGCCCCCAGGGCCATGGGGTTACCCAACACCAGGAGCACTATTCATAAACAACGGAGTTGTTCTTCAGAGAGCATCCCTTCTCCTGGAACCCCAAATGCATGGAAACTCTGTGGTTGTACAACCTGGCTTCTGAGTTAAGTTTGCTTGTCTATGAGATGGGGATAATACTATCATGCCTTCCCAGGCGGTTGTGAGAACTAAGTAAATTAAACCCAGTATAGCACATGGAAGAGAATAAGCACTCTGAAAAGGACAGTGTTAAATGCTGGTGATAGGGTAGGAGAGGCAGGATTGGTCAGGCTCGAGGACTAAAATAGTTGGGGTCTCATAACTTCAGTTTCCCATACCTTACGTCCCTCTTCCTGAGAGGGGTCCATGGTGAAACCTGCTATGAGGCTGGGCTCAGGGTAAGAGCTTCATGATACATGTAGAAAAGAGGACCAGTGAGCGAATGCACTACAGGCATTGGAAATCTGAGATCAAAGAAACGACAGAACTAGACCTAGAACCCTGATCCTGTCCCCATTATATTTCTTTGCTCTGGCTTGTGAGTTCAAAGCAATCACTTCAACTTGATGATTGAAGATCGTTGTGGGTGAAGTAACTTGAAGGGGGACCACGGTTCAGTAGTTCTGCAGAAGCTCCATGACTGAAAAACTTCAACATGCCATTAATTGAATCCTAGTTGTTTGGCCAACCAGTGAAACTTTTTGAAAAGCAGAATGTCAGGAGTTTTAGCTACTGCCAGCAGCCAAGAGTCTCTCAGGTTGCAAATGTATGTTGTGAGGGCAAAGTTTGAATTTGGTGAGAAAACACGATTATACTTACTTTGCCAATTTTACTAGAAACTTATATAGTTGTATTAGAGAACTGGCCCTCATTACTGCAAGGCTCTCCAATCCCGCCTTCCCCCAAAGAGCCCTCTTTTTACTTTAAACCCAGGGTCTCCCCACAAGCTCCTGACTCCAGGGCACTCCAGGGACTATTTTGTCCCCAGGACTGATGCCCCCGGCCTGCAGGGAGTTCCAGTCACTGGGAAAGGTTTGGGAAGGTCCATTCCTCATTCAGAGGCTCCACCGAGTGTCCCATTGATAGCATAAAAGGGGGCTGCTTTGTCTAATAAAATACGTTTTTACTTTCTCAAGAAATATTCCCTAAGTTCTTTTATTCTCCCTCCTCCGTTGGTTTTTGTCTACCTTTCGAAGAAGGAAGCAGTGAAGGGGAAAAGAGATAGAACTCTGATGAATGGTTTACTGCTTAACAATTCAAGTTAAACATTTAATGAGGGGCGCTGGTATGGGCTGAAATACCATTTGGGGGTAAATGCCTGGCTTCATTTAAATTCATGCTCTCTTTACCACTACCCCCCAAGTCCTCCCCTCCTCCCCCCAGCCATGTGTAATGTCTGAGCAGGTTCTCTGGGTAGTTGTCACTGCTTATTTTTACAATCTCTAACATAACAGCTTCAAATATAAACACAAACATAGCCAGCATCAAGGAGAGCATCTGTATAGGCTGCAGAGCTAAAACAGACTCAGAAATGTGCTTGACATTCCCCTGGCAGCAGTCATGGCCTCCTTGGAAAGCTTAGTCCAGCTCTCTGCTGCTGGCGAGCGCTCATCTGTGTAAGAAGTTGGCAGGTGCCAGCACAGGACAATAGGCTTTTAATTAAGGTCTGTGCAGCCAAAGGCCAGGAAATACACCTCCCGATGAGTTTCTTTTTTAACACTTGCATTTCTTCTAACTACCCTACAAACAATAACTGAATCCTCCAACCAAGGGAGCCATGACCATTCATCTTCTGTAGTACAGGGATTTGTACCATAAAGGCAGTAATGGGATTTTCTCTTTATTGGCCATACCTTGAAAAATTAATGTTAACTTGTATTCCTGGTTTGAGGCCGTTGATTTTACTCAGCTGTGCCATTGGGATTCCAACTCAGTGGAACGGGTAGGATGCATTCTCCAATTTATCTCCCTCTCTTCTTCCCTGAGCTATTCATTTCTTCATTTCCCCTTCTTTTGTAAATAAGCCCTTTATTAACCTTTCTGTGTGTGCCTGCAATTCAGTCTTACTATAAGTCTCTTTTAAGCACATGGGTGAGGACCCACAGTCAGGCAACTCATTTTATGTCGGGATTGCCCTGTAATGGTTTAGCACCCAATGTGGGTGACCACATTATACCCATGGTTGACCAGCCCAAAGTAACTTTCCCTGTGTTGGTCACCGTAAGCACATTAGGTCTACAGGACACATGGCATGAAAATCTTGAGAAGTTTGCTTTTTCCTTGGGTACAGCTCTCTCTTGTGGGTATATTTTTGGCCCAAACGTGGCTTCAACCATAAGTTTAAGAAGTTTTATCCCTAGCCTGAGTTCTTTTAGTTTTTTTCCAGCTTAAGTGTAAATGCCCTTTTCCCTTTAAATATTACCACCAGTTTTAGAAACATAAATAATTTGATAAAACCTGGTATATGGTACATGATTTTGTTTCTCTACACATCCATGGGTAGTTTACAAGCCATTGCAACTTTAAAATCTGTGCTTCTTGTGTCTTTTTGGTAATGTGTTTAAGTGTCATTTGCTACATTCTTGGGTCTATAAGAGGTGGATGTTCTGCTTCACCTACTGAGAATATGCAACAACAAATTGAGGCTCTTAATTTAGCTATTAAGAATATGAGGGATGAGAATCGAGAATCATGCTGCTTTTGATTCAGCTTTTTTTTTTTTTTAAGATTTATTTATTTCTGCGTGCAAGAGCTGGGGTACAGGCCAAAGATGGGGGTGGAGTGTGTGTGTGAGAAGATTCACCAAAGACAGAGTGGGGAACAGAACAGGCAGATGGACCAAAGACACTGCTGAGGGGAGCAGTGGGTGAGACAGGAGAGGTCTGCTGCGCCATGTGGGTTTCTCCCTGGCTGGCCAGGGATGGAATTCATGCTGCAAAGGCTGTGGATTGCTTCATAGTGCAATGCTTAACCCCTTGTGCCACCAGGGAGGCCTCTGTTCCTTCTTACCAGCAGGATACTAAGATGATGGCAAGCTTGTTTGCCTCTATCTTCCTCTCCTACCATCCTAAATGGGCAGATATACAATCAGTATTACAAACTTTATTGACTTTGGATGAGTAGAGGATGGTTTTCAGGAAAGCCAGGGAGAAGGTTGATTGCTTCCACCAACAGGATGTACAATCCCCAGAACCAGAGATGGTTGTCCCAGTGGTAGATCCCAGCTGGGACCCCAACAATGGTAGAATGAAATGTTGGTCAATAAAGAGTGTTTATTGGTAGAACTACAGCAGGGAACTCCCAAACAAAGAAATTTCAGTACAATTCTACAGCTTGAACATAGAGATAACAAGGATCCATCAGAGTTCCTTGAATGAATTATCCAGACATATACCACCCACATGGATATAAATCCAGATGCCCCAGAAAACGCTCATCTGATCACTATGGTGTTCATTATGCGTAGTGCCCCAGGTATAAGGAGAAAGGTAGCAAAGGTGGACGGCATCACAGAGATGAGTCCATCCCAATTGGTAGACTTGGCATTTAGGGTTTTTAATAACAGAGAGGAAAGGAGACCGAAACCTGGATGTTTTTTGTACAAAGGGAGCAGAGGACAGAGTTTCAGGGAAACAGTGACAGAATGGGGAGAGCACCCCAGGAGAAGTGAACCCAGGAGGAGCAAACCCCCAGGGAGAAATCAGTGTGCTTCCTGCAAGAAAAAGAGGGACATTGGAAGCAGTTGTCCAGATTACAGGTAAACAGGAGACAAAATAATGACAGAAGGCAGGAAAGACGGCCGATGACAGCACAGCATTATGATTCATACAGGGGTTACAGGAGAGAATATAGATGGAGTGCAAGGTTCTGGAACCAAGAAGAGAGGAAAGGAGACAAATGATAGCACAGAGCAGAGGCTCAGATGAAGATAGGGAACATGGAGAGAGTAGACGAAATCAAGAGCCAAGTACAGAGGAGAGGAGACAAATGATAGTACATGGAGAAGGTTCACATGAAGAGTAGGGGGGCCCAGGGGCTCCACCCGATCTAAAAGCGCCCCAGGAGGAACTGTCCCAAAGACAAAAACCCATTGGTCTTGTAAACCCATTGGGGACCTGAGATATTTAAGAAAAAGAGAAAAACTTAGATGCTACTAACTTTTCTTCTTTTCCAGCTACTGTCGCAGGATACTCCAGGATTCACTTTCTGAAAAACCCTGAGATGACAAATATGCTCTAACCAATCTTCCTTTCAAAGTTTAGGATATTGAAATAACATCTAGAATCATGCAATTATGCTGGAAGTACTTTCTCTTTAATAGTTTAATTTTTATCACACAGAAAGGCCTTCAATCTTGATTTTGGTATTTCCTTTTAACTTTTGCCTTTTTTTTAACTTTGAGGTGTTTTTTTTTTTCCTTTGCTTGTTTTTGCCATTTTGGCCTATGAGTGAAACTGCAGTTGTATGAGATATCCCATGTGTGAGAAATGATAACTAAAGATCTTTCTTTAGTTATCTACAGTCTCTATGTTGTATGTCTGTATGTCCTTTCCTTGTGTGCTTGTCTTGGCCTCTAGCTGTTATAAAATTGGTACAGATGGTGCCTATAGACATTGAAAAAAAAAGGAGTCTCCAGTTATGAGAAAAACTAAAGGTTATGGTTTGACTGTCAACATTGTACTACTGAACTGAGCTGGAGCTTTCATAGAGATTAAATATTGTTGTTGCTGCTGTTTTCTGATATTTATGACAAAGCTTCCCAGAAATGTAAATTGAAGGAAAATTTGGTAGTCATTTGGTTGATCAAAGGTAATTTTGTGGAGCCTCAGTAGAGCACCATAGACACTCCACAAAATTTCTCCCTTTCCTCCTGGGAGAATTTGTCCTATTTGGTTTCCTCAGTAAAGAAAACTGGAAGGGAAGCTTTGTCACTTGGCAAAGTGGTAAAACTTTGGCATGTACAGAAATATTAGCACTATTTTCTGAAACTTGTGTAAAACCTTTCAGTACTTATATATGTAAATTGTCAATGTTGATTGTTGTCCTGCAATATTGTATACTTCAATGGTTTGGTATCTGCAGAAATTGTTTCTGGAGAAAATAAGGGGGAAAAGACCCCAAAGGATTCCAATCGATGGAACTTTTGACAGTGAAAATTTCGTACAAAGGACTGAATAGACTGGTGAAGATAAACCTGATTTTTACTAAGCTTTGGTTGAAATAATACTGGTAATTTTTTGCATTTTGTTTTGATTCACAGAAAGTTTTCTCATTTTGACTGACCAGGATGTGCAGCAATGTTGCATTTTTTTTTTTCCCAGCTGAGCTAACTTGTGTTCGCATTTTCTCTCCCCTTGATACCAACAGAATGAAAAATAGTGGTAGTAATTTTTAGTGCTCATGGCAGAGTATTTTTGCATAACTTCAATGGGGAATTTTGTCTGCTTAAACTAGAAAATTGGAAACATGTTTCATTGTATGGCTTTGATTGGAATTCTTCCAGGGAGTTGAATTTGAGCTGAACCAGGAAGAGGAGAACCTGCTATTTTGTTTGTAGGGTTCCAGAGACCTTCTGACAAGGTGAGGAAGCTGCCTCCATTGGCAGGACTGGACAACTGGGAAAAAGAAAAAGACCTGGTAAACCTTGAGAAGAGGACACACCAGGTGGAGTCTGGTTAGACCAACTTTGTTCCTGAAGCCTGTACAGACCGGATGTCAAGAGTGCGCTCTGATCCTATATGGAGTATTCCAACAAAGCCAGCTAAAATTGCTGTTTGGTTATTCTGCCCTGTGATTTTATGCAAAAAATAGGTTAAATGGTTTAAAAGTAGATTTAGTTTGCAAATTTTTGCTATATTGGATAAAGTTGGGATCAAGGTGGAAAGAACTTTTAGATCAGTTAATCAGTTTTTAAGATTTTTTTTTCTTCCTATGATGTTGATATATTTGCTGTTTTGTTTTGACTAGAGCCTCCAGATGATTTTCTTTTGGCATGGACTTAACTATCTTCCAGGAATAGAGGACTTTTGTTTGCCACACTGGACAAAACCTGGAGACTGACTGGTGTTTCTTCCAAACTGGAACCCTGAGAAATTACCATCCAAGGCTGCACGCCAGCATATATACGTTTGACCTTCATCACCATAGAAATGTGGGCAAAAAGTGAAAGGGGGAATTGTTGGGGAGAAAGGATGTCCTGAACGAACTCCACAGACACAGGTTTATGTGGACTCCACCCTCTACTCCAGACTAAAGAGATCAAAACACCAGGAACTACAAATGCCATAATGTCATCATCCTGGAAGGGAGGGTTGGTGGGAACTGAGGGTGGAGTTAAGCAGTCAGGTCTGGTATATAACCTGACAGGTGGACCTTGGGGGTTCTCCTGGCATTTCGCTGGCTCTCTGTGTGCCATTGGGATTTCAACTCAGTGGAGCTGGTAGAACGCATTCACCAATTTACCTCCCTCGCCTTGAGTTCTTCATTCCCCCTTTTGTAAATAAACCGTTTATTAACCTTTTTGTGTGTGCCTACAGTTCTGTCTTTTTACAAGTCTCTTTTAAGTGCTCAGGTGAGGAACCACAGTCAGGCAACCCATTTTATAACAGAATCGCAGGGAGAAGACAATGGGGGAGTGTAAGGGAACTCAGTTCATTGAGAACTCATATAGTATGTTTTATAAAAACCTCATGCCAGCATTAAACTGGGTATCATCAGTGATGGGGGGATTTGGAGGCATGGTATTTATTACATTACAACTGATAATTATTTGGTTTATATGCACCCAGTACCCTACTGGGCTCAGTAGCCTATTATGGGCACCCTAATGTCAGCCTTTATTAAGCATGTGGAGGGGCGGGCAGGGGAGGAGAGGGGCGGAACTAGACCTGGAGCATAGTGGAGCAGCAGGCACAGAGAGAAGAGACCTTCTGCTGCACCACATGCGCAAGCGCCCTGCCCTGCCCTGCCCTGCCCTGCCCTGCCCTGCCCTGCCCTGCCCTGCCCTGCCCTGCCCTGCCCCAGCCCCCACTTGTGGGGGCCGACTCCCAGGCTCGCTTGCGGCTTGCTCCCTGGCAGGGGATCGAACTCAGGCCGCAGTGGTAGTAGCGCTGAGACTAACCCCTAGGCCATCCGGGAGGCTCTGCTACTGGCTTGTTAAATGGAGCCTTTAAACTTTGTTAAGAGGCTTCAGGAGACCTACCGACAGCTGCTTCCTCCAGCAAGTCAGAAGACTGTGTCGCTGCAGCTGCTTAGTGACAAGAATTCCCGCCGCTTTCTGACAATGGATGATCTTTTCACACAGGGCATCTCTGTTTTCAATCAGCGCCTTGAGGGCCTGGAGCGTCAAGCTGGAAGCTCTTACGGGCTGTCCTTTTGGGGTTCTGTGGCGGCTTCCTATCATGGGCGTGATTAATGAAATCACGGGCCCTTGATGATGAGCTCAACCTACATTCTCGCCCCCTCACAGGCAGTACATACTGATCTTTTCACATAACACTGGTATTTTATACCTTTGACAAATACATACTATTAGCTCAAATAAGAAAAATATTTTATTTACCGACATTTATTTTTCCTTTATTTTATTTGCCTACATTTATTTTAGCGTATGACTATACAATATATCATTTATGACTATGTAATTCTCCTTTCTGAAGGGCTTCTCATCATAAGCTGAGCATTATTATCTATTCTATTGAGTCAATAGATTGGACAGTCACAGCAATCTTCGATGGTATGATAAAAGTGAGATATTTGGAATCAGGTGAAAACAAATCTATAAGGCACAAGTAAGTTACACGAACAGATGTTGACTTTCTTTGTTGTACTGACTCTTCTCTCTTAATTCACATCTATGGGCTTCATGAGGGGCTACACATAACCAATGAATGTCCAGAATAATAGGAATACAGAATACTCAATTAAACTAAGGCGCCGGCTTGGGACAGTACTCTGTGGAGCTGAGCACAGTATATGAAACTGAACTATTGGACTATTTATGGTGCTGTCCCCCCAGTAGCTAGACAAGATGGGTCTGAGAGTTAAGGAATAGAAGTATGATTAACTCTAGTCACCATCATTCATACTGACCACTTTATGTAATTTATACTTCTCATCTGTAAAAGTTAATTTCGCTGGAATAAAAATCTTGCCTCCATGGGGTAGGAGTGGGAGAACAAAAATGATTTTACAAGGCATTACAATGAGAATACCGCTAAAATTAAAGATACAAATGGCTACTTATTTTGTGCATTTATGCTGGCATGCTCATAGGCAAATAAAAGATTTTATCTATTAATGATGATCTAGTTGCCATAATTGTTTAATTAGTGATGATCCTGATTACTGTGACAGGTGGAGGCACTCACGTTGTGAGTAGGAAGAGATATTTTAAGACCTGAGGGATTCCTGATACTTACATGCCTGAAATAACTGAAAATTGGTGTTTCTCACAACCATAACCTGATGGGTATATCCCAACTAAGTCTTCCAAAGAGGCAATCCATGAAGACCACTGAAAGACTGGCTGAAGCACAGTGATGCAAAGTAGAATGAGTGGGAAAAGAGAAAAATGATGTCAATTATGGCAAAGTTTCAACTGGAGCAGAGGGGACCGTGTCTGCTCCACTCACACTCTTCCACTGTGACTTCTGTGGTGATCAAGGCACTGTACAGCTATAAAGGTCATCTGATTTAATATGCATGGTATGAAAAGGGAGTGAGCAGTGTTGTTCTATGTTGAAAACATCATGGCCCCACCTCTTAGCTCTGTTCTCAGCTGCTGGGGTGGGGGGATGTTGTGTGTGTGTGTGTGTGTGTGTGTGTTTGGTAATTAGAAAACTTAGGATGTCTCTTGTGTTGAGGAAGGCAACAATGAGAATGTGAGCACTTGTTGATTCAAAAATTGGACCTGGGATATTAAAGGCTCTTTACCTCTTCTCCCATCAGTATACATTCTGTTTGGCTTCCTTGCTCCTAGAAGCTGCCCAAGGACGTATGACTGAAAAAGAAAAATGTTTAGACAACTTAGACAATGCATGTGATTATATCAACTTTTCAGATTTGGTGGGTGGGTATGGAAAACTCCTTGACCTATAGCTGACCAACACAAAGTTTTGTAAGTACATACCATTTGTTATTAAAAATGCCACCTACCAATATTCTAAGATCTTTCCAGGCCCTCCATGGATGGCAGTGGTTTCAGATCACACTTAAAAAATCAGCTGAGGTTGTGAACTGTGACACAGCACAGAGTATTTGAAAAACTATGAGAAGTGGCAATATTGATGGGTACAAAGTGGAAAATTGTTTCTATGTTTTCTTATATTCTTCTATTTTCAAAGTTGTGAATAGTAATCTATTTGTATCTGTTCAAAACTTGTTAGGAAATTATTTTACTAAACATTTCAACTATAAAGACCCTAGTCAATACCCTAGTCACTACCCCTGGCAACCACCAATCTTTTCTCTGTTTATGAGTTTGGGTTTTTTCGCATTCCACATTAAGTGAAATCATACAGTATTTATCCAATTATCCATCAATGAACACTTAGGTTGATTCCATGTATTGACTGTTGTAAAATAATGATGCAATGAACGTGGGGAGCAGATACAATGATTTCATTCATTTGGATATGTACCCAGAAAAGGAATTGTTAGTGAGATTGAACATATTGAATTTTTCAAAGAATTGGTTCATTTCAGGATTATCAAATTTGTGGACAAATCCTCCTCCCTCCCTCCTCCTCTTCCTTCCCTAACCCCTTCTCCTTCACTGGGCTCTCTATGCGTTCACCCGCCCTGCAAAGTTCTCATTACAGCTGACACTAGAATTAATGTAAACATATTTCGGGACTGGCCATATTTTGAGTCACTCACTCAAGGAAGATTTTCGAATGTGGCGATTGAGCCTGTTAAGTATCGTTGCTATGGAGACAGTGTGAGAGTTGGATTAATTAAGGCCTGAACAGATGTTGTGAAGTGTGCAGAATGCACTGTTTTCTGTTAGTCATTAAAGAGGATATGTGTGTACATGAGAGAGGAGAAAAAATAGAGACAGAGACAAAGCAGCCCAATGATAGATCTGCTGGGTGCTGGACATGTGACATTTCCTCCAGTAAAACTAACTGCCAATAACTCTGCGACACCACTCTATTTTCTCCTCTATCCATGCCAGACAGAATAATTGCTCCAAGTGGGTAAGCAGTCCATCCAGTCTCCCTTTTTTGGGTCTGATTTATGAGAGGCATAGGAATACACAAAAGCTTGTTCTTGGATCAGTTAGTTCAAATGACCCATCTGTCTTGAACACTCAAAAATCAAACTGGACCGTGTGAATGGCTTTTAAACTACCTGGCAGTGAAGCCAAGTCTGTGGACTGGGGCTTTATTAGTTGTCAGCCTGCTGGGGGTATTGTCATCAGCAAACTGGCAACTGAGAAAGCGAGGGCCTGCCCAGAGCCTTGGAGAAGTTGCCACGGGAATGCCTTCATGACCGGGGAGTAAATGAAACCTCAGTCTAATTCAGGTTTAATTTGGAGGCTATTTGATTATTTTAGCTTGGACTAAAGCTGTTTTTAAAACATTGTATTTCTATTTTCACTTGAAGGATATTAATATTTGTCTTAGGTCCAAGTTCAGCGAATTGGGTTGCATTTGAATCTTGTTTGGTGGCTCTGAGGAGCAGAGCCCCATAGTGCCTTTTCCTAGTCAGCAGGTAGAAGTTAATGTGTTGATAATGTCCTAAGACTTTTCTGCTGGGTTGCTAGCAGTTTGCCTAGATCTGGTTAGCTTTTGAATAAGGCTTTTTTTTTTTTTTTTTTGCTTTATCTCACAGCTGTGGATGTGATGTAGTCTGAAAATGAGGGATCAGGAAGCATCACAGAGTTACTTTGTTTCCAGAGGGACAGTGTCCTGATGGCCAGACCCATCAGACCACAATGAGGCAGAACGGAAAGGTGTAAGACAAAATTGCATGACCTGAGAGGGAGGAAGAGAGGAAGGAGCTTGGGGAGGAGGAGAAGGAGAGAGAGAGAGAGAGAGAGAGAGAGAGAGAGAGAGAGAGAGAGAGAGAGAGAGAGAGAGAGAGAGAGAGAGAACTGAACATCTCAACCGAAGCTTGATGGCTGATCACACACAAATGCGGGTACCCACCACAGACATTCCTTGTGCTCAGTCTTGTCATGCCATGGATTACAGTCTGGTTCAGTCTATGAAGACAGTAGTTTCGTTTCTTTCTTTTATTTTTTAAACAGGTAAAGGCTGCAGTGTCTCTCTTCCATGGTGGAGCAGGCCAGATTCCTTAGACTCTATTGAGAGCCATAGAGACAGGGAAAGAGGAAAAAATTGGAGCAAAATGAATTTATCACCTTCTTAGAATAAAATTCTTATTTGATGTCCCTTCTGTATTGTCCTTTTTAGATCTGACCTCTCTTCTTACCCTTAACCTTGATTGTTACATCTGTTGTATTTTGGACTTTTCCTTTCATTTGAAGACTATCTCTATTTATCTCATGGAAGAAAACACTTACTGAGGCTGCAGAGATAGAAAAAGCACCAGCAGTGGAAACTTTGGAATAAATGAATGAAAATAGATGCAGTGTAATGAATTAATTCAAGAGGAAAATCTACTTTTCACTTAAATTGTCAAATTTGAGACTGTTTTTTAATATATTTTATTTTATATAATTCTTACATCATTTTTCGTTTTTGCAAAATGTTTGCATTTTCATTTTAGTTATATTCCCCATACAATTGCACCCCCCTTATTTTGACCCTAATACTTCCTTTCCTCCTCCCCCTTAGTGTGTCTCTGGTTTATAATTCCTTGTTGATTTTGATTTTTTCTTTCTTATATTCTTTTTCCTGGTCCCTTATTTAGGTTTTCTAAATTCCTGCTGTGAGTGAGACCATCCAGTATTGTTCTTTTTCTTTCTGGCTTATTTCACTGGATCCCTTCCAGCTCCATCCATGTCACTGCAAATGGCGCGAGTTTATCTTTTTTGATTGCTGAGTGATATTCCATTGTGTATATGTACCACATCTTCTTGATCCAGTCATCTATTTTTGGGCATTTGGGTTGTTTCCAAAGCTTAGCTATTGTAAACAGTGCTGCTATAAACATAGGGGTGCAGGTGTTCTTTGGAATTGATGTTTCTGTGTCCTTTGGGTAAATACCTAGGAGTGGAATTGCTGGATCATATGGAAGCTCTATCTTTAGTAGGTTGAGGAATCTCCACACAGCTTTCCATAGTGGTTGGACCAGTTTGCACTCCCACCAGCAGTGCAGGAGAGTTCCTTTTTCTGCACATCTTCGCCAACATTTGTTGTTGCTAGTTTTTTAATATGTGCCATTCTCACTGGTGTAAGATGATATCTCATTGTAGTTTTGATTTGCATTTCCCTGATTACAAGTGATGATGCATTTTTTCATATGTCTGTTGGCCATTTGCATTTCCTCTTTGGAGACGTTTCTTTTTAGCTCTTCTGCCCATTTTTTAAGTGGATTATTTTCTTTGGAGAATTTTTTTAATTCAACATTAGTATATATCCCCTCCCTGTTGTGTGTGTGTGTGTGTATGTGTGTGTGTGATCACGTCAATCTACCTGCTGCTCTGGCAACAAATTTTACTGTTTTCCTTACATGGTGTTCTTCCATGTGTAATTTTGAACCTAACGTATTCAGTTGCTGCTATCCACAATCTCAGCAGGCCCTAAAGGCAAGGAAGACACAGAGGAAACTGTGTTTCTTACTAAGTCATTAGCCAATGGTCCAGGATTTAAGCCCTCTCTATCATCCACCCTCCAACCATTCATCTCACATGCAGTCAACACCTGCCATGGCCAGGTTTGTTGACATGGAAGCACAAGATATCTGTTCTAAATCCCCTCTTTCCAAAAGGTCACCATTTAGAGCACATCAAGACCTCTATCAGCAGTGAAAGGCTAATATAGTTCAAGCAGAATCTCAAAGGGATACCAGGCTACAGTGAGGTGAGCAGCCTCTATTTTTACCAGTTGGAGTAAGTGGAATAAGTGGAGAGTGCATTGGAGTGGGGGTGGTGGGGATTAGGGGGTTGGGGGGATGGGAGGGAGACTTTGAGGTTGGCAAATATTTTGGTTTGTTTTTGGCCAGTGTGAGGGTTTTGAGTTTTTTGGCTTAATCTTCTTTCAACATGGTAGACCATGCTCCAGGGAGTGTCTAGAATTATGGGAAGGTATTTTGGCTTGTCACCATAACTGGGAGGAATGGTTAGTCCTTCATGGTTAGGAGGAGCAGGGAAGCTCAGGTCCTGCAATGAGGGACAAGAGAAGTTGTCAAATTCCAAAGCCCATTAGGAAATACTGATCGTTGCAGCTTTTAGAATATTTTATACAATGCAAATTCGAAGGTAAGAAAGCCTTTAGAAACCTTTTATGCATTCTGAAAAGCAACTATTTATAGATACTGGTAATTTGGTGCATCTCAATTTTTAATCAGTGTTCAGATTTTTAAGATTATCATAAAATTCAAAGAGGAGTCTTAGTACAAGAGTTCATAGAGAAATGATTTCCTTAACGTTGTCAACCAAAAAATGAAAGGCAAGACCAACACAAAACCCAAGTTAATGAGGCTCTGACATTTTTATAAAATGCACTCTAACTTGAGCTGACATTTAAATTAAAAAGCCCAGCAGTGTAGCAAGAAGCTGATTGATTTGCAAGCATGTATATGAGATAATGAGGGCTCTGCTCTTGGTAGTGAGGGGTAAGAAATCATCTCTTCCTGGCCCAAAGCAAAGGAGATGAGGCACTTTGTGTTTGAACTGCAGGAATTTGCATTACATTGAGACTAAGTCATTCAAATGCCGCCTTTCTCCTGCTTACTAGAGCATATTTTCATATTGATCTTGATAATAAATAGAAAAAGGATGTTGGTAGGTGTTTTGCATGTAAAGACACTAATGGTGTCTTTATGGTGTTTTGCGATCTTAAATTTCCCAAGGTCTCTGGCCCGTAGTGTTGGGAGGGGCGCAGAATGGAGGAAAGACAACTCAAAGTCCAAATAGAGAGATACCTAATGGGGCTTGCACCTCTGGAAATGTAGCCCGACTCACATTCATTGGGGATCAGGTTCAGGGAAGGTGGGAAAGTATTTGGAGGAATGTATGTGGTGGGGATGTGTATTGGGGACTCCTAAGTGTCTGGCACAAGCTAGGAGGGGAGTACATAGGGGTTATAGCCTGGGTTGGGGCTCTATTGTTTCCACTGATCAAAGCTTGCTATCTCTAGTTCCTGTTCTCACTTAACTTTCTGTTAAGGTAGTCTAGCTGGTTATGCTAATCTGGCCATAAAGTCTGCTGTTTTCAGCAGATACTGGTTTTCCAGTATGTTCCTCATACCAAGACTTTTGTCCTGGTGAGAAGCCCCCAGACTGGCTACAGTTTAAGCTTGACCAGCAGGAATTCTGGATACCAATATCTCAAAAACAAAGGAACTGAGGAATCCATATCCCAACATGCTTTAGACACAGTATCCTTGTTGACAGACAAGCAAAAACTGGTTGTATAAGTGGGTTTCAGTCCTGCCCTGCAGGAGGTTTGAAAAGTTCAGGTCCAAAAGCAAAACTAACCACCCTCATTTGGAAGTGTATCACCTGTCTTTGCTTTGCCATGAGGCACAATATATCCCAGAGGCTGTGCATGGGAAGCGGCTGTGACTGGGAGCAGGGGTCAGGCCCTTCTCGATTGCCTCAGTTTCCCCATCCATAAAATGGTCTGATAGTCAAACTCATCTTTTCAGTGAAAATTAGCAAAGTGAGACTTGTAAAGGATGTTAATTCAGGATCAACCCCAAGGACTTTAAATCCTTGGGATGAAACCACTTGAGGGTATTTATCTGAAAGCCAAATTGAAAGAGTCCTTCTGGAAGCCTCATCGAAACTAACAGGATGGCAGGATGCTTAGTTTTCTTTTCAGAAAAAGTAGATGCTCGTTTCATTTGTCAAATGGAGATAAAAGAGTAATAAGTTTGTGCTAAAGGTAATACTAATAGGCTCCAGATTTGGTTGAAGTGAGGTTTGTCCTTTCAATCAAGCCCCTTTCATTGTCTACATTAACTTCAGTCATGACTCTTGTTAAGAAGCCACTGACTCTGAAAACCACAGTGGAAACAAGGTAGTGCGCCCCCAAACTACGTCTCCTGGTGCTTCCCTGGAGAGGATATGCTGCTTCTGAGTGGGTTAAAAATATATGTATTATTCCCTTAAGAACCTGAAGCATCAACAGCAAAAAAGGAGGGAAGTACAGAGACCCCCTGTGGTCCTTGAAATGCGGTGTATAGTATCCAACTGGACATTTTCTAAACAGATCATTGGGGTATTTCTTAATTTGCTCCTTGGAGGAATATTATCATTTTTGAGGTGCCTCCTAAGTTGGTTGATGTTAAACTGTGACCGAAAATAAACTCCTTCCTTCTTGATTTTCCCTCTGGGGTCCATCAAGAGATTGACTTTCAGGCAGCTTAATGAAGGGCAAGGGTCCATCAACATTGTTTAAGGAACTGCAGGAACTGCTAATTGCCAGAGGACCTGGTGCTGGCTGGCAGCCTTGAACAGGCCTCTGGGCACTACCATCCCACCCTTTGCTCCAACCCTTAACTTCAAAGGAAGAAAGGACTTCGGGGGGGACTGAAATTCTAACAGCCAGTGACAGTCTGCTAATGTACTCACCTAAGCAACATCAGGTTACAAACTGGCTTCTAGGTAGAGCTGGCATGATTCCAGTGGGCAGATCTTCATTGCTGGCCTTGCTCATGTACAGAATAAGGACTTATGCTGCCATAGGAGGCATTCACCTTCTATCATTCAACAGATATTCAAGCTCCAAATGTTGAAGGTCTGAAGTCCTCCTCCAGGGGGAGCATCTAAAAGTTCCAACTAATCATTGCGTTCGCAGAGAAGTGATTTAAGGTTAACTCATCCTAGATTCATTGGATGAGAGCTCATCAGCTGGAATGCACCAGAGAGAATCTCAGCCTTCTAGAAAGAAATTTGAAGGTATCATTTTCTGTATCTATAGCAATAGACTGAATAAGATACAGAAGAACCAGGGACTGCACAGTCCGAAAGTGAATGCAAAGCACAGTGTGGAGCCATGGTTATGATCTGGGCTCTGGAGTCAGACCACCATGACCTGAAGCCCAGTACCACTGTTTACTATCTGCAGGGCCATAAGTGATTATTACTTAAACTTCTGTGCCTCAGTTTTCCATCTGTAAGTATCAGATAATAATATACTTAATTTATAAAGGTGTTTTGTTTGTATGATTTTGAGGCTCTGTAGTGCAGGTAGGCAGTAGGGCAGAGTGGGCAAAGGAGAGTCCTGGAGCCCTCAGTGGCTTTTTCAGGCTTTTAAAGATCTTTCTAGAAGAGAAGAGTATTGTAGATGGGCTCCCTGGGCTTCTCTGCCGCTCTCCAGGGCACTGACACATGGTCCTCTACTGCTCTGTCCTCGGTTGACACCGCCCTTACATGCTCAGTCTCTCAGCTCAGGTGTGCCCATTCAAACACGCCCACTACACATTCCAGGTGCCACCTTCAGGCATGCATGACCTGCACCCACACTCCTGCATTCAAGGCTCAGGTGATAGCTACAGAGGCCAGCAGTGGAAAAACGTGAGCATCTTCCTTTATCCTACAATTCACCTCCTCTGGGATTTTTGCAGTACAATCTACCCACAGCTTTCCCTTGGCGAATGTGCAATGCTGCATCCATGACCTGCAAAAGTAAACAATATGACTAAATATAGCAAGACAACCAAAAATACAACAGACAACTAAGCCCAGGCTGGGCACCAATCTAGGAGCAAAAAAAAACAAACAAAAAAAAGTTATTGGTGCCAGCAGATGATCCAACAAGTTTTCCACTGAAGACATTGCTCATGTGAGGGGGGTGGGGTGGGGAAGACTACTCTGTTCACTTATGACATCTACTATTACACGCCAGGAGGCGTCAGGCGTCAGGCCTTCTCTGGCTGTGGTCTCAAACACAAAATACACTGCATCCACCCCTGGGGACACACTCAGATTGGCGGCACACTACTCTTTTGGGGTTAATTTCCAATCCCTAGGGGTACTCACTGCTGTCACTTCAGCACTCAGCTTTCATAGCCACCAATGTGGCAAGCAGACCCCTGCATTAAAGACAACCCTTAATGGCCTCTTTGATTCCCTCTTTGGCTTGGTCTCTACCACAAGACTTGTTCCCCTGCACATCCCCTAAGGACTGATCCTTAGCACCTCATCCTTATTCAAAAGTGAACAGGGGAGATGTGCCATATTTAAGACAGGGAGATTTGCATCTAGACCTCACCAAAACTGTGTGGAACTGAGAAAGGGCTGTCCCCACAGTCAAAGGTGAGCTGAAAAGCCACACAAACCAGGCCCCACAACTGGCTGCAAGTTAGTGCCCAGAGGGGGGATCCAGTGATTTAAAGCCCAGGGGCCATCCAGCCACTGCCAGGGCAGTCCATGGGACATCAAGATCCACCTCTGGAATTAAATACTAAGGGAAGGCATTTTCAGGGACAGCAACCATTAACATATCCATTGTCCCACTGCCGTACTTGAACTCTGGCCTAACAGTATTGGACACAATTGGGTCACCAGTTTCTGGCATCCCAGAAGGAGCTCACCAAAGAGATGCCGGCCAGTACCAGTGACACAGTGTCCCAACGCATAGGACAAATTAGAAAACAAGCAGCAAGGAGAAGAAAAATTACAAGCAACCAAGCAAGTCCTCAGGGAAAGGACATACCACAAAAAGAAAATCAACCACCAGATTGCAACAACAGTGACTTGAAAGAACTTCTGAGCCTTCCAGATAGAGGATTTTTTTTTTTTTTTTTTTTGGTAATAGAGGCATGCTTTATTTATTTATTTGTTCATTCGTTTTTGTTTATACATGCACTGGGTACAGTCAGAAGCGCGGGAGGGTGAGAGAATTCACCAGAGCCAGAGCGGGGAGCAGAGCAGGCAGAAGGACCAAAGTACACTGCTGAGGGGAGCAGCGGGCGGCAGGAGAGGTCTGAGCGCCATGTGGGACCCTCCTCTGGTGGCCTGGGAGCAGCCGGGGATCGAACCGGCGCTGCAGAGGCCGCGGGCAGCTTCGCAACCCAGCGCTCAACCGCTGCGCCACCGGGGAGGCCCCAGATAGAGGATTTAAAATTGCCATGATTAGAAAACTGAAAGAAGTCAAAAATGATATGGGAAAAATAATCAACAATCAGAAGAATGAAATTGAGTCCCCAAAGAAGGAAGTAAAAGAAATGCAGAAGATCAAAGGATTAATGGAGAAGATAAAGAACTCTGGGAAAAGAAATGAAAGCAGAATAGATGAAATGGAAGAAGGAATATGTACTCTTGAAAACACAGAATAAAAAGAACCAAAACAGAAAAGGAAAGAGAAGTACAAAGAAACAAGAATGAAGAAAGACTTCGGGAAATATAAGAGTTATAGGGATCCCAGAAGGAGAGGAGAGAGAAGTAGGAACAGAGAAAATATTCAAGGAGATAATCGAAAAGAACTTCCCAAGCATGAAGATGGAGCTGAAAATAGACATACAAGAAGCAAGAACACCAAACTTCCATGATGAAAGGAAAAATACAGCAAAACACATTATAGTAAAGCTCCCAAGAATCCAAAACAAGGAAAAAAATAATGAAACTGACAAAAGGGAAGAAACACATAACATACAAAGGAAAACCAATCAGGCTGACATCTGACTTCTCTGAAGAAACACTATGCATGGAGAGAGTGGAGGGACATATTCAATAAACTCCAAGACAACAAATGCCAACTAAGAATCCTCTATCCCACAAAGTTTTCCTTCCTCTATGAAGAAAGAATAAGGACCTTCCCAGACAAACAGAAACTCGAGAATTTCATTATGACTAAACCCCACTTCAGAAAATACTACAAGGAGTCCGAAAGCTGGAACCAACAGAGGGATGAATAAGAATGGAACAAGACAAAAAAATAAAACCACAGAAAAGACAAAATGGCAAACACAGATGCTAACATATCAATATTAACTCTAAATGTAAACAGATTAAACTCCTCAATAAAAAAACCACAGAGTCCCAGGCTGGATTAAGAAACAAAGCCCAACCTTTTGTTGTCTCCAGGAAACACATTTAACTACAAAAGATAATAGATTGAAAGTAAAAGGATGGAAAACAATCCTACAAGCAAATGGACCAAAAAAGAAAGCAGGAACAGCTATACTTATATCAGATAAAACAGATTTCAAACTAAAAATGTAAAAAGAGACCCAGACAGTCACTACATTATGATCAAGGGACAATGCATCAAGAAGACATAACACTCATTAACATACACTCGCCAAATGAAGGAGCACCAAAATATATCAGACAACTATTATCATCTCTGAAAACAGAGAAAATACATATGTAGAAGTAGACTTCAAAACACCACTATCAACAATGGATAGATCAATGAGACAAAAAATAAGTAAGGACAGTAAAGTTCTAAATAAGGTCCTAGACCTCTTGGCCTTAACAGACATCTATAGAACATTACCCCCTAAAAAATCTGAGTATGCATTTTTCTCAAGGGCACACGGATCATTCTCCAGGATCAATCACATTCTGGGACACAAGACAAACATCAACAGATACACTAAGATTGAAATTATACCAAACATCTTCTCTGACCATGATGGCATCAAACTAGAAATAAACCATCAAAAGAAGGGAAGGAACCCTCCTACCTCATGGAGATTGAAACCCACACTACTGGAAGACCACTGGACTTATGAGAAGATCAAAGAAGAAATTAAAAAATACTTTGAGTTGAACGACAAGGAGGACACCAATTTCCTGAATGTGTGGGATGCGGCAAAAGCAGTAATAAGAGGAAAACACATAGCAAAACAGGCTCACATCAAGAAACAAGAACTCCAAAAAACAACCTAATCTCACATGTCAAAGAACTAGAAAAAGAACAACAAAAAATCCCTAGAACCAGAAGAAATTAATAAAAATCAAAACAGAAATAAATGAAATAGAAACTAAAAAAAAAAATCCAAAATATCAATGAAACCAAAAGTTGGTTCTTTGAAAAATAAATAAAATAGACAACCCCCTAGTCATGCTCACAAAGGAAAAAGTGGAGAAAGTACAAGTAAATAGGATCGCAAATGAAAGAGAAGAAATCACAACAGACACAGCAGAAATCAAAAGGGTAATCAGAAACTACTATGAACAGCTATATGCAAACAAGTTCAACAATCTAGAAGAGATGGACAAATTCCTACAACTTTACAATCACCTAAAGCTAGATAAAGAAGAAATAGAACACCTAAACAGACCAATTACAATCAGCGAAATTGAAATGGTAATCAAAACCCTCCCCAAAACTAAAAGCCCAGGACCAGATGGATTTACAAATGAATTCTACCAAACATTCAGAAATAAACTAGTGCCTATCCTTCACAAACTCTTTCAAAAAATTGAGAAGAGGGCCTCCCCGGTAGCGTAGCGGTTGAGCACAACGCTCAACAGGTTGAGCATAACGCTGTGAAACTGTCTGCAGCCTCCTCTGCAGCATAGGTTCGATTCCCAGCTGGCCAGGGAGAGACCCACATGGCATGGCAGACCTCTCCTGTCTCTCCCGCTGCTCCCCTCAGCAGTGTATTTCGGTCAGTCTGCCTGTTCTGTTCCCCAATCTGTCTCTGGTGAATCCTTTCACCCTCCTATGCCTTTGGCCTGTACCCCAGCTCTTGTATAAATAAAAAAAAAATGAGAAGGAAGGAATAATACCAAACATGTTCTATGAAGCCAACATTATATTCATACCAAAACCAAACAAGGACAACAAAAAAAGAAAACTACAGGCCACCCTTTCTAATGAACACTGAAGCAAAAATCCTCAATAAAATTTTAGCTAACAGAATCCAACAATGTATCCATAAGATAATTCACCATGAAGCCATAGGATTTATTCCAGGGATACAAGGATGTTTAACATCCAAAAAATCAATCAATGTAATCCAACACATCAACAAAAAGAAATAGAAAAGCCATCAATAGATGCTGAGAAAGCTTTTGACAAAGTACAATACCCATTTATGATAAAGGCCCTTGAAATTCTCGGGATACAAGGAACATACCTCAACATCATAAAGGCCATATATGACAAGCCCATAGCCAATATCATTCTCAATGGCGAAAACCTGAAAGCATTTCCATTAAGATCTGGAACAAGAAAAGGATGTCCACTCTCACCACTGCTTTTCAATATAATACTAGAAGTCCTAGCCAGAGCAATAAGACAAGAGAAAGACATCCAAGGAATCCAAATAGGGAAGGAAGAAGTACAACTATCACTATTCACAGCTGATATGACAATATACATAGAAAAGCCCAAAAACTCCACAAGAAAAGCTAATCAAACTAATCGATCAGAATACAAAATCAACACACAAAAATCAGTAGACTTCTACACACAAACAATAAATCTGAAGAAGACAAAGTCAAGAAAACTATCCCTTTTATTATTGAAACAAAAAAAATCAAATACTTGGAAATAAACCTAACAAAAGAGGTAAAAGCTCTACACAAAGAAAACTATAAAACACTGTTAAAAGAAATAGAAGAAGACACAAAGAAATGGAAAGACATCCCCTGCTCATGGATTGGAAGAATTAACATTATCAAAATGGCCATCCTACCAAAAGCAATTTATAGATTCAATGTTATTCCAATAAAAAATATCAATGACATTCTTCAAAGAAATAGAACAAATATTGATGAAATTCATATGGAGCCACCAAAAACCCCCAAATAGCCAAAGCTCTCCTGAAAAAAAAAAGGGGGGGGAATGAAGGCATCACACTCCCAGACTTCAAACTATAATCATCAAAACTGCATGGTATTGGAACAAGAACAGACACACAGATCAGTGGAACCAAATAGAAAATCCAGAAATAAACCCACAGATTTATGATCAACTAATCTTTGACAAAGGAGAAAAGAATGTGTAATGGAGCAAAGAAAGTTTGTTCAATAAATGGTGCTGGGGAAACTGGGGTGCTACATGCAAAAGAAAGAAGCTTGACTACTATCTCACACCATGCACAAAAACCAACACAAAATGGATTAAAGACCTAGACATAAGACCCGAAGCCATAAAATATGTAGAAGGAAATATAGGCGAAACACTACATGACATACACCTCAGCAACATCTTAAAGTCTCATCACCCAAAGCTGTGATAGTGAAGGCAAGATAAACAGCTGGGACTGCATCAAATTAAAGAGCTTCTCTACAGCAAAAGAGATAGTAACCAAAACAAAGAGACACCCCTCTGACTGGGAGAAAATTTTTGCACACAATAGTAATGATAAAGGATTGATCACAAAAATCTACAAAGAGCTGAAGGGGCTAAACAACAAAGTAAATAATCCAGTCAAAAAATGGGCAGAAGAGTTAAAAAGGAACTTCTCCAAAGAGGAAATGCAAATGGCCAACAGGCATATGAAAAAATGTTCAGCATCACCCTTCATCAGGGAAATGCAAGTCAAAACTACAATGAGATACCATCTTACACCAGTAAGAATGGCACATATTAAAAAAAAAAAACTAGCAACAACAAATGTTGGCAAGGATGTGAAGAAAAAGGAAAAAAAAAACCCCAAATAGCTGTTGGGAGTGCAAACTGTCCAACCACTATGGAGAGCTGTGTGGAGGTTCCTCAACCTGCTAAAGATGGAGCTTCCATATGATCCAGCTATTCCACTCCTAGGTATTAACCAAAGGACACAGAAACATTAATTCCAAAGGGCACCTGCACCCCTATGTTTGTAGCGGCACTATTTACAATAGGTAAGCTATGGAAACAACCCAAATGCCCAAAGACAGATGACTGCATCAGAAGATGTGGTACATATACACCATGGAATATTACTCAGCAATCAAAAAAGGATAAACTCATGCCATTTGCAGCAACATGGATGGCGCTGGAAGGGATCATGCTCAGTGAAATAAGCCAGAAAGAAAAAGAAAAACACCAGATGGTGTCACTCATAGCAGGAATTTAGAAAACCTAAATAAGGGATCAGAAGGAAGACTAAGTAAAAATCAAAATCAACAGGCCAACTATAAACCAGGGACACACTACAGTGGGGGGATGCGGGGAGAAAGCAGTAGGATCAAAACAAGGGTGGTGGGAATTTTACAGGGACTATAACCAAGATGCAAATGCATACATTGTATAAAAATGAAAAATGATGGAAAAAAAAAAAAAAGGTGACCAGGGCATCACACACAGTTGATTTTAAGAGATTCACCTGCCTGCTTTAACATCTTCAACTGCTAACAACCACTCAGGGCTTCCCAAATGGCACTAGATTTTGTCTTGTGTCAATTGGCTTTTTTGATACACCTCCTCTGCATAGCTCCTGAGAACTTGGTGGCTGCTTTAGGCCACCAAGGCCCACTGGCCACCCCTTGATTCTGATCTCCTGGGGGGTACAAATGATACCATCCACCCCCAGGATCCCATAGATATAACATCAACCACCAAATTTCTCCCCACCTTCTGATAGAATGTCAGTTCCAGTCTATCAGCTTTTTCCTTGACATCAGCACTGGGCAAGCTCCAGATGGTGAATCGTGGCCCTCGTTCATCCCTGATGAGTCGGCTGTCTCAGGAGTTGTGGGCTGGTCCTCACAGGCCATCTCTTCCACTCAAGGTCTTGTTCCAAATTGCCCAGACCTCGTCCACCTCCTGTGCTTCTGCAGTATCTTAAGCTATCCTCGAAACTCCTGGACTTTGGTCACTATCTGTGCTGCCACGCTGCCTCCACTGTGGTCCCTGACTCCATTTGCAGAACTGTGAGGAACACTCCTCCCCCAGTCCTGCCCCCGAGCAGGCACCATGTCCCTCCAATGCCTCCCCACTGCGTTCAGTCCTCTCCACTTGCGCTGGGGACTCAGGAGGCACCCACAGAGAGGAGCCCAGCCACTGAGCATTATATCCTCGTGGCCTGCCACCCCTCAGTCCCTCTGAGGTCTTCAGAGGTCTCCACTACCCATCTGCGTTGAATCCTGCCAACCAAGGCCAACTGTAGTGCAGGCAGTAGGGCAGAGCCAGCAAAGGAGAGTCCTGGAGGCCTCCGTGGCTTTTTCAGGCTTTAAATGATCTTCTATACCATGTGTAATGAGGCAAGCAGGAGCAGAGCAGGCGGGGGGGGGGGGTGGAGAGGTGGGAAAGGGAGAAGGGGAGCAGGAGGGCTGGGGGATCAGGAGGCTGGGAGGCCTCCTATCCCTTGGCAAATCTTTACTCTCTCCGGGCTCTTCGAGCTTTCCTGGCTCCTCCACTGCTCTCCACTGCAGCCTGCCACATGATCCTCGGCTGCACTGTCCTCTGCTGATGCCGCCCTTGTATGCTCAGTCTCTCAGCTCAGGTCTGCCCACTTACGCATGCCCACACCACCCTCAGGCATGCATATCGTAACGTCCACCATTAGGCATGCGTATCCCAAGCCCATGCTCCTAAGCACCGCCTGCATTCAAGGCCACAGGTGAGGCCAATGGTGGAAAAACCTGAGCATCTTCATTTACTCTACAGGCTCCTAGAGAGTTCCCGGTACATGAAAACCCCTAATGACCTTCCTGCAGCTTAAGCTCCTCATTGGAGTGTGATTACAGATGCTTCATCTGTGTCTTGCGGTGACCATCCCCTCCACTCCCTTGAAGTGACTCTTTTCAGAGAGCTCCTTTTACCTGAGCATTCAGAAGTGGGCTGCAGACCCCTCATTAATTCTCACAACATCACTGAGAAGCAGGTAAGAGAACAATTCCCCTCAAGGGAAGAGGTTCTTCCAACAGCTTCCTTGTCAAGGATGAGGGAACTGCCATGTGTACCCTGCTGGCTGGTTCCCTCGTCTTTTCACCAAGGACTTGAGTTCATGCACTTAGTGACTTCACTTGGGAAGAGCTGGTAGCTCATTTGCCAGCTACAAGAAGGGAGGAGGCAGGGAAGAGAGGGGATGAAGAGAGCCTCAAGTTGTCATCGCCTGAGAGGTGCTTAAGTAGGACCTTTCCACCCAGGAACTTCTGCTAGAGTCATTATGAAACCCCACTGTAGGGTAAGGAAAAATGTCAGGCTTTTCTGCCCTCCTGCCATCAGGATAGATGATGGATCCTTGCGTTCCTAAATGCATGCCTGATGGCGGGCACCTGGAGTAGGGTGTGGGCATAGGTAGATGGGATTCACCTGGGCTAAGACTGCGCTTTTAAGGGCGGCGTCACGGGGACGCCACTAGAAGCCAAAAGAGAAGCCGAGAAGCAGCAGAAGCCGAGAGACGGCCAGAGAGCCCAGAGTGAAGACCTGCTGGGGGCTGGGAGGCCTGCCAGCCTCCCGGCCCCCCAGCACCCCTGCCTGCCATATGCCTGGTGAATCCCAATAAAAGACCTGCAAAAACCACTAAGGGCTCCAGGACTACTTTACCCGGTCTGCTGGATCTTAGAAAACCTGCTCAGTGCCCCATCCTGCCCCTACACCCACATTACATGGGGGAAGGGCATCGCCATGGCTTTGGTAAAAGCTACCTGTCAGGCAAGATGCCTGAGAAAAATGACTTTGTCGTCCCACTCTATTACACATAATCAATGGGGCTGGATCACCACTGACTGCTACTCATCACACAACATGCACACCGAACTAGTTTGCTTTCAGCCATTTCCCTGGGCCCAGACTAATACATCCCAGAGTAGATGTGCAGGGAAAGGAGTCCTTTTCCAAGGAGAGGGGCTTCTGGATGTGTGTTCTATCCTAGGCAGAGCATCATAGAGACTCCTGTTGGTTTCCCAGGTACAATTTGTTGGGCCAGGGTGATGTGTTGCTGAATGAGACATAAAATCCTCTGTACCTCTTCAAATGGATTAGAGGTGAGTCCAATTCTAATTTTCTCCTGCAGTTTGAACTTGTTCCCACAGCTTCCATTTAGAAGACCATTTTGAATGCAGAGGTTACGTACTATCAAAAGAACCACAGAAACACACCAGAAGGCGAGTGACTCCGCTGGCCCCAAGACCTTTACTTCGGCAGTCATTCAAACATATTCCTTCATGTTAAAGTTCATAGATCTTCTCATGGACCCAAATGAAGTTGGCTATTGGGGCTCATGAGCCCATGTGATGACGTGGACATTTAGCAGCTTCAGCTGCTTCTGTGTTACTGCTGTGGTTTGCACAGTGTGAGTTACTCGCCCTACTTGAGCTGAGCTGATAAACTCTTGATCCCAAGGCAAAAAATAAAGCCACACGTGGCAATTCAGGAGCCTGGGAGGTGTAGAACTGGGAAGATGAAAGAGAGGAGCAGGTCTTTGATTTTACTGAAGAAAGTTGGCGTGTTTGTGCAGATTTTTCTACGAGATGACATAACATGATTCCCAGTAGCAACATGTAATCTGGCTGCAGTGTTGTTGGTTTCACTCAGCCTCCCTCTGGGAAAAGCAGCAGGCAGACCAGACTGAGCCAAACGCCTGCAGACATTTCGGCCTCAACTGCACCCAATGTTGCCGGTTCATGCACCAAGCTCTGAAACCCATCTACTTGCAGAAGGAATGTTCTCTCTCTGCTCCTGTATGACCCATCTGCAGAATCCAATTAATATTGTCCTTCATAAAAACCATTTTATGTTCCAGAAACCTTACAAGTCTTTTTTAACAAGCTTTTTTTTTTTTTGGAATGAGAAGATCTCCACCTACCAGGAATTAATTTTCAACCTGAAACTCAAAAGCCATGGTCAAAGTTATGAATTGTTCCAAGACCAAGCCAAATAGCCTTGCAGATTTGTCTGTGCTGAAACAACCAGGTGCCCTGCAAAACTGGTCAATGGCAGACAGCACAGTAAATCTAGGACTAGCAGGCAAGATGAGTTCTAGAATCTAGGTGGGAGATGGTCAATAGTTGAAGGATAGGAGGGAATGCTTAACATTCTCCTTCCTACACAGAGTAGATGTGACTTCATGCTGAGAGCTGGAAATAGTGACCAGGCCTGGGTCAGAACTAAGATCTTCACACATAAGGACTACAATCATTGAGCAGTCATGTGCTAGCATGTCATGGGCAGTATTATCTTCAGATTACAGAGGTTGAGTGATTTACTTAAGGTCACTCAGTGGTAGAAGTAGGATTCATTCAACCCAATGACTGACTCCAAAAACTCAGGTATGGTTTTAAGCATAGCCTGCCCTGCCACTTGAGTTAAAACAGCTATCTATGGCTCTTTTACTACAGGCACCAAAAATATTACATCTGCCTAAGGCTACCAGCTCAGAGGGCATTCTAGTGTTTGACCATCAAACTCAATCCAAAAATGTTTATTATGCCTTAACTAGGGATAATATTGACTAATATTTATTGTGTATTTATCGAATAGAAGACCTTATACCAAACACCTTAAAATATATGACTTCATCTAACAATTACAGCATGGTAGGCATTATTATCTACAATTTATAGGATAGAAAGCTGAGTTTTGGAGAAATTATGTCACTTGCCTGAGCTCATGTGTATTAGGTTAAGCCATATGAAACTGCCATTTTGTGGGTCAAAACCAATTAAATATAGTTCAACTTTATATTAATTAGCAAGGCTGGGACTTGATACCAGTTCTGCTCCTGATTTGCAAAGGAAGTCTATGGGGCAAGTTTGGAGTCAATTGTCCTTGGCATCGATAGGAAAACAATGGCTCAGATCAAGGAGTAATAAATCATTCACAATGTGTAGTGGCTGTACAATGCATGGATCTATCTACACATGCTTCTAGAATGAGCAAGCACCAACGATGATTAAAATGTTCTCTATATGGTGAAATATAAACTCAGCCCTTGGATAACCTACCATACCCCCTTTCACCCATCTTCTTGTTTCACACCTGATTCTTTTCAGCCTCCCTTTAACTTTGCCCTGTTTCTGTCTTCTGATTCCTGTCCTGAGATTCACCTCAAACTCGTGCTTCTCTTGTCATGACTTGTTTCTCCTGGCTCCTCCACTGGATTGTCCTTGGGCATTGGGTTGCTCTGTGTGACTCATCCCCTCTCCTGGTTCCCACCTCTCACCTCTCTCTGGGCTGTGTACTTTTGCTCTCGATTTAACCCTCTGGGGCTTCTGGCTCTTGCTCTCAAGCCCAGCCCTGCCCGGGCAGCTATTCTCCCTCGGGCTGACCTTAATGTTCCTTCATTCCCAGTTTTCCACGCCAGTCACTTTTCTGTTCCAGACTCCAGCTGATCCAACTTTCCCCCAACCAGTGTGTGGGCCGGGACATGACAGACTTTGAAGGTGCTCGCGATAAGTTTGAGGAGGTGGGAAAGTTAGCTAGTTCTGTTTGGTTCCCACGAGTAGGAGTTCTTCAGAGAGTGGGCAACTCTGACAAAAAACATGAGAAGATGATGGCTATGATTTCAGGGAAAGGACAGTTATGATAAAAAAGTATGGGTGGGTGAGTGGAGAGAGAGGGAGAAAAAAATAAAGGAATTAGGTTCTGTTGGTTATCCAAGGATGCAAACCATTTCAAAACGTAGTTCTCAAAGGAAACCACCAACCAGGTGAAAGAAATAAGTGGTGATACCCCTAAGGAGAGAGATGGAAGGAAAAGGAAGCTGATTCCTACAAATGTATTAGTTTCCCTTTAGCCCTCAGCAAAAGTGGTGACTGAGCGTGGCACAGGAAGGCATGCAGAAGAGGAGATGGACTGTTTGCTTCCTTCCTTCCTTGGGAAACATTTCTTCCTCCTGTCACCCCAAGCATGTGACTTCATCTGCAGGGGCCAACTAATTAGAGGGATGGAAAATTTTAAGATCTGGGAATAAGAACCCAAAGGAAAGTGAGGCTGAGAAGTTTTAGCAGAGAGAAACCAATCAACTTTATGGGAAAATAAAAAGGATCAGAGCAGATGTATTTGGGTTGATTGGGAGGTGGCTAATAGGAAACCACAACGTGATATGTAAACATACCTAGGCTTTCGTAAATACCTGGCAGCTCTGGGACTAGACAACTGGTCTCACACATGTTTAACAACAAATATAACCAGAAAGCCCTTTTCCTTGTTCAATCATTTTCACCTTCCCTGAGGTGTAGTAAGGATGATGATGATTCTTAGTTGGACAGGGCTCTTAGCAACAAGATGCTTTAGTTTTCAACCTCAGGGTTGAAATATTTCTCTATATTTAGTCTTTTCATCCTCAGATGTTCTCTAAAAACCTTAGTTTTCCTACAGATGCTGAGCATCATACTGGACTCAGAGTTGCAGGTAAGCTGCTGATTTCCCCTACTTCCCTTGGCCTCCACAGCAATGCTCTTTCCTTTGCTGTTTATCACACACCTGGGGAAGATGGTGCTGCCCACCTGACCTGGAACATCTGAGAAAAGGCACTCAATAAAGACTAGATGTAGCGCCATCAAGGCACAGAGCAGGTTCTTCATGATCCGAGCAGATGGGTAAAGGAGAGTACTGGAGCCCTCGGTGGCTTTTCAGGCTACTATTGAGCTTTTTACACCATTTGTAGTGAGGCAACCACATACAGGGCAGGAAAGGAGCCGGAGGGCCAGGATGCTTGCAGGCCTCCCAGCCCCTGATGAATCTTCACTCTCTCTGGGCTCTCTGGCATTCTCTCGTAGTATCCCCGCTGTCTCTGCTTCTGCTACTGTGCTCTCTGCTTCTTTGCTGCTTCTACCACTGCTGGTGTCCCCATGATGCCACCCTTATAAGCCCAGTCTCTCAGTCCAGGTGCACCCACTTACACATGCCCACACCCTACTCCGGGTGTCCCCCATCAGGCACGCGTGCATCCCACAAGTGTCTGCCATTAATACTAATGTCGGGAGGGTGGAAAATCCTGACAATTTTCACTTATCCTACACTAGCCCTTTCTTGCTTTTGAGTTGTGAAAGAGAGCTGTCTTTCGGAAATCAAAGTGAAATGAAAAGAACCCATGCAAAGTAACTCTGAGTATTTCCTGTTGGGCCATCAAACTCCTTATAATGCATATCCTTTTAGGGAGCAGGGTTATTGAACAGAAGAGCAATTTAGAAGGACCTGATTTTGACAGTTATTCGATATTTCTTTAATGGAAAATATCTAATGTCCATTTACTGGAAGTGATGTGTCTCAGCACTGTGGTTCAGCTGGAACCACACTGATTAAACATGCTCGAGGGCTCCTTATGCTTGCGGTTAATGCACGTTATACTTTGGTTGTTCTGCTTTCTGTCTTGTAATGTCCAGTCCTGCCTGTGTTGTGTGAGAGAAGAAGGGGGTTGGGAGCTTTGGAGACAATTTGTATTGGAACCCAATTAACTTAAAGAGTTAGTGTGGGTCAATAAATACCCTTTAGAATGTTTATTTCATTCTGTGTTTTGTATGGCCATCCTTATGGCTTGACTCAAAATGGATTATAATTAAAAAGAATGCTTAGCTCTTGAATATTGTTTCCTTTTGTCCTTACAAATTGAACATAGGTGCATAATTCCAACTATATAGATATAATACAGATTTATTTCTTTAGCATTATTAAGAGATTAAGTTCTCTACAATAATTTTCCAGATAACTGAAACTTATTCCCTGAAGAGTCAAAACATATTTGTTTTGATTATGTAAATGAAGATAATTTTGGAATCATAAATCGTATTTCTCTAATTTTCTAAACAATGTTTCTCAACACAAGTTAATCTCTTCTTTGCAAAAAAGAGTGTTAAAAGCCACCATTATTGTAGTGATCCAGATCCAGCACTGATCTAAGTGTGACTTAAGTCCCTTTATTAAATGGCTCCTGATAGCAATATGTTTGGAATTCTTGTTTTAAAAATTGTATTTTTGTTTTCTACCTTTGCTGTCATTCTGTTTGTGTCATTTCTTGTTGCTGGCAATAGGTCCACTTCTATGCTTTCTTCTTAAATCAGCTCATCCTGCTCAATTGGAAATGAGATATCAGGTAAGCAATTGTAGCGAACTTTTAAGTAAAGCAAAGTCAGTTATCTGAGTGAGATTTTCTTAGGAAAAAAAAGTTCATTTCAGTGTATGGACTTCATGAGATCTATGTTGGCCATTTCAGTAGCCTTTTTGTGCTTGTTTGGGTGTTTCCCCTAACGATTCTAGATAGGGAAAGTTACAGGGTCTCTGAATTTTAGGTAATTGAGATGTTACGTAATCTTGAAAAAAACAATCTATCACTTTAACTTAGTGGGCCTGTGTGTGTCTTTCAGCTCCAGTCTCAAGTGGCGCGCAGGTCTTCCTGATCTATCCAGTCCGTGAATTAGCCCTTCCCCGAGGGTATCACTTTCATCTCTACCACACAGCTAGTAGTTTATTATATACAGCAGACCCCTGGAATTCACCAGAGATGTACTCAAATCCCCCAAAGAGCAAATATTATTATAACATAATAGTATCCCACACACAATGCAATAAAATGTGGTAGGAAAATTTAAGTGTTCCTTTAGACCCTTAATGACTCTATAAATTAAGGACTTAAACTTCTTATAAAGCTGGTTGACTTTCTTTGTAGGGTCATTTCTTACAAAGAAATAAAATTTTATTATTTCGCCAGCATCACTGTATGGGCACTGATGTGAAGAAGGCAAAGCCTACTTTTGAGGCGGAGGCTGTGGGTTATCCTGGGCTCTGGCATCCGGTGAAGTGACTCCTTGCACATTCCAGACTCCCACTTTGAATGATTTAAAATTTTTACAAATTGTATTTGTAAAAATTGTGGTAGGTCACGGATCAATGGTTGCACCCACAGAGGCCCACAGCCACATAAATGAGTGGAGAGAGTCACTTCCATAAACAGGCTCCCCTGACGTTTCCATCCTCACCTATTCCAAACACAGTTCTCAATACACTGACTGTGGCGATAACATGGCGGGGCTAGGTCAAATGCCATTCAAATCCCCTTCTCCCTTGTCTATCTTGCTTCCAGAGATGGGGACTTGATTTCCCAGACTCCTTGCAGCTATGAATCACATGACAGGAGTCCTGGCCACTGGGACACAGACAGAGGTCATGGGGAGGGCTGCCTTTTGTCCCTTTTCTTTCTTTCTGCCTGAAATATACAAAATTCTTTTCAACCATCATCACCAAAGCCACACAAAGACATAAAGAAAAAGAAAGATGGAGCCTGTAACTTACAGCTGCTAACTCTCTAATTTATTTAAGCCAGTGTTCTCAAGTTTTCTATTACTTGCAGCTGAATGTATTCCTGACTGGCTCGTGATCTTAATTTTTACCATGTTTTATTTCAGAATGGAACGTTAAGCCGTGTTCCTTCACTCAGACACATTTTTTTCCTGCTAAATACATTTCAGGTTTTTCTTTCCATAATAATTATGGGAGGGCGTCCCCAGTGGCGCAGCGGTTGAGCACTGGGCTGCGAAGCTGCCTGCAGCCTCTGCAGTGCTGGTTCGATCCCCGGCCACCTGCGAGGGTCCCACATTGTGCGCAGACCTCTCCTGCCGCACCCGCTGATCCCCTCAGCAGTGTATTTTGTCAGTTTGCCTGTTCTGTTCCCTGCTCTGGCTCTGGTGAATTCTCTCACCCTCCCATGCTTCAGACTGTACCCAGAGCTTGTATAAATAAATAAATCTTTACAAAATTATAATAATAATTATGGGAAAAAACTGACAAAAAAAATGTAGCCCCCCTTTTGAAAAAAAAAAAAATCTGTAGCCTTCTCAGTTCATTCTACCTTTCTGTTACTGAAAAGTAAAAAATCTAGGATTGAAAAAAGGGTAGGGCCTCCTCAGAGGTGCAGGGGTTAAAGACACAGTGCTATCAAGCTATCACCAGCCACTGCAACATGAGTTCTATCCCCAGCCAAGGAGCTAATCCACATGGTGCAGCAGACCTCTCCTGTCTCCCCTGTTCCTCCCTTCAGCAATGTATTTCAGCAGATGTGCCTGTTCTGCTCCCACGCTGTCTCTGGTGAATCCTCTCACCACCCGTACCTCTGGCCTACAACCCAGTTCTTGTATGCATAAATAAGTAAATGTTTTTAAAAAACAAATAAAAAGGGTAAAGAACATATGTGTTAGCTGACTCCAGTTCAATACTGGAGAAAAATAGAAAATGTTGAATAGTATGGCAAAATGGGCATTCACACTCTCTCTGATCCTGCATTCCCTATATTTTCCAAAAAGAGAAATGCATGTGATTTTTCAAGAGAAGCTGTAAGTATTGATATTTGTGATGTATCTAATTTTGGGGCAGATAATTAATAAATTTTTAATTACTCTATGAGCCAGCAATGTGTAGGATAAACTGTACATGTGTGCTTACATAATTTGGCTGGTGACCAAATCATGCATCCATCACAGCCCACAGGAAGTGCATTAAAATCACGCGTTGGAGAAAACCAAGGGTCTGCCACACTCACACTGTTACCACCTCATTTACAAAATCATCTCTCTCCAACTCAGTATTCAGCAACCTGGGCCTCCCTGGTGGTGCAAGGGGTTAAGACGCAACCTATGAAGCTATCTTCAGCTACTGCAGCACGAGTTCGATCCCTGACCAGGGAGCTACACATATGGTGCAGCAGACGTCTCTGACTTGCCCGCAGTGTATTTCAGTCAATGCTCCTGTTCTGTTCCCCACTCTGTCTCTGGTGAATCTTCTCATCCCCCACACCTCTGGCCTGTACCCCAGTTCTTGCATGCATAAATAAATAAATCTTAAAAAAACAAAAAAGTCGACACCTGTGGTGGCTGTCTGGTGGGTGTTTGTAGGATATTTTCAAGGATACAGTGCCCTGGTGCCCAACACTGACACACAGTAATAGAGTGTGAATGGAGAGCGCAACCCCATCAGAAGCACACAAGAGTATGGGAGAAGCTAAACAGAAATGGAAGAAGTTGGTAAATCCTGCAGTTTAATGCAAGGGACCCATGAGAAACAGCAACCACAGATCACTGAGCGGACGGGAGTGTTGCCCAACCGTCTTGCCCAAATCGCAAACATGTGTCCTGAGGGAATGAAAAATCAGTGTGTTCTTTCTCAGGGAAAGCTTCATGCCAGGTGTTAATTGGGGTCTGGAGTGAAAGCAGGACATGCTGGAGAAACAGCTACTCATGGTCAAAACACTGAGACCCAGCGATGCACGAGAAATCTCTGTCCTCAGAGAGTCAGAAACCTCAGCAGCTCTTCATAGACACAGTGAAAATTCCTCTCTGCACAAACTGTTTATTTGTATACCAAGAGCATGCTTTATGACAGGGTGGGTGAAAATGGAAAATGAATGCTGAGAATCTGCCAGATATGTTTGTTAAACATTAAAGTGATTTCTGTGATAATGAATGCATGCTTACCGAGCTGTGAAAACTTCGGGTAAGATGAATTACCAAGTACCTTGGTGCATTTAACAACTCTGGGATGTTATCAGGGTTGGGAAGTTAAATTATGCTGTACATCGAACTTCCAGCCAAGCACCCAAAGAATGTGGAACGAAAGCTAAGGGAGCCACACATCTTTAGAAAAAGCCCTAAACTTGAACAACAACATGTGCTTGCTTGATTCCTCAAGTTTCAGCAGGCCGAAAGCCAAATTTTCTGAATTCATTTCATACCTGTGATGACTTCCAAAACTAATAGTCCTTGCTTTTGTTTGGTACACAGTAGTCATGGATGATATTACGACAAGAATAATAATAGATGGGGGTGGAAGCTAGAGTGGACAGGACAGTTATTGAAGATCAAAGTGGTGGGGTTCAGCTGACCTCACATGTCAGAAAGGCAAGTCAAAGGAGGTGGGTGAGGTACATCTAGGGGTGCACCTTGGTGCTGGATGCTGTGCAGGGGTCCAGAGGGATGTGAGGGGTCTGTGTTTGTCTCAAGGAACCTGCACACAGGCACTTTAAAAATTAAGAAGACTCATTCTAGAGGCAGACACCAAATTCAAGACCTGCCTCAATCACATCACGTATTAGCTGCATGCCCTTGGGCTTGTTACATAACTTCTTTGAACCTAACCTCTGTGTCTTCATAAGTAGAATGAGGCTAGTACATCTACTTCAGAGTTACTATCAGGGCTCAATGAGATAATGCAGGCCAAGCGTCCATTGCCTGGTACAGAATCAGTACACATTAAAGGCTGGCTAGTACCTCTGAGGCATGACCTTGACATTATGCAAAAGTCTGAATGAATTAAAGGTGGTTCTTATACAATGGCCTTATTATCCAGGCAGACAGATATAAATCGCATTTGGTCCAATTGGCGTCCTTGATTGTGTTGTGAAGGCATTCCTGATGGAGACTCTATGGGTACAAAGCAAGCTATGGTCTGATGTGGTTTTATATTTTTGGAGCCTCTTACTATGTCTGCCCCCAGCTAGAGTGTGTTAATAGGTGGTGTCTCTGGAAATTAACGGTAGAACTGTTTAAGAGAGATGTCACCAGCATCCCCAAGCCTCTGAGTTCTAGAAGTTTGTAGCTGAGCATGACTGGAAAGACTACACAGATGAAGGGCCTTCTTTAATGAAAAAGAAATCTTCTCCTCTTTTTTCATGCTCCAACACTCCCAGAAGAGATTGCAGGAGGAGTGGCAGCTTGGGGAGCAGTTGGCTTGTTTCTCCATCCATGCAGCCCCAGTCCTAAAGGGTAGAGCAGAGAAAAAGAGGGTGGACTTCTTGCAGGGATCAAGCTACTCCCCAGGCTAGTGTGATTGCTCACCTAACCTGGGAGGGTTTTGATAAATTTCTGGCTAGAGGAAAGGGGATAAGCCCAGATGCTTTCCCTAGGATGCTACTGTTAATACTTGTGGCCAGGATTAAAAAGCAAACAAGCAAACAAAGCAAACCACCTTCAAGAGGGTGGGGAAGAATAAGCACACTGGGCATTTCCCTTGGAATTGGGAGCACATGAAACAAGTCATCTCATATGAACCTGTGCCCCTCTAGTCACCCTATGCTTTCTAGAAAACAATTATGTCAGAAAATTTCATTAATTTTATGTCTTTGGGTAATTTGCTGATTTTAATTGGCTTTGGGAGTGTGGTGATTGCAGAGCGGCTGTGGGTAAGCACACAAATGGAAACAACCTTTTCTTTGCATGATGAAATGTAATTGAATGATGGCTCCAATTTATAATAACCCCAGAACAAGAATGCTCTGGGAATGCAGCTTTGATATTGGTGACAATATAGCATTTCCAGGTATGAATGAGGCACCATGGTGATGGGATGTCAAGGCCATTGCCTTGGCCCAGGCATAACAAAAATAATAACACCCTCCAATCTGTTGAAAGCTAGGGACTACTCTAAAATTTTTGCTTATTAACTCATTGAATCCACACAAAACCCCTACAAGATAGGTGCTATTGTAATCTCCATTGGTAAACGTGGAAACCAAGGAAATATTGATAAATTAAAAAATTTCCTTCATGTCATATAGCTGGTACATAGTAAAACTAATCAGAGAAATATTGCCAACACCCTACGATCATCAGACATTGGACTTGTTGATTTCCCACACTCTTTCTTAACCACTTTGGTTTTTCATATACATTCCATGTGTCAAATTGAAACAAATGAAATTACTGTTTGTGCAGGTGAAAAATCATTAGCAGTCTCACAAGATTCAATATAATATTCTATGGTCCAGGTGTCATTTCTACTTAGTTAATGAATTCAATTAGCATATTCCATTTCCTGACCATAGTCATGTACTCCAGAGGAAGACAGGAAACCAACATGATCCTCTCAGAAGGGATCTTTTGCCCTGAATGCTAGAATGAAAGTTGTCATGCACAGATTTAATGTCAGGAACTCTTATAACCATATTGATAGTATCTTAAAAATGAAGGCTAAATATTGTTTTAAAATGAACAATGATATAAAAAAAATAAAAAAATAAGGCCATCCATAGAGTTTCTATACATATCTATAAACAGTGGAACCACAAAACCTTGGACCAACTACATCTTATCACCAATTCTCATGTTTTCCTTTAGTTGAGACAATCAATCTTTTCAGTTTAAGGCAACTGAGGTGTGCTCTTATTCCCAACACAGTTCAGTCATTCTTTAATGGAAAGAGACAAGAGAGTGTTACCACTGTGCAAAGGACATGAATGTCAGAGATGCCAGAAATGTCCATGACCCTTTATATCTGAGTCCTTGGACTATTCAGCCAGTCTGCCACATACTGCTGAGAAAAACCCCTTCCCCACACTGCTTGCTTTTCCTTTGCCCTGAAATCCATTGAACCCCTTCTTTGCTGCCTCTAGAGAACAACTGCATGACAAAGACACAATGAAACAAAGTGGACTTTTTAATTCACATCACAGTCTCTCCCAAAGGAAGATAGAAAAGGTGTAGGCCCAACAGCTTAAGGTTAGGGAAGACAGTGGACAGCCTGACGTTTTCTAGCTAATAAGGCTTTCATAGGGGGAAGTAGAAAATGTGGGGTAGAAGGCAGAGTCCTGTTTTTTTTATTATATTAAATTTTGGAATTTATGGTAAGTCATTACCAGGCAGTATTTTTCTGCCAGGAATTATTAATAACTCATATTTTTCTCCACTTCATGGGGATGTGATAAGGATTACATCGGGACATTATCAGTGATCTGATGCCCCAGGAAAGGTAAACACTGTTGGTTGTCTACCCAATACCCGCAGAATCCTAACTTTGTGCAAAAATGCATGAGTAAGAACTTTTCATAGTACAACATGTAACCTGGGTAAAGTATATGAGCTGGGGGAAGCAAAAGCCAATTTCTAAGATGAAAATGATGTCCCAATTGCTGAAGGGCATTGTTTTCTGGTAATTGGTGATTGCTCTGTCTAGGAATATAAAGCTTGTGTACTTCAACAGTAGCATGAGTAATATTCTTAAGGATCTTGAAATATGAAGGTGAAACTTTCAATGTTATTCCACTGAAAGTGTGTTGGAAATCACATGTCATTCAAAATGGGATTGGGTCCCAGAGACACATTTTATTTCCTGTCATGCATGGGAATGGGAAATTTGGGGGAAAAAAAAGTCTCTGAAGTTTATTGACCTAAATTCATTTGCAAATGTCAGGATCCAGAAGGAGAAGGCTGTGGGGCTTAAGCCAAGGAACAAAAGGACTGAGCCTGCTGAAATGCTGGCTTCTAGTCTCACTTCCTAATAAGAACCTCCCCCTGCCCCCCAGAGTGTCTCTGTTCCCCCATTAGAATATTATTTCCCTGGGATTGCAATGAGGCTGAAGACACTGCCACCAGATATGGAAGGAGGACCAGAAAGACTTAGGAAGGAGTGAAAATTCAAGTCGAAGATAGTAGAGCAGGTTGCAATCACTGGCCTTGCCATCTGGTGACCAAAGCAATTTGCACTAGAGAATGTTCTAGATCCCTTGAGTTGCATGGAGAAGAGGACGGCACTCATCTTTCAGGTGAGGTGGGATTGCCTGGGTGAGGATGGAAGGAGGAAGAGGACACAATGTTCAGGACCTGCCTTGGGGAATGCAGACACACATATCCATTCCTTCAGCACAGACCTGGAAGCTGTTGTAGACAGTCAAGTAGAAATGAACTTCAAGGGAAGTCTTTAAAGACTAAAAAGGAATCCAGCTTGCTGTGTGAGATGTGTCGAGTATAGCCTGAAACCCTATCAGGTTGGCCTTGGAGATGGTGGGGAGTGGTTATAAGTCTCAGAATTTTGAAAGCAATGTCTAACTTTCATCATCTTTTGAATTATCTCCAGAGTCAGGAAAATAGTTACCCCAAACTGACTTTATGTCTTGGAGGACTAAGAAAAGGAGAAAATGAAAATTACGGTTTTATTATGTTAGAGTCTGGCCAATTATGGTCACGTATGGGGACTGCTCATCACCAGGTCGCATGACTAATCTACATGAAGTTCACATGGCACTTGATGGCATGAGACTAACCAAGTGTTACTTGATTTCAGCAAAAAAAGCTGCTGTTTATGTATTTAATATGTGTGAGTTATACGTCAGGGACATTTGCCTGTGATGCAAATAATTCTGAGGGAATTCATGGGGAGATTTTAGTGCTGTACATATCAGGTTGAGCAAAATATCCAACAAGGACTGTGGTCCATCTGGGGTGTGGGCCAGGCACTGGAAGCAGGCTTTGCAGAGAGCAAGGCCTTTCAGTCTATGAGACTTTCAATCTATGAGAGTGTCAATAGTCCAGTCCCTGGGAAACCATCACGGGGCTGCCGTCCTGCCAATGTCAACAACCACTGGCTTCTCACCAGACCTTGTTCTGTGTCTGGTCCCCCAAAGAGCTAGGCACATTGTATTTTGCAATTCTCACAACGACCCTATGAGATGGACTTTTAAAATTAATATATCAGTGATTTACATACCTACGTAACTTCAGGGGTACGTTGCCACATTACCATATGTGCACATGCTTCACTTATCCCAAGGCGGACATTATTTCTATTTTATAAATGAAGAATAGGAGGTCCAATAGCACACAAAAGGCTAGTGGCAGAGTCAGCAGCACAGCCAGGTCTGACTCAGCAAGAAGCTCGAGGGGTAGGTAACTCTTGAAGTCACTCTGGTGGCAAGTCCCAGCTGATCGCCACACTGGGTTCAATGCCCTGTGAGACTGTCCTGAAATTCACATACATGGCAGAGGCAGCTTGCAGCTGAATTTCCACTAAGTTCCCGTGAGCCTGTTCAGTTTCCAAATGTTCTCTTCTTGCCATGGAAGGTTTTGGAGGGGGCAGCCTCCTTTTCTGACTCTCGTGCCCATCAGCCTGCAGAATGAGGTGTCACTCTCTCTAAAGCAGGTGGGTGGCTCTGAGCCATCTCCAGCTCCGGGTGGAAACTCCCCACAGGAATTGTTTTCTCAGCCAATGCCCAGTCACCCCTGAGAGACAAAATGACTCATGTAGGCTTAGAGTTGCCAAGAAGATAAGGCATTGCTATCAAATTTCACCTTTGAAAGGTCTCCCTCCCTTTTTTCACTCTAGGATGGATTCATCTTGAATTTCAAGATGGGGGAAGATGAGGGTCACGAGGAAATTTATAGGGCTACTTCCTAGGGCCATTTCCAGTATTTAGCTATAAATATTTTCAAGAGGGATAAAAGCAGTTACTCTATTACTACCCACCAGCTGGGGAGGGCAGGAAGGCACCCCAACACTCACCTTTCCTGTTTGCCCCCAGGGGGGGAGAGAGGGAGGCAGGGGATGGCTGTGTTGCAAGTGTGAAGCACTCCCTCCCCCTTCCCATTCCTAGTCAATCTCCCTGGACTTGTGTGTTCTTTCACTGCCAGACCCGGAACTCTGAGGATAGTTTCCATTTTCTCCCCATCTCCCAAGCAGTGAGCAACAAAGAAAGACATTTGAAGAGCCCATGAAATGTTTTTATTGAAACTCTGTTCTCCAGAGAGTGATGGAGGAAGTCATTTAAGCAACCTTATTACAAAATAAAAATGTACCCTCCTACTCCACGACAGGAAATGCGAGGAGAGGAGCCCATAAAAAAAAGTCCTAAAAAAGTAAATAAATAAAAAAAGAAAGTGTGCAAGAGAACTGGAACAAAAGAGAGATGTTAAAAATCACACCCCAAAGCAGCAAAACACAGCATGAGACTCAAAGACCTTAAAAAAAAAAAGTCTGCTCATCATATTGCCTCAGGCAGGACTTTCTCTGGGACACAGTGCATTATAGCTCAGATTTTCTAATTAAAAAGATTCATCAAGCCAGCTGTGCATATTAAGTGGGGCAGAGACTCCCTTATCTTGAACTTCAGCCCCTATGAGGGCACTCCTGATGTACCACTGAGTGGTGAGGGCACATTTGGCAGGGCTACCACAAAGATGGCAGGTGCTTCTGAAGTGGTTTGCATGACACTACCTTCTACCAGCATTCTACCATAATATAGTGGCATGTAAACAAATCTCATGAGTGAAGCTAATGACAAAACAGAAACAAGGTAACAAAGAGCCAGTTTGCAAAATGACCCTTGGCCACCCCTACACCTCCAGCTGAACACCACTGAGACTACACTGAACTGAGCAGAGGTTGTGCCCTGCTGAGCTCTGTTCTCGGGAATTTTTTTTTTCAGATCGGCTTGACTTTGACATTGGTGGTTATTGATAGCTAATCTCTCATAAGATCCTCTGGGCATTTCAGAACCCTTGGATTTAGCGAATTTCTCACAGGATAACTGTCTTTTGGATTTCAATGTACTGTGCTTGGGAGTTGGCCCTAGAGTGGGCTGGGAGAGACAGAAATACATGGAATATGAGGTGCAGCAAAGCAAATCTTTCATCAGAAGGGCTCATTTACTTTCCAGCAAACACGTCTTCTCTTGGGCTTGGCTTCCTTTTGCCTCAGGAGTGCTGCTATGTGTCCTTTTCCTCCTGTGAGGGGTGAGGGTTGAGCACGGATGGGAGAGACAGGTTTCCCCTTTTGCCCCATTGTGTGCCACCTGCCAAAAGAGGGACTCGTGTCTCTGCTGGCATCACACAGTGCTGCCCATGGACCTATGAGCCTTGAGCCCATGAGCAGAGATCATGGGGGAGGAGAGTCCAAAGGCCTTGGTGGTCCCCTGCCGATGCCCTTAATGTTTTGGTTGGGGATTGGTGGGCCAAGGTGGAGGGAGGTAAATAGTTGTGGGGGAGGAGAGAGGGTAAAAGAGGGTACGGGTTGGGTCGGGGGAGTGGAAGAGAACCAGCAAGATGAAGGGCGTGAGGAGAGGATGATAGGTCTCATCTTTGTAAGGTCTTCTCTCGTATGCTCCTCACCACTGAGATGGCAGGGGTCCCATTCAAGTTCCCCCACCCCAAACATGCCATCAGATGTGGTAGCTCACCAGTGGCATCCATGCACTTTAGATATAGAATCCATGCATGTGATTTCCCAAATCTCAAAGGACACTAGAACGGATGCAGAACCTGAGTATAACACTTGATGATTTAAAGGGCTGCAATTCTCTCTTAAGAAGCTTTTAGACGTTTAGGAGGAATAGACTGCATAAAGTTGAGATGGCAAGTAGTATTAGTCCTCCAGGCATATTTGAGGAAGAAAAAGCCTGAATTTTAAAAGTAAAAACTGCGGCTGCCTTGCTTAATCACTCTCCTAACAAGCCACCAAGCAGCCATTGTATTCTCCTGAGCCGTCAGACATATATCTTGCTGAGACACACGAGTCCAAAGTCAGGATATTGTCTAGGAAACTTGAGCCAGCAGCCTGTGCAGGAGCCGCCATCACTGACTAATTCCTTCCAGAAGAATAGAAACCCAGGCCCAAGGCAGCAGTGCAGAGTCCCCAACGGACACATTGCCATTTATTTTCAGCGTGATTATTTTCCATTACACACTGTGCAAGGGGCGTTTTGAATGCTATCTTACTTTCTTTTCATGTCCCTTCATTTACTGCACCCCTAGAGACAGTCAAAGTCTCCAGGCCACACTACAATAAAAACTCAGCAAGTTTGAAGGATACAGTGTGAAGCTTCCCAGACGGCCAGGAAGTTCTGCTGACGGTACTAAAATTCAGGAGCTTCATCTAGCATCCCAGGCAGGTGTGTTTATTCAGCAAAGGGGAAGCTGGAAATGTTTCCTTTGGGAATGACTTCTCTTCTTTCTTTGTGCTGAGAGCTGGTGTGTTTTCCTCCTGGACTGTCTTGACCTCTGCCTTTGCCACTTCTGGATCTTAGACCGGTTTCCGGGGGTTTTGTTTGGGTTCTGGAGAGCACTTCCCTCAGGATCCTTTGTCTTGCTGTGTGCAAAGGGTGGAGGGCCTTTTGTGAGCTGTGATTTAATATCACAATCTTTATTCACTCAGGCATTTCTTGGACTGTCCCTGAGTGCATGAGGACAGAAAACAGTCACACTGATCTGTAAGGAGAGACAGCCTCTAAATGTTATCATGCATTGAAACGAAGTAGCCCAAAGGTGTGTGCTGTGTTGCATGTTGCTGAGGATTCCCTCCTGTTTCTATGAATTTCTCAGTCAAGATCATTTTGGTGCATTTTGGAAAGCGTCTCATTTTGGAGTGCCCTTCCAAACTCCCAAGCATCAGGATCACCCTAGGGCTTTGTTAAAATGGCTGGCAGAGCCCATCCTCCAGAACTTGTGATTGAATAGATCCAGGGAATGGTCCAGGAATGTGCAATTATAGCTAGTGACTGGGTCTTATTTGGAAATAAGTTAAGATGTAACTAGTTACAGATTTAACTAGTAAGCAGATGTAACTAGTTAAGATGAGATAATACTGGAGTAGGGAGGCCCATTAACACAATTTGGCTGTGATCTCCTAAGAAAAGGAGAGAGATCCTAAGACAGAGATTCAGGGGAGAAGGTCATGTGACAACAGAACAGAGATAGGAGGGACGTGTTTGTAAGAACCAAGGACCAGCAACACCATGAACTAAGAGAAAGGCAAAGCCTTCCCTAGAACCTTCAGCGAGAGCACAGCCTGGCCCACACTTTGATTTTGGACTCCCAGGCCCCAGACCTGCCAGAGGATACATTTCCGCTTTAAGCCACCAGTTTGTGATAATCATTCTTTTTGCAGCTCCAGCAAATACACCAGAAATGTTGATGTTGCTGACCGTAGAAGCACTTACGGAGAATCCCTGATCAAAATCAATTAGGTCATCTACCTGTTCTGCACTCCTGTCTCTCTTTATCTTTGCTAAATTCTCTTTCCAGAACAATTCCTACTTGCACCTTCCTGCGTCTCATTAATTGCTGAAGATTTGACCAGCTCCTGTTTCCTTAATACTTCCCTGCTTCTTGCTCCTGCCCTTTTTATCCTATATAATCCACAGGGGCTCTCTTCAGCTCTATCGAGGTCAAATAGGATCTCTGATTCTCACTGCCATCTCCGCCCCACCCTGAGAGAGAACTGTGCCTTCCTGGGATTGGGTTTTCACTCACTCCAGTAAGAGACACACAGGCAGTAGGAAACTACTGCAGGAGACATCAGGGAACTGGCGAGATGGGGTGGGAGTGAGGGGATTTGGACCTCAGGAAGACAAGCATTAAGAGGGATTTATCTGCCTTCAAATATATGATGTGTTACTGAGCACGCAATGCAGACAGCCTGCTTTCTACCCTCAGACAGGAGGACAAAGGAAGGGCGGCTTAGGAAGGAGAACTTCTAGTGGACAGAAAGAATTTCAGAGGTTGAAGGTTTTAAGTCACAGGAATGTCAAGGGAGAACTTTAGGAAAAGAGCAGACACCTCTTCATTAAATTTGATTTAGATGGGCCCCGTCCTGGAGACAGGAGAATGAGATGGATGCCTGAGGTGCTCTCAGCTCTTCGAGTCCACAACCTTGCAAAAGAAGTAAAAATTCCCTGCTACATGGGGTTAAAAAAAAAATAACTCAAAGGGAAGAAACATCTCTCTTGTAATATTTGTGATGCTAGGTAAGGAATTTGCCTGTTTCCTTCTTTTATGTTTTTAATGTAATGCCTGGAAGATATATTTTGTGCTAAGGAATTAGATCAGTTAAAAGGTTTTCCTTTTTATAGTATTATTACCAAAAACTTGTTTTTATAATCCTTTAAATATCTGGTCTTGTCCAATCCAGTTGGCCACCTGCATGATGACAAAGGCAGTGCATATTCATTTCTCTTGCTGGATAGCATATGATCACAACTTAGCAGCTTAGAAAGACACACATTAGTTAACTTCACAGTTTCTGTGGATCGAGAGCCTGGGCTGAACCGGACCTGGTCTGGAGGGTGTCCCAAGGGTGCCATCATGTTGGGCTGCATTTGTTTCTAGACCTTGGGGTCCCCTTCCAAGCTGACATGGTTGTTTTCAGAATTCATTCCCTTGAAGTTGTAGGACTAAGGGTGTGGCTTTCTTGCTGGCCAACAGCTGGGGGCTGCTCTCAGGCCCCCTTGTAACATGAATCTCAGTTTTCAAGACTAACAGGAGATTCATCTCTAATATAACCATGGGGTGACATCTGTCACCCTCATCACACTGCACGGTGGAAGCCAAGGGTAGGGGACTATGCAGAGGCATGAGGGGCTGTCCTCGGGGGCTGTCTTGGAATCCTGCCTACCACATGGAGGTTGGGAAGGGGTTCTTCTGCTCTTGTTCTTGCCAAGGCCCAGCTGACAGGGGGACTGGAAACCAAAGGCTGCTACTTTATTTAGGATTTATCTCCTGAAATAAATATGCCTATGGAATCCTGAACGGAATGCAGAAAGTGTGAATGATCCCTGTTTTACATACCAGTCATGCTCTATGATTCAACAAAGCAGTTAATAGTTGGAATTTAACTTCATTAATAAAAAAAAATTAAAATGAGTGGTCTACAAGTTTTAAAAAATATTGTAGCATAGAGGGTCAAAAATTTATAGCCAGACTTGCTGGTTATAAATCCTGACCCTGACACTAAGCATATAGTCTTGGGCTGGTCATTTAGCTTCTTTGTGCCTACTTTTCCTTATATATGAAATAGTAATAGTACTTCATGGACTGCTGGTGAGGATGAAGTCAATTAATACATGCAAAGCATTTAGAATAAGGTCTGCCGCAGCATCAACTCTATAATATGTGCTAGCTGTTATTTGACTTGGGACATTAGATGTCACATACCACTTACATGCACGACACTCCCTGGACATTTTTAGGACACTGAGCATTTCTGGGTTTGTGGCTATGGTTCTGCTCCTTTCTCTTCCACTCAGGATGCAAGAAAAAGTGACATTATTATAGGGTTAAATTTGAATGAGGACTGATTTTTAATTAATTAAATGTATAGATTTCCATCTTCATAACTGTAACAATAATAATACTGATAGTTGACATGGATCAGGAAATTTACCAAGTGTTGGGTCAGGATCAACCCTGTGTGTAGAGACCATTTTCTCTGTTCACAGAGAAAGAGCCTGAGGCTTATAATTTATTTGCTCAACCCACGTCTTCAGTGGGAAAGCCTGCAATAGATGAGAAGGAGTTCAAGTTCTTCATATCTATTCTGTACCATTTTCCCACTTTATGGCTGACAACTCCACACTCAACTAGGTACTATGACATTACAGTCAGGAAATACTAATATAATATAGAATATAAATGACACAAGAGAAGGAAACCGTAAGTTCCGGTTTGTTTACCCAAGTAGACCTTGTCAATGCAGAAGGAGGAAGCAACTCAGAAAACAGACGTTGGAACAGCACCTGCTGTGTATCAGGCTCAGCCAGGGTTCCTTACTCACCATTGTCTCATTGAATCCTCAACAAACTTCGTTCAGCAACAGAAACAATCAAGTCCTCATTCAGCAGCAGCCCCCTCCAGGGGGCACCACCCGTAAGTCTGTAAGGTCAGGAATGGCCGCAGAGCAGGTTTTCTATGATCCCATGCAGCCGGGGTAAAGGAGGAGAAAGTCCTGGAGACCTTGGCGGGTTTTCAGGCTTTTATTGGGATTTACCGGGTACATGTAAAGTCTTCACTTTGTCTGGGCTCTCCGGCCTTCTCTGTGCTTCTCTGCTCTCGGCTTCTCTGCTTCTGCTCTCGGCTTCTCTGCTTCTGCTGGCGTCCCCATGACGCCACCCTTAAAAGCCCAGGCTCAGCCCAGGTGAATCCCATCTACATATGCCCACACCCTACTCCAGGTGCCCACCATCAGGCATGCATTCAGCACCACAGGGTTCCGTCCTCCGTCCTAATGACTGGAGGGCAGAGAAGCCTGAGACTTTTTAGCTTACCCTACTCAGTCTTTGGCGGCAGCCACCGTTGACAACAGGAAGGCCCTACCGTAATGAAAAGGCCCCATTTGACCAACCAAGAATCCAGCCCATGAACTGCCGACCTGGAGCTGAAGTCCAGCTTGATCCCTGCAGCCTCCGCGTGTGCTAAGTTTGATGACGGAAGGCTGAAGACTAAGTTCAAAAACCGATTTCAAAGAAACCATTAGGCGTATCCTGAAAGAAATCAGTTGATTTCATCTGCTTGGAAAAAGCATTTCAGCACATAAAACGAATGGTTGTCCTTTTGTGAAAGGCCAGTTTTTACAGGGGTCAGAAGGAAAAGCAGAAAGGCGGGTCTGCTGATGGCTGGAGATAAGAGAGGGAGACCAAGCAGCCTCTGAGCACGCAGCCTGGCTGGACACTGGCAGTTTATCACCAGGGAGAAGATGGAATGATCATCCCTGGCTTTCAGCTGAGAATAATTGCAGTGGGAAAACTCCCTTCCCCTGTGTGGCGCTTGTATTGCTCGCATAGAACACATCACTTCTGACACTTCTGGTCACCAAACGTGTGTGTGTGGGTGTGTGTGTGTGAGGGGGGGGGAGCATGCGTGTCTGCGTGTGAGTATGTGTGTGTGTGCTTTATCTTACCCCAAGCAATTATCTGAGACACCTATATTCATCTTAATGCTGACTCTCTACCTGAAATTCCTTGCCCTTGTACCCCTAAGATTCAGAATGAGTATATCTGGGTGCAGCCCGAAAATATGGTTGATTCTGGCATCACCCAGATTACCGCTGATCTACATCCAGATCTGAATTTCCAAGGAATGCTGATTAATCCTGTAAACAGTGACTAGCTGAACATTGCCTTCATTTGACCCCTCACCCTTAAGCTTACCTGGAATGATGAAAACTAAAATGAAACAAGTCAGGGGTGTTCACCCTTTCTGAAAAGGTGACAACACCTGTAGCCTAGATAGGCAACCACAATCACTTTGTAGGACCACCCAGGCCAGAGAAACTCCCAGGAATCAATGAGAAACCGGGGAGCAAAGTCCTGTAAAATCAGAGCAGTGAGCAGGAATGATGAGCTCAGAAACCCTCCGCCACGCAGATGAGGGGGGCTCAGAGGAACATAGCTGGCTGGTAGGGTCCACCTCCGAGCAGATGCTCCCTCTCCCCTCCATCTCTCTGGAATAGATTGAAACGGAACTGATTCCTTTGTCCACAGCACATGTCCCCTCTCCTTCTTGTCTTCACTGGTAAACGGGACCTTACTCCCAGGGACCAGAGATGCTACACCCACACCAAAAGCGACAGTTCAAGGAGACACTGACCTAAGCGTGTGCACAAATATTAACGCCGTATCTCCCGGAGAACTGGGAGGAGTTATGTGCAATGGGCTGGGAAGGATTTCAACTGCCTGTTGTTCATAATGAATTATGTTGACTCAGAAAGGGGACCCTCATTTCCAAAGCTAGTTTTTTTCCCAGATACTCACTTTCCCACACAATCAGCAGTCGTTTATCAGGCAGGGGCATACTGACTTCATTTTTCCTCTATGTGGGTGGAGACATCCCCACTTGTTGGGTACCCACTAGGTGTCGGGCACTGGGCAAAAGTCAGCACATTCATTGTCTTATTTTATCTCCCATTGAGTCTCTGAAGAAGACATCATTATCACCCCAACAGATCAGCCCCTTCCCTGAGGTTCAAGGAAGTGATATGACTTGACCTTCCCACAGGAAGGGAGAAGTAGAGGAAAGATTCAAACCCTGGTCTGCCTGCTGTCAGCGCCCATGACTCCTGTGCCCTCCATGCCCTGAAGCATACATAATGGAACAGGTTGAGAAAAATATTCTTCAGTACTTTGAAAATCACTAGCTTCCTCAGGGACAAGTGCTTTTAGTCACATCCACTTCGAAGTCATTTTACTGCTTGTTATTCAAACTCATTTGTTGTTTGTTATTCAAATGACAAAGGGCAACTATTTTTCACACTGCTTAGCATTGATGGCAAGTGCCCCCACACAAACATCTACTGCTGGGCTTGTTTTTAGAAGACATTGAGGACAATACAAATTTATCAAACCAATTAGCATGAGATGATCCTTGTCATGAGGAATTTTGGTTTACAGGGATTTCTTTTAAATAGGAAAGGGCATTGACAACCCCATCCCTTCCCCACCAGTTGCTAACTAGGTGCCTGCTTACGGAGCAATTCTAAAGCCTGATGCCTGGATTTGACACCTAGGATTTGTAGCGTGAAGGATGTGAGGTGTGGCCTGGGCATCTGGTGTTTCCAAAGCTCCCCAGATGGTTCTAATGTCCAATCAAGCTGGAAAATTACTGATTTAGATTGGTAGGGGAAGGCGTGATCAGGGGAGAAGAACATAATCTAAAGGATTAGGAAGCACCGTGGGGTGACAAATGCATCCACGTTTATCAGAGACTAACCCGATTTCAAAACTGGAAAGTCCTATGTCCAGTGCAAAGCCCTCAGTCCCAGGCAAGCAGGGGACAAACCCAGCAACCGAGAATTCCACTCTATGTTAAGTAAAGGCAAAGATTCTCAAATGACCATCTCTGTTTGTGGGAGATGGATGTGTTTGCAAAATATCTCCTTATACACACTGGAAAACCACGTGACTCTTACATGGCCTTTCAATGCCACTCTATGTGAATTCGAGTGAAACAAATACCATCTCTGCCTTCATGACTTCTGTTGCCTTTGCTTTGGACTTTGGTGCAGGCATAACTATCTCCCATAGACATTCCAGCACCGACCCAGTCCGGGGACTCACTCCATGGCCCTGTTACTTGAGCAGAGACTTGCTGATTACACTGTTTTTTCCTGTTGCTTTTTACAAATAATTCTCAACACCTGAAGGTTATCAGGGCTCTTTGAAGTGTCCTATGATTCTGATTCCCATCCATTTACCAGAGATGTGAGATAACTCTGAATTTGCCCAAATTAATGTGTAACTTCAAGAAGCACTCCACCCCCTGTGAGCATCCTGACTGGATTTCATGGAATCTCCTTTGATTCTGACTTCCCACGGGTCTGGAATCTGGTCATGGAGAGAGGGAAGGAGGCAGTCATTCCTGCTCTGAGCATGTTTGGCAGCTTTTGCAGTAAACACTAAGGAGACGAGGCTCTGCTCTGGCACGTTTCAGGTGTTGAATCAATCAAATTGCAGGTTTCTGGTGGGCCTTCCCTGCCCCGTCAGGGGCTGGTATCCCGAAGACCCAGATACTGGCAAATGACCTGCAGCCACAGACCAAAATGGCCATCGCCACAGTCAGCATGATGCCCTTCCACGTGGGGGTTCTGGGGTATTCCTCCATGATGGAACCCATATACTGTGGGCTCTCTCTGTGCTAGCCGGCATGCGGGGGGCAGCACAGACGTGACTAGTTTTCGCCCCCACAATGAACGTGACAGGTAGACGTTATTATCCCTGATTCACAGAGAAGGAAGCAGGCGTGGTGAGAATAAGTAGGTTACACAGCTGGTGAGTGACAAAGATGAGAGATGACAGCATCCGACCCACCGGACACCAGGGCTGCTGCTCTGGATGCCAAGAGCACACATTCTAATAAGGGAAGAGTCAAGATATGGAAACAACCTAAATGCTGCAAAACAGACAAATGGATCAAGAAGCTGTGGTGTACACACACACACACACACACACACACACACAGAGAGAGAGAGAGAGAGAGAGAGAGAGAGAGAGAGAGAGAGAGGAATACTACTCAGTTGTCAAAAAGATAATCTCTTGCCATTTGTGGCAACATAGATGTAGCTGGAAGGGATTATGCCAAGCAAAATAAGTCAGAAAGAGAAAGACAAATACAGGATGGTGTCACTTATATGTAGTATATAGAGAAAGAGTCAGATAAAGCTAAACTAAAAAAACTAGCACTTAAAATCTGACTACAGAATGGAAGCAAACAGAGGGGGAGGGGTGAGAACAAAGGGGAGGGAACAAAGAGCTAAGGGACTCTGGTGGTGGACTGGGGGTGCTTGGTGGGTGAGCTACGTCAACAACCCCTGAAGGAAGGGATGCTACTTATCTAAAATGCAAATGATGACATAAACCAATGTTAACTCCATAAAAAAATATTATTTTAGGGCCTCCCTGTTGGTGCAAGGGGTTAAGTCTCAGCACTAGGAAGCTATCGGCAGCCACTGCAGCATGAGTTCGATCACCATAGAGGGAAATAACCCACATGGTGCAGCAGACCCCTCCTGACTCACCCGCTGCTCCCCTCAGCAGTGTGTTTCAGTCAATCTGCCTGTTCTGTTCCCTGCTCTGTCTCTGGTGAATCCTCTCATCCCACCCCATCCCCCACACCTCTGGCCTGTACCCCAGCTCTTATATGCATAAATAAATAAATCTTTAAAAAATGCAAAATATTATTTTTAAAAACATGAGTAAATAAATAAAAAGAGCAGTGAGAAGATGTTGGAAACACAGTACATAAAACAAATGACATTTAGTTAGGAAAATAAAGTTAAAATTAACTGAAAATGTCAAGAGTGCAGCATAGTATTTAAAAAGCCTGGACATGGACCCTAACTATCTACTTCTAAATCTTAGCTCCACTTACCTGTAAAGTGGGTTTAAATGAGTTAATCCAGTTAGAATAGCCTTAATATTGGTAGTAGTGGTAGTTGTGATAGTCTGAGGGATAGTTGTTGTGTTGCTCTTATCTTTATTGTCATTGCTGTGATGATGATGATGATTTCTTTCCTAAGTGTCTCTGTTGGGGACATACCTTGAGCTCCTTGAATCATACTATTAGGATTCACAGGATCTTAAGAAAAAAACAATCCAGAGCAGGTCACACTACATGTGCTGTCAAAGCACGGCATATTTGTTTATTTAAAGATTTTTTCTGAAAAAGTAAATAAAATATCCCCAAGCTCAAACTCTGCTAATATACATCCAAGAAATGTTGAAGCCTGGCCTGGCCTGTGTTCAGTGCTCACAGTTAATGCTGAATAATTTGTAGTTGGAGAACATTTTGCAAAGGGGACTTTTAATGCCTCCCACCCCAATCCTGCATCCAGTTCATTTTATATTCAGTAGAGTCATCTTGCATTAGGAAGAAGCACACTGACCATAGACATGTACAGCCAAATATAAGTTATCCAGTTTCATGTGTCAATTTCAGGAATCCCGTCTCTTCTCTTGGCATTTGAGGACCTCCAGTGCTGGGGTATTCACTACCTCAAGGGGAAGACTGTATCAGTCTCTGCTCACTCTAAGTGTTACAGCATCCCTTCTAGATTAATCTGAAAGCTGTGCCCTGCTAACAACACCTGCAGATTGATCCAAGTCTTGTTATTGTGGCAACACAGAGCAGGCCTAACCCTCTTCCACAAGAGGGCATTCTCCCCTACACCCATTGCTTAGGTAGTTGGCAATTTTGTCCTTTTCAATATTTGTTTTCTGAGGGTAAAGGCACTTGGAAAAACTTTGGAAGACAGGTCTTAGTATTAGCTGGGAACAATGCCTCACTGTGTAGACTGATTTTTGGACACAAATAACCAGCATTGCTTAACAGTTTTGTGCAAACATGTTCTAATGGGCTTAAGAATAAGATTTGGTCATTTCAGCCCAAGGCCAGACTGGCCATATTTCAAGCTTCCAATTGACTCAATAGTTCATAATCACCTTTATCACTTGCTTTGTTTACATTGTTTCCTGTATATGGAATCTCTCATCCACCCAGAATCCACTGGGCCCTGATCATTTTTTACTATTACCATTTTCAATGTAGAATTGCTATTTGCTGCCTAATGTCTTTGTCTAAAACCCAGAAATAGAGAGGGTTCTCTATGCAGGAATCTGAAAAGGCAGTGCTTTCTATGACTGAATTTAATTAATTATGAGAGAATTACTCTGGTTTTAAGAAAAGGGTTGTTTATTCCACATTCACATTAATAATAACTTTGCTCTTTATAGTCACTTCCCTTCTGTAATAGAGTTCAAAGTGCTTTGCAGGCAGAGCCTAATTAGATCTTTTTATTTTTTTTTTATTTTTTTTTTTAATAGAGGCATGCTTTATTTATTTGTTTGCTGGTTTGTTTGTTTGTTTTGTTTATACATGCACTGGGTACAGTCAGAAGCGCGGGAGGGTGAGAGAATTCACCAGAGCCAGAGCGGGGAGCAGAGCAGGCAGAAGGACCGAAGTACACTGCTGAGGGGAGCAGCGGGCGGCAGGAGAGGTCTGCACGCCATGTGGGACCCTCCTCTGGTGGCCGGGGAGCAGCCGCGGATCGAACCGGCGCCGCAGAGGCCGCGCAGTTTCGCAACCCAGCGCTCAACCGCTGCGCCACCGGGGAGGCCCTAATTAGATCTTTTTAAATTATTTTTTAAAGTATGAACGATAGGCTACATTATTATTCCTACTTTATAGGAGGGAAAATGAAGAGGCATGGGGGAAAAAAGAGGAGTTGGAAATGTGCACCCATGACCTGGCTATTCACTGGCTATTTCTGTCCCTGTTCAACTCCTTTTGCCCATTCTTCAAAGGATATTTTCTGTGACTCAACTTAATGGATATTTTCTCTTGTTGCATGCCTAACAACCCTTGATTCAGTTCATGTCTATTTTTCTAGGGTGGTGTTGGGGGCATTTGATTTACAACAATTTGTTCTAGTTGTTTACATTTTATCCTTCAGATATGGACTAGAAGGTCCTCAAACCAAAGGGTTGCACAATCTATTTCTTGTGTAGCCTGGGTAGATAAGGACTAGGAATATAGAGTTTACTCAGCAAATCTTAGCTCTCTTCTGGTGACTTAGATGATGGGACATGCCATCAGGGGATGACTGGTTATTCATGCCTGGAATGTGGGCCTGGGAAGGAAGAGAATCACGATATTTGTGCAATGACTGTGCACAATCAGCAGAATATTTTATTCTCCCCACTTCCTCCACATGCATTGTGTTATTATATGGTGGAATTGACACAGAGAAAGGCTGGCACTCCCAGTCTCCTTGAAAAAGTAAGGAGGCTATTGCTGAGTGGTTAATGGCAGGACTGAAACAAGAAGATGTGGCTTTGAATCTCAGATGTGTCACTTACATGTGGCCTTGAACAGGTTATTTAACTTCTTTGAGGCTCTGGGTTTTCTCCTGTAAAGTGAGACTAATAATAGCGTAGTCATGACAAATGAGACAATCTCTACACAAGTATTTGGTGCAATGGCTCACACAGAGTTAAGAATCAACAAAAAGCATCCATTTTAGCATGATTATTAAGTAACTGGTAATTCTAGATAAGGTCAAAAATTGGCACAGGCAGTACATGTGTGGGATATGAGAAGAGTGGCCAATGAATCCCATGCTGAGGGAGGGACCAGCAATTACCCATAAAAGAGAGTAAGACTTTAGGCTTTGGTAAATAGGAAGGATGGGAGAGACCTAGGGAAATGTGTGAACCAAAACTCAGGGCTGAGAAAAGGAGTGGGCTGGGACAGATGAAATACAAGGTTCACATGAAGGTATGTTAGGAGATAATAATTAGAAAAATGAGAGTAATGCTTCTACTAATAGTGGCAAAGTGGTAAGTTATTTCCTTTAATAATATGACAAGGTAAGAATTATCATGGTCATTTGAAAGATTAGGAGGCTGAAATTCTGAGACAAACTCAAAATTAGTTGGTAACCAATGTTTGGCACTGGGGAGGATGAATGCTTTTTCATGCTGTGGGCAGAAGGTGAATTAGACACCATCCTTTTGGAGAGCACTTTGAAAGAGTTATTGAAATTGTTAATTCCACTTTAAGGTACCTACCCTGGAGGAACACTTGCATATGTCAGGCAATAGGCATGAAGGTGTTTCACTGAAGATTCCAGAAGCTTGGATACAACTCACATATGTACTAAGGATTGGGTACTTCAATAAATTGTGGCATGGCTATCTTGTGGTATGTTATTCAGCAATTTAATATTATGAGGTACATCTACATAGCTGATATGCAGCAATCTCTCAAAGAAGTTGTTCAGTTAAACAGAAGTTTTATATCATAAAATCATTATAAAACCATTAACTTTTAAAACCCTGAACATGTATAGGCATATCTGCACATGCAATAAATACATGGAAAACAGGTCCAAATGGAGATAAATCAAACTTTCAACAGTGAATCTCTCTGGGAGAATATATATTGGGGAGAGTATATATTAAAGGAAGACATATATATTTTAGTTTACATATTTCTGTATTGTTTACAAAGAAAATAGATTCAGCTATTATTCAAATTTAACAACAAAATTTAAAAATATATATACTATATTTATATTATAGAACACTAGTCATTAAAATACATTAAAATATGCTACAAAATATATTGATTTGGAAAAAATTCTTCAACTGAGTGAAAAGAAGTTTCAAAGCAGTATGTATAATAGATAGCATATTGCTTTATAAAAATTATCAAATATATAGCACATATATATACATATATGTGCATATGGATAGACAGATAGACAAAACTAGAAAAAAAAAAAACACACCAAATGGTGGTTTTCCCTGGGATTATGGGTGTTTTTTATTTTCCTCTTTAACTTGTAGCACTTAGCTTTTTGCCACAGAAATGCTGTGTACCAAACCATCCCAAAACCCTGAGCCTTAAGATTGCAATTATGTTTTTCTCATTCACAACTATGCAACTATGGGCCAGCCAGTCTAGCTGGCAGGTGAGGCTTGGCTTCAAAGTATGGGCTGGGTGCAGGCCTGCTGTGTGCATCTCATCTTCCTTGGGCCAGTAGGCTCACCAGGGCATGTTCTACTCATGGCGATGACAGAAGTACAAGGGAGCAAGTGGGAACATACGCTATGGCTTCAGGCTTTGGCTTGGAGTTGGCCTGCTGTCTGTTCTGCCCACATGGCCAAGCCAAGATCAGTTGGGAGGGATGTTGACTTTGTTTCCAGTGAAGGACCTGCCAAGTCTTGGGTGAAGGGCACGGAGATGGAGAAGTTTGGGAACTGTAATGTACTTACCCCAACTGAAATGTGTTTACCTCTTTATCCGACTGGGAATGTACGCTACTTATGAAATTGACATCTTATTATCTAATATGTGATTGCTCCCAATGATGAGTGATAAAACAGGGAGCTGGGAGCAGCGCTGTTTTGCTTAGTGCTTCTCTGGCTCAGCTCCATAGTCTGTTAGCTTTGTGGATTAACTCTAATTTCCAGCAGTGTCCTTAGGATTCACCTGGGAAAAATTTGTCTTCTGATTTGGACAAGGTTCTGGGTCTTATCTCTTTTTATCAAAACTCCCCCATGTTGGAAGAGTTCATGTGCCTTGGGAGAATGACTTGGAATGCCGGGTGATTTTCTGAGGAATATAAAACTCTGAGATAAATAGCAGCAGTCAATGCATCTAAAGTGGGCTTACAGGGTCACCCCGGTGGTGCAGCAGTTGAGCGCTGGGTTGAGAGGCTGCTCGCAGCCTCTTGCTGCACCGGTTCGATCCCCGGCTGCCGCGTGAGGGTCCCACATGGCGCACAGACCTCTCCTGCTGCCCGCTGCTCCCCTCCCCTCACCGAAGTGTACTTCGGTGCTTCTGCCTTTTCTGCTCCCCGCTCTGGCTCTGGTGAATTCTCTCACCCTCCCGCGCTTCTGACTGTACCCAGTGCTTGCACAGATAAATAAATGAATCTTTAAAAAAAAATAAAAATAGAAAATAAAGTGGGCTCACAACAAAGTTACCAGAGGTTCTTTTTGTACTATTTTGTAAATGGCAAACAGAACTGTGAAGTGCATTTCATGTCTTCTGCCTCCATAATGGCCAATAGCAATGGCAGCTGATAGGGCATCATCTCAAGGCACATGGCAACGTGAACGATGTGTTATCTCAGAATGTTTCTTCGCTTAACGTTTATCACCAAATCACAGTAATGAGAGATGACTGTACACCCCAGAGTTCACCTGTGTTGCCCTCTTTGCATTCACATCCGCCCACAGAAGAGGACACCGCTATTGGAGAACACGCTTGGGACAAATCACTCCCTGTCTCACCCCTGTATCCCCTCTGCCTCCCCCAAGCTGAACTCTGCTTCAAAAACTGGGCTAGTTCCCCTGAGAGGAGCCACTAGACCCTTCCAGAGGTGCAATAAATCTCCCACCAGTCTATTTTAAACCCCTCAAAGAAAAGGCATTTAACCCCATCCATGGGGTACTGGTGCGGGTATATGTGTGTGACAGAAAATGTTTTCATGATGCAAATATTTATGATCTTTTTAACCTCCCCCACTAATCTCAGTCATGCTTAGCCAAACTATCTTTTAACAGCTTTAATGTTTCTTCATAAATCACCCTCTGCCTCCTCCTTTTCCACTCAAATCAATCAATCTCTTCCTTGTTTCTCCGGTGCCCAGCGTGGAGGACAGGGTTGTCCAGAGGTGTTCCCAGATCGTGTCTTGGTCCCTCATAGCTTAGTCGCTATCAGAGATGGATCTGAAAGCCCTAGAAGCAGAGGATTTTCTCTTGCTACTTCAACTGCCTGTTTAGCTCAAATGAGATATTTGCATTCTGAGTGGTCAAGCAACAAAGCAAAGAACCTTCTGACGTTTCTATACAGAGGCTTTGCTGGGCTTCAACATCTGGAGAACCTGTCTGAGGTGGCTGGAATGTAAGTAAGGGGCTTTGTGTCAGTGGTGTGGGGGAGAGAGAGAGTGCTGAAGGCATCACATTTTTCAGTTGATGACACAAAATCTGTCCAGAGGTTATTTAATCACTTATATCTTATTAACAGCAGGTTCATATATTAACTTAAAATATTTAGGAGAGGGTACCACTTTTGGAGAATGTGCTTGGGACAGCAATCTTTTCCCTCCCTCCCTGCTACCCCCACCTCCTCTCTACCTCCCTAATCGAAGCTTCTGCTTTAAATTCAATTCTATAGTTCAGATCACTTGAGAGGAGTCACTTTTAGGTGCAGAGACAGCTTGTCCATCCCTCTTTGCAGGTTATAAGCTACATCCCCGAGGTAGGGACAAGTCTGCAAAAGAAACTCAAAGGCTCCATTTGCAGCCCAACTCCATCCAGCACTGTCCAAGACACCACACAGAGTATGGGGCGGGGCTGCAAGCCCCTCATGGCTACTTAATGTGGAGGCTTCTGGGGACTCCTGGAAAAACTTTTAGAACTGGTGCTCCAGGAAATATTCTAAACCCACTCTATTCAAGTGGAAACACCCCAGGATTGGGAATTAGTTTCTCAGGGTTCCAGCTCTGGCTGTTTAATTTACAGCATTTTTTTAACCTCTCTGAGTCTGTTTTCTCATCTGCAGTAAAGAGTTAGTCCGAAAGATTCTAGGATCCTTTGCAGAGCACCTGTGTATCGCTGTGGGAGCACTTCCTCACATTCCTTTCTTTCTGACCCACAAGTGTTCTGAGGATTCCTTTCAGGGACAATCCAACCATCACCAGCACAAGACCTCCCAGGATGAACAAATAGTGGCAGACTACTACCACTTTTGTGGCTCGCCTATGTTTTTATAGAACCAAGTGAGTTAGATTACGCCAACACACCACTAGCCAAGCCTTCCTGGAAAGAACAGTTTATACTGTCAAATGCTCTCTTGACAGATTGCTCTCAAAGAACATGAATCACACTTTGAACTCCAAGTCCATTGCAAAACTCATCACATTTTCCATCAGGTCCAAGGATATTTTTCCTGTTGCAGGTGACACCGTCCTTTACCCTGGAGTGGTTTGTCAGAATGATAAAGAAACTCTTTTTGAACAGAAAGCATGGCATCTAGTGTGACCTCCACCAAATACAAAATGAAAAACATACTTCTTCCTCTTTTCTGGGGTAATGCAACTAAGAACTTGGGATACTAGATACTGATTGGTCACCATACCAACCAACAACAACTCTGGCTGCACCACCCACAGGGACGAGGGTTCTGGTATTGCTGCATCCTTGTGATACTTTAAATGTGAAGTAAAATTGAGATTTAAAAAAAAAAAACTCTTCTAAAGCAGATAAAACGTATAAAACTGCTATTCCCTTGGAGGCTTTGGGCTGACTATGATGTCCTACAGGGAAAAACCATCCCAAACCAGGGTGGGCCAAGATACGTCCAAAGCGACCTGGAAGGCAAAATTTCTCAAACTTTCATTCGTTCATTCAACAGTTTGCCATTGAGCTCCTGTGAGGTGCCAGTTTGGATGGCTATCATCCTCGTGATCATCAGCACGAGAGTTCCTTATAACACTTTTTCTGGAACTGAGCATTAGAATTTAAATGTCTCTAATTTTGGAAGAGAAAAACACTATCTCACTGTGGTTTTCATTTGAATTTCTGATGCTTGACATTTTATAATCTTTATACTTATTGTATTCTATATTTTATGAATTTGCCATTTATATGTTAGGATCTTAGTACATTTTGAGTGAATAAATACACACCAGTAGAATATCCAGTAATTCATAAGCATGGGAATGATACAAAATTGAGGCAGACACTAAGGTCTGTGTTGTGTGTGAGCAACACTCAACACCCACCAGATGCCAGGCACGGCCAGGTCTTCTCTCTGCCCAGCCACTGTGCTAGCTATGACCTCTTGCACCACCTCCCTTGCACCACCTGCCTTTTCACCTCTGTGAGCCCCACCTGACCTGTCAGTGGTTGGTCTTCTGCAATGAGTTGGGGTATTGCAGGACAAAGTATATTCTATTTCTGCAGAGTTGGGATATATCTAGTACCCAACAACTTTAGGTAAGAGAATTTTTCCCCTTTAGCTTCTCTCTCTCTCTTCTCTTCACACAAACTTGGAATCCACATGGGAAATGAAACACAGTCCATCTGCTTCACAGAGCAGGAGTTTGTGCTTAAATGACTTCCCCAAGGGAGTCCAGATCCTCGATGAACATTGAAGTCTATCTGTTTGCTTCATTTTGTTATTTCCTGTCCTTCATGAGGCACACAATGTAGCATTCAGGACGTGACATGGGGTTTCATAGCAGCAGCTTGTGCGGAGAATCCCCAAGGCTTTATGACCCAGAGAATCTGAGTGGACGGTCATCTTCTTTATGATGACATTCTCCTCAACTACTTAGACTCTCTCCCACCAACATATTTTTTCACCTTCATAAAAGAAGATTTGAGGTCCCACTGAGCATCCTGGCTGACCTGAAGACAAAGTTCATCATTTGCGAGAGGACTTGTTTCCAAGGCAAAGCTTTTACTTAGAGGTTTGATTCTTGCAAGTCAGAACATGTTTTCTACCTCAGGTGGCTTAAAGGAGCCCTTCTCAGAGCAGCCTCATTTCCCAAATGTATGTCAGGCTCTGGGGTTAGATAGTGACTCCTGACTACAATCACTCCTAACCATGACTCTCAACAAAAAAAAGTTGTTTTTCTCTCCCTGTGCTTTCAGGGAGGCTGACCTCATAGTGATGAGACAGTCACAGTTATGATGATTTCTGTGCAGCCTGAAGATGTCTGACCTCTCCATTTGATGGTGAACATGGAGGACATTCTAATGCTGTATATGTTGTAAAAGTCAGGTGTATGAGGGATGATGTTCAAAGTGCAGCTTACATTGACTGAAGAATCTCCCAAACACTTCTTTAATTATTCAAGTTGACCACAGCCTCGTTCATGCTCTCTCTTTCTTCAACACACCCATGACCATGAAGAAAAAGGACACTGAGGTTGGGGGACATTTAAAGAAGGATTAAGTCTACTCATGGCCGCTGACTTGGAAGAGGGCCTTGCCTAGAGTTTATACTGGTGGAGGAGCAGGGAGGGAAAGATGGATGTGGGGCAAGAGAAGAAAAGGTGTCGAGAACTACTCACCAAAGTTCACTCCACCAGTCTCTTATCTAAATGTCTTATCTCTTTTAGTCCTCATTAATAACCAATGGGGTTGGTATTATTATTGCTTCCATTTTGAAGTTAAGCAAAGAGAAGTCCTGAAAGGTTCAGTAAACTTCTAAAGAAGTTTACTTTTTCAGTGGGAGAACCAGAATTTAATGCAGCTCTATGGATACTAAAGCTCACACCTATAACTATGATGCCATGTGGCATCTCATTGTCTCTGGGACAATGAGTGGATTGCCCAGTCACCTGTGGAGTACTCATCTGGAGAGGTAATATAAATGTGTTCCCCTGAAGGAGACCATGAGCTTTAAGGGGACTAGGAAGCAACATATTTGTGCTGTAGTTACTCCAGATCTTCATTTCAATTTTGAGTTTGTAAAATGGTGGCTGTAAGGACAAGGCACTAGCAGAGAAAAACATATCCTGGGTCCAGTATTTCCATGGTAAATTGAGCTAAGATGTGATCCCACAAAGATGTATACATCCCTGTTCCTCAGCAAACCATAAATAACAATGGCAACTAATAAAATCAGATTCATGTGCACCAATGTGATTACTTGAGGGTTGGCCTTTCCAAGGAGAGTCCAGCACATCTGCTGTTGTAACTCAAAAGAAATCAGACTCCTGGTATTTCTAGTGGGCAGTTTTCAATAGCTACTTTTTAAGAAGTCTGGAATAATCTTGCATACTTTGGTGAATATGCAATTGACAGATAATTTACTTCCCATTTATCAACATCCTCAATGAAGGAAAATGTTGGAGTGATTAATATGATGAATTAATGGGGGAGGGAAGGAAAAAAATCAATCTGGAAAGTTGGTATTTAGATAATTTATGGGCATTATGGCATGGAAAAGGCTGCATCAGTTTTGAGCAAGTACGAGTTATGTGGTTCAATAAAGAGCTTATAAATAAACATGAAGGTCTAGCAATCTTGAACTTCAGAATTAATCTCATCCAAAGCAATAGGGGCTCAGTTTCAAAGAAGGAAATGTAGGGCAGAATGCCCAGCTCAGTAGATAATTTGAGGAAAGGGATAACTTTTGAAGATATTAAAAATATTTTCCTATTAATTTTTATTTTTATGCGTCAACATAAGAGTACTAAAGTTCTTCACAGATAATCTTTGAAAATTTTAATTTAGTTTAAATCTTATAGAGTGAAAGGAGTTTTAAAATCCAGTTAGTCCAACCTCCTCATTTTATAACATAAAAGAGTTCAATCACAGTGAACAGATTTGCCTGCAGCTACATGTACAGTCAGTTTTATGTCTAGCCACAAGATTTAAATATAATATTCATAGTAACTTTCTAATATTTCTGATTATAAGCATGAAAAGTACTCACTGGAACCAAATGAGAAAAAATGAGAACAGTAAAAAGAGGAAACGAAAGCTAACAACTCATAATTCTACCACTCAAATCACCACTCCATTAACACTGTGGCGTATTTCCTTCCACCCTTCTTTTCTGTACATTTACATTGTTGCTAGTTCATGAAAATGGGGTCGTACTATACATTTTTTATCCTGATGTAGCTTTGGAGAGCTTTAATAAATTTAAAATAGCCTATTGCTTTCTTGTGACTATGAAAGTAATGCTTGTTTATTGTAAAATATTCAGACAATACGGACATTATAACAAAAATATCTAAAAATCACCAGGAGCAACATCAGCCAAAGACAATAAGTGAAAATCCTGGATTGCTTTCACAAGCCACCTTTTGGAATATCAGTTGTCTATTATGTGGTTGTCCATTTCTGGACACTATTCTACCCCTTGATCATTTGTCATTATGTCAAGCCCATACTGTCATGATTAGTGTGGCCTTTTAAGTCTTGAAATCAGTTCATCTTAGTCTTTTGTTCTCTTTCCAGTTGTTTTATTAATGATTATTCTCAATCGTTTATATTTCTATGTGAATTTGAGAATCAGCTTGTTCAGTTTTATAAAAGTTGTGCTGTGATTTTGACTGGGATTATGCTAAATCTGTAGACCAATTTGGGAAGTTTTGACATACTAATAATATTGAATCTTAGAAGTATGACATATCTTTCCATTGCCTTAGATCTTTAATTTATCCTAGCATGTTTTATATTTGTCCCATCTGTTCTTCATTCCCCTTTTGTTCTTTTTCATGTCTTAATTTGGACTAATTGAATAATTTTAGTGATTCTGTTTTAACTCCTCTGGCTTAGTAGTTATAGCCTTTTGTTTTCTTATTTAAGTGCTTGTTTATTTAGTATTGTGGCTTTATTTTTTTTCTTATGTCATTGTTCATTTTTGTACAATATTTGATTCTCCCCTCAGGTGTAATAAAACTCCCACTACCACATCACTCGTGAATTCTCATGTATGGTATATATTCTTAACTGACCACATTCTACCTTTGTAGAGGTGATTTGACTTCACATATAAGAAACTTACAATAGTGTACTTCATTTATTTGCTCTCAAACTTTATGGTATTATTACTATACATGTGTATATGCATAGTATATGTATACTTATATATCTGTATAACCCCACACTTTACTACTATTCCCTATTGACTGGAAGCAGAAGGTGCATTAACATTTTAAAGGTTTTTTGATATATATTGCCATGTGGTTTTCAGTAAGATCAGCTAGTGAATAGCAGTTGCAGTAAGTTTATGTGTCTTCAATTAATAGGGTGTCTATTGGATAGTGACTGTCCACTGGAATTGCAATTTGACTATTTCAATCTTATTTGTTACTAAATATAAGCTTGCAAAAAAATGTTTTTTGAGAGATCCAGGTTTGGAGTTATGCTGCATGACCAGGCCTCACTCAAGGACCCTGGCACTGCCCAACTCACCCCCAGATTGTCAGGACAGGAAGGGGGGCATACTGGTGTGGTAGGTGGGAAGGAGCAGAAGTTCCAGGCACTTAAATGCATAATTACTAGATATCTATGTCTCATTACCATGGTAGTAATAACACCAATTAAACATGTTAAAGTGTAAAGTAGCATCCAGGAGACAGAGCCCAGCACCCCGCAGTTTTCCCGCTGCCTGGAATTTGAAGGATGGTGGGAAATGCTTTCATTGGGTGCTGTTGGGTATGCATTTCTACTCCTCACCCCTCCAGGTGTGATTTCTGCCTGTTTTGTAACAACTCAAAAAATTATTTATCTCTTGCAAGAATACAGAGGCTTTTAAAACACAAGGCCTGCTACAGGCCCACGCCTCAGTTGCCACCTCCTGCCCACACAGACCTACCTGTGGTGGTCTCTCTCCTGGGTGTCTTTGGGCCCCTTGGCGACCATAGTTCCCACGCAAGATGGGGTTATCCTAGTCTCCCAAAACTGCCTCCAGGTTTCCATTTCCCTGGTAATTTTTTTAAATACCAGAGCACTTTTGTATAGGGCATTTTGAAGTCTTCAGGGACTAATTATGAGCACACTGGGGAGTGTGTGTTGTGAAATGAATGGTCTTACAGACTGGGGGAAAATGTTCTGAATGACTCAGTGGAACCTCCGGGCACATTTCAATGGGTTTCATGGGCTTCCCACAACACAGGGTTGTCTGCAAAAGGGAGGCTCTGCCCAGGTGCTAATTGCATAGACTGTGAGTGTGGTAAAAACTGCCTCCAGAAAAGCCTCTCACAGGATGTTCGGACTAGAAAGCTACAATTTTGTGCCATTTTACTCCGACCCTGAGGCCTTTCAACTGGATTAGCCAAAGGTGTTCCCTGTGGATTCCAGCCTTGGAGAGGCCTCACCGACTCCATCTCAGCATCCCCACTGGGTCCTGCTCTCCCTGCCCCTCTGCTTCCACCCTGCTGTGACCTGGGCCTCCCTGACTCAGCAAGCCCCACCACTCGGCTCGGAGACTGTAGGGTAAAGAAAATGTCAGGCTTTTCTGCCCTTCCGCCATCAGGATAGATGATGGATCCTTGTCCTGAATGCATGCCTGATGGCGGGCACCTGGAGTAGGGTGTGGGCATAGGTAGATGGGATTCAGCTGAGCTAAGACTGTGCTTTTAAGGGCGGCATCATGGGGACACCAGTAGTAGCAGTAGAAGTCGAAGCCGAAGCTCAAAGAAAAGCCGAGAAGCAGCAGAACGAACGCTAGAGAGCCTAGATAGAGTGAAGACTTGCTGGGGGCTGGGAGGCCTGCCAGCCTCCCAGCCCCCCAGCCAGCACCCCTGCCTGCCATATGCCTGGTGAACCCCAATAAAAAACCTGCAAAACTACTGAGGACTCTGACTCCTCCTTTACCCGGTCTGCATGAGATCAGAAAACCTGCACTGTGGCCAGTCCTGCCTTACAGAGACCCAGATTTTGATGGAGGCAAGGGCAGCCGTGTGTTTTGGTACCTGGTTCTTGTTTCCAGAAATAGCCAGGTCTCAAAGTGGGAGGGGCACCGATTTAGAGCTAAGGGGATTATGAGTGACTCCTACTCACCTATGATAAGTGGCGGGAACTTCAACTCCACCGTGGTTACGGGAACCTTAGTTTTAAAGCAAACCATTTTCCCAGGAACTCTAAGATCTCTTCCAGCTCTTGAAACACAGTGTTTTCAACTCACTCAGATTGCACATTAAATCCACCTGGGCAGCTTCTCCAGTGCACCAAGACTAGGGTAACATCCCCAGGGATTCTGAATGAATTAGGTAGGTGAGGCTTTGGACAGGAGGCGGGGAGGTGGGATTCAAGTTTGTGGGTCTCCAAGAGCATGCAGTTTGAGGACCCTCATTAAGAAGAACGATATTTTACTTTGCAAATTTTACAAAACTGTGATTTCAGGAACGCAATGCTCCTACCCCTTGGGAGTAGTCTGTGAAAGTGAGTGACCCTGAAGTTTCACTTTATTGCTTCAGAGTAAATCTAGGGATGCCCAGGAGTCAGTAGTTTATAAAAGCTCCCCAAAGTGATCCCAAGGTGCACAATTCCAGTGTAAGAATCCTGGGGTTGGTTCTGATCCCTGAGATGAAGATGAATCTGAAAATACATGGTGATCTGTAGAGCTTGGCCTGCAAGATCCTTATTTAGAAATTTCCTCTCCAGGCACCTCTCTTCTAATTTCTACATTCCAGTAAGACTTGGCTTTGAGGTCACCTCCTCTGGGAAGCCTTCCCTGATGTTCTCTAGGTTGTCTCTTCTGTATCTCTCTCTGACCCATGCATGTCTCTGACATAGCTCTTAGCCCATTCCATTATAATTATTTACTTATAGCTTGTTCTCCCCCCACTAAACTGTGAGCAACTTGAGGGAAGAGATTGTTTTAGGTATCTTTGTATCTAGCACAGTGCCTCAGCACAGGAAGCCTTCATTTAAAAAAAAAAAGGAAAAAATATTGCTATTATTTTTACACAGAAATTGTGAATTGCTCTCTTTCCACATTATATTTTCTAGCTCTCAATAACCAATAAAGACACCATAATTGAGATATTCAGATTCTTTTTGTTAATAAATGTAAGCTCTCAACTCCCCCCTATTGAATATCTACCAAAAAGCCAGATTAACCATTAGAGGCTCTGTGGCTGGGACAGAAGGACATCTGCATGGAATATGGGGGTGTCACACATGATCCTGGCAGGAACCAGGGGCTTCCTGACTGGGGTTCTAGTTCTAGAAGGATGGAGGCACTCCAGAACATGCACTGAAGAAGACAGAAGCGCAGGAAGAAATACTTGGGCTTCTCTCTCCTGCCCTCCAACCTCCTGTTGATGCCTCCCAGGGAGGCAGGGGCACTGTGCCCAGTGACGCAGGATGTAAAGACCGTTCCTCTGACCCTAGCTCAGAGTCCAATGGGATGGGAAGAAGAAATAGGAAGTCAGCACAGTAACCTGGATGATGCCACATTACAGGGAGGAGAGGAAATAATAAAATGTCACCTGACTTTGATAAGTTGAGGTAATTTAAACTAGTTCCCCTGTACTTTTATGAAGTAAAAAACTTACCAGACTCTGGGCAGATTACAACTTGCTCAAAAGTCAGGACAGTTAGCAAAAATGACTATGTATCCAGTTGCTATTGCTTAGGAAAGAGAAGCAGCAGGCAGGAATGTTCCCACGCACCTTCCTATCCCTGCTCCTTGTTTTTGAGAGGTAATTATTCCTCTCAAAAGAGGTGCCTCTTGGACACCACAGCTGTTGGCACCTAGTTTTTTCCCTGCCACCTCCTACATCACCTCAGATAACTCCTTCCCAGCATGAAGAGCAGCGTGCCTACCTGTACACACTCACACCTTAGTTCTCTGCACCCACACATGGGTAATTATTCCTCAGGCCACACTGAAACCTCACTGCCCACCTTGCAGGGGTCAGGCACAGCACGCTGGTGTTGTGCACCTGGGGAGACAGGAAGCCCGGAGGCCTCAATCTCAGCGCTGGTACCGGGGGCCAGCACAGTGTCTGCAGCACTGAAGGGGGCTGGCAGGGGCGCCCTCACACACATGCCCCTTTTCCCCTCCTGGCCCTCCTCTCACTGGAATGACCTTACTGACCTGTCTCTTACACGGGGCGTTACCATAAGCACAGAGAAGAGCACAGCCTCCGCCAGAGGCTTCCTTTCTCCTGAGGCCCCTCAATCTGGCTGCCTACCACCATTTCTTCTCTGCTTTGTTCACCTTGGTTTTACTGTAGTTGGGGGATAACAATGTCAGGGGGGTAGATGGGGTTGTCTTGTTTCTCTGGTTCCTAAGAACCTATAGGGGAGAGCCTCAGAATAAGATGTGACTGACCCTAATTACTTTCAAACTTTCTATTCTCTTAATCTTGTGGTTAAGATGGGTAACCATCTGGGGTGGGCAACCTCATTTGTCAAGATACATTTTCCTTTAGCTTTCTAGAAAAAATGAGGGGGGTTGAATGGAGTTAGAGCAGGGCTCTCATGAGGGCTTGGAAAAGAACAAAGATTTCTCTTGGCTGAATCTGAGGCTTTTGAGGAGCCCAGCAGGAAGGGAGGCTGTGGCTGCCCAGAGAGGACACTAGAGGGACTCCAGAGGGACCAGGTAACAAGAGTCTGCAGGGAGTCTGCCTCTGTGGGGGTGGAGACAAAGCCTCTTAGGCCTGAGGCTGCAAAGATTTTTCCTTTCTATGTCTGGGAGTTAATAAGTCATGGGGCTGCAGGCTGGAAATGACCCCAAGAGACCCAGGGTCATAGAGACATGATACAGGTGCCCTGTTAGCATGGAAATTCTTTGAGGGCAGAAACTGTGGTTTCTTTTTTGTAGCTCAGCCCCAGCACAATACCTTACTCTCATTAGGTGCTGAATGGACTGTTGTTGAGTGAATGAATGAATGAAGAATGAAAACAGTTGGTGTTTTTCTGTTAACATTCTCTTTAAACATTGTGGTAATAGTGCTCACAGGCATGCTTGCCCAGCAGGGAGACCTTTTCTTTCTTCATATTGGATGGGGCTATGTGCCAATGCAGAGTAATTACCCTGTCCCCTTCTTCCTCCACATCTCCTCACTCCTCCTGGCACAATAAAAGGTTACTTGGGATTCCATGCAGGGTCCACACCAGCTTGCTGAGGAACAAGTTCCAGACATAGGTCTAGTCCCTTATCCTCTGGAAAAACCTGTGGCTAAGAAAAGCCCATGGGAGGACTGTAATGCCAACCTTTCTTTCTATTCAACTCTCAAGTGCAAGCTATAAAAACAGAGCCAGGGCTCTAGACAAGGGCGTGTCCTTGGTGCTTCAAGCATATGCGCGAGCAGCAGAGCCTTTTCAGCCATAGTCCCTGTCCAAAATCCACTTTCCTCTATCTGGGGGACAATTGTGAATAACCATTCCTACACCAAAACTTAAAAGCTAACTAAGAATACCCGGGAAGTACTAAGTACCTTGCCGTAAGAACCAACAGCCCAGTTGCCTGCTCCCACCCAGAGGGCTGCATGACTCAGGGTGCTCCCAGACAGGTTCTAATGGGCTTCAGGAGCATCTCTTCTCACTGCTGTGATGATGAGAGGGAGGCTCAGCCCAGGTGATAATTGTCTTGACCTTGAGTCTACTGAAAACTGGCAAGAAAAATGTTATTTTTGTCTTGGAGTTTTCAGTGCCTGAGAAGATTGGTAGCAAAGCCAGGTGTAGGGTAAAGAAAATATCAGGCTTTTCTGCCCTTCTGCCATCAGGATAGATGATGGATCCTTGTCCTGAATGCATGCCTGATGGCGGGCACCTGGAATAGGGTGTGGGCATAGGTAGATGGGATTCAGCTGAGCTAAGACTGTGCTTTTTTAAGGACGGCGTCACGGGGGGACGCCAGCAGCACCAGTAGCAGCAGCAGTAGAAGCCGAAGCAGAAGCCGAGAAGCAGCAGAACGAACGCCAGAGAGTCCAGATAGAGTGAAGACTTGCTGGGGGCTGGGAGGCCTGCTAGCCTCCCAGCCCCCCAGCCAGCACCCCTGCCTGCCATATGCCTGGTGAACCCCAAATAAAAAACCTGCAAAACTACTGAGGACTCTGACTCCTCCTTTACCCGGTCTGCATGGGATCAGAAAACCTGCACCGTGTCCAGTCCTGCACTTACACCAGGCCACATGGAGATTCAGAAAAACCTGATTTTATAGGTGGGTTGGGAAATCGAACAATCTTATGAGGCCTAGCAGAGAACGCCCTGGCCTGTATGAAGAGTCCAGACAGAGTTAGTAGGTGTGAAGCTATGGAGGGGATTCATGGTGATGACTCCGAGTGGGCTCTGCAGCCCCAAATCTCCTAACTGAGCTACTTCTAGCTTTGTGATCATGAGGAAAGTTCCCAGTCTCCCTGAACTTTCATTTACTCACCATTCAAATGGAGATAATCCCAGAACCTACTGTGTAGGTAGTTGTGAAGATAAAACAAAATAGCAGTGTCTGGTAGGAAATAAACACACTCACAAGAGCACTCACTTCCTTAATACTCAGTAGGAAGCTAAAGGTGAAGTTGGGCAAGAAACTCTTTTTGATCAATTATATTAAATAAAACATTTTCCCAACTTAAGTGCCCCAAAACAGATGAGTGGAACGACATGGAATATATATGTACAATGGAAAACTACTCAGTGATCAAAAAAGTTAAATTCATACCATTTGTGGCAATATGGATGGAGCTGGAAGTGATTATTCTAAGAAATGAGCCAGAAGGAGAAAGATAAATACAGGATGGTATCACTTACATGAGCAACATAGAAAAACCAGACAAAAGGTTAGACAAAGGCAAACTTTAAAACCCACCCTTGAAAGCTAACCATAGAACTGAGGTTTCCATAGGGGAGGGGGCAAAGAAAAACAGGGTGGGGAGGGGCACAATGGTCTCTGGTGGGGGACTATGGGTGCGTGGGTGGGTGTGCTATGGTGAATACATGGCATGCGCCAAAGTATAGGGAAAATCTTATACTTCCAAACCACCAATAAAGATATAAACCAATGGTACTTAAAAAAGAAAAAAGGAGATAAAACATTTTTCTCTCTTCCCATCACTGATTAAGACAAATAAAACACATAAATTTCCACTGCAAGTTTGATTCTTTTAGTGATGTGCAGGAAATTCTTCACAAAATCACTATCCTTAAGCAGTACTCCAGGTCACCCCAAGATAAACCAGTGGCCATTTAATGAGTTTGCATTAAGCTCCTTTGATAACAAGGTGGCCAAATAATATGGCATGCCTTGCCCTCGGGAAGTTCATAGTCACGTTCAGTGCAGATTGTGAACTATAGGGTGAGGCTTCAGTGTAGTTGTGCTGACTGGCCTGTCTCAGAACCATCTGGCAAACTGGTTAAAACACACACCCTAAATGCCTCCCCTACTGATTCTGATTCCAAAGATGAGGGATCAGGTCCATGAATTTCCATTTCTAACGAGTTCTCAAGTGATGCTGATACTACTATTTTATGGACCATCTATGAGCAGTGCTGTTAAAATAGAAGCCAAAAGCTATAGGGTCATTTGTATAGGAAGGAGAGAGTAATGAGTGACTGTCTTATTTTGTTTTTTTTTTGGGGGGGTGGGGGTGGGTTATGTTATCTGAAGTGACTTGTAGAGGAAAGAGTACAAATCCTACAAATATGGGCAGGACTGCAGCAAGCTGCCTGTAGGGTAAAGAAAATATCAGGCTTTTCTGCCCTTCTGCCATCAGGATAGATGATGGATCCTTGTCCAGAATGCATGCCTGATGGCGGGCACCTGGAGTAGGGTGTGGGCATAGGTAGATGGGATTCAGCTGAGCTAAGACTGTGCTTTTAAGGGCGGCGTCACGGGGACGCCAGCAGCAGCAGTAGAAACCGAAGCCGAAGCTGAAAGAGAAGCCGAGAAGCAGCAGAACGAACTCCAGAGAGCCTAGATAGAGTGAAGACTTGCTGGGGGGCTGGGAGGCCTCCCAGCCCCCCAGCCAGCACCCCTGCCTTGCATGTACTCGCTGAACCCCAATAAAAGACCTGCAAAACCACTGAGGACTTTGACTCCTCCTTTACCCGGTCTGCATGGGATCAGAAAACCTGCACTGTGGCCTGTCCTGCCCTTACACTGCCACAATAGGAAATTTTTCCACTGGAGAAAATATTTAAATGTCAGGGAAAGTGTAGAGCATATTCAGAAGCAGATAAAGACAAGGTTTATGTAATAGGAGCAAATGGTGGAATTCGTTACCAAGAGACCTGGGTGCTCAGGCTGAGGTGGGTTTTATCCTGTGAACAACAGGGCTCCATGCAGTGTTGCTGAGGATGGAAATCTGCCAGCAGTTGGTGATCCAATGCTTTATGTCTGTGTGAGAGACAGACCACAGGAAGTGATGAAAAATGGGAAGTCAGTTGGCCTGCTGACTTTTTTTTAATTAAGTGATAAAAAGTTTGTCTGAAAGTTTAAACTAGACCAGAGGGAGTAGAAAGGAGCATTTGGACATGGGAGACTAAGTAGAGGGAGTTTCATCCGGAATTTAAAATTAAATTGCCTGAGTTAGATAAGGGAGAGAAGAACATGAAAGATGGTCCTTGGAACAGAGCCTTAACTAATGCCTTAGAAGAGGGAGGGGTCTGAGGAAGAGGAAAGATTGAACAAGGAAGTGATGACTTTGTTTTTGTACATGTTGAAATATAACTTATCCAGTTATATCTACTCAAGTGCCCAGTGAAGAAGCTGGAGTTGGGCATTTATATCTGAGTGTGTGACATTAGACAGGAAACTAGGAGAGTCAAGGGAGACCACAGTGGGGAGAAAAGGACACACACCACAGAAACTTAAGAATGTCTCCCTGAAGTGGTTGGTGAAAGAAAAGCTAGCAAAGAAGACTCAGAAGTGACACCCTGTATGATGTCAACAAACATTGAAATACAATGGGGCTCCCTGGTGGCGCAAGGAGTTAAGTCTCAGCTCTATGAGCTGTCCACAACTACTGCAGCACGAGTTTGATCACCAGCCGGGGAGGTGAGGCACAGGAGACCTCTCCTGTCTTGAAGCTGCTCCCCTCAGCAGTGTATTTCAGTAGATCCTCCTGTTCTGCTCCCCACTCTGTCTCTGGTGAATCTTCTTACCCCTGTACCTCTGGCCTGCACCCCAGCTCTTGTGTGCATAAATAAATAAATCTTAAAAAAAAAAAAAAAGAATGCAGATGATTTTAGGAAGGGACTGACTCATAGTGTTAACTGCTAGAGAAGCTAAGAGGAAGAGGCCATTGGATGTGCCGATTGGGATGTACAAGAGTCCACTTTCCAAGGCGGAGCAGGGGTACAGGGCTGCACAGAATCAAGCAATAATATATAGGAAGCGAGAAAGCAGGGGAAGCTGGAGTTGAGTGGTGACAGGGAGAAAATAGGATAGTAACTCAAGAGGGAAACTAGTTCATCTGAGGGTTTTGTGTTGTTTTAGGAACTGGGGATGAGAGCAAGTGTGTAGGCCAAGGGGAGGGAGCCAGAGGAAAATAAGAGATTAAAGCCACAAGAAGCAGAGGAGATGATTGATGCCGTAGGGTTTGGGAGAAGATGAGAAGGAGGGATGGAAAGTCCTGGACAAAGGACCGCTTTCTAACAAGGTCCTCTGGGTGTTCTGGCAGTGGGACTGCCTTGGATGGGATCCAAGCGGGTCTCCTTTTACTGAAGCGAAGAGCATGGCGGCCCAGCACAGCCCTGAGAATCTCAAATACAGAGGTGTCCGCTTTTCCCAAGGCCGGCCTCTCCACTTTCAAGCATTCAACAAGGAGCAAAGGTTACATAAGAGTTTCAATATTTTAATTTTCCAACAAATTTATTTCCTTCCTGGGTAAGCCAAATCGTGGAGTTTTTTTCCCCTCACCTGGATCCCCAAATTTAATTAGCCAACTTCCTCCTTCCCCTCTGAGAGTCAGAAAATAGAGCTCATTTCTCCCCTTCCCTTCCAAGCTTTTGCTTATCTAAGCTAAGGACCCCATGGGAGCTTTCAGCTGATTTATTTCAGCTGGTCCCTCATAGCCATGCTGACTCTGGGTTAACCTTCTCTGGCCCCTGTGGGGCCATTTTTAGGAAGGTTTGCTAGGTATTCTAACCTACTAATAGGTCCCCTGAGGGGAAGTCCACACTGTCACAGTAGATCTTACTACCTAACACCTAGTGAAATCCTAGGCTTTGCTGAGCTCAGCCAAGACACTGCAGGAAACACATGGGCTGGGGTTCCCAGAGAGATTGTCTAGATCTCAAAGAATAATGCTAAACAGACAGAGTACAAAGCTGTCTGCAATAGGAGGCTTTAGGGTTTTATTTTTAAAAGTTCTCCTTTTTCCTAAAAATTGTTGGGGAAGGGAGTAGCTTTCTAGTCAAGCGTCAAGCATGAGAAATAGATGAAATGTGTCTGTTTCTTAGAGCTCATATTATTTTCAGGTGGTATTGTGCCATTATTAATTATGAGACAAGCAACGAGCTATTTGGCAAAATATTACCAAAGGCGCAGTACTACTCCTTTGTTTGTCTGCAGGGAGTGGCCTACCTGCCTTGGCATTGTTCCACAGGCTAATGCTTTTTTAGGGCATGTCATTAGTTTGAGTGACAGAAACACGGTCTGCACCCTTCATAGAAGTACATTAATCTCTGTTCTTAAAACATTTTCTTTAAACATCAAGTTCTGTTCCATACCATTTACACAACCGTAGGACTGGAAATTGTAATTCTGTCTCATCTTTCATGTTAAATTGAAGATGTCACAAGAAAGAAAATGGCCAAACATAATTACAAACATGGCAAGTGGGATAGAAACTTCTTCTGTAAGACATAATTCTAAAATTTTGTTATAACGTATATGAGGAGTTTATTTCCGGCTATTTTAATTTTTGTTTTGTGCCTTAAAAGTAAGATATTGATGCAAATTATGAGAAATATAGATTTAAAACTCAGTGAGCTGTGCTTTAAAGTTAGAGATGGAGTAAAATATTTATTAAAACATGGGAGATATAGGATTGTGGTGCATTAACATTGCTAACACGTCTTATCTATAATTGGAAGCATTGATCTTTGTCAGTCTTCCTGTTGCAGTCATGAAAAAGTATGGCCTCTTTGCAAAATGGGGTAACCATTCTCTCTGAGCAGATGTGACTGCCAAGCTAAGTAACTTAGTTATACTATGTAAGAAAGGAATTTGCCCATTTCTGCTGCTCCAAACCTTCCCACGTAAAGAGCAGGTTTGCATGGAGACTGGTCAGAGTCTTCTGGTTTCAATCATAGTTTTCTGCGACCTTCCTCAATTTACTTGCTCTCTGCTTCCTCAAATTCTTCTTTTGTAAACTAGGCATAACACTAATAGAAACCTACCTCAAACTGTGTGGAAATAAGGAATGTAACATCTGTAAAGTGCTGTAACAGATGCTGGTCCCACTCCAGGCAGATGCTTTCATGGGCACCTACCGATCCCCACGTGTGGCAGGTCTGGGATGCTAACAGCCCACACCTGCACCCTTCCTAGTGTCTTGCCCTTAGATGGCAGGCACTCTCTTGCTGGTGATGCTTGTTACTCACTCTCCCACCGAACCCCACTTAACATCCCGAGGTCAGGAGGTCGGACCACGTGCATCAGTCTGCAGTTGCATAGCATCCATTTCATCCATAGCCACCACTGGCTTTTCCTTCTGGAAGATGAGCCTTTGTTGTCACCTCACTCATGCCATGGCTTCACCGATGGTTTGCCAAATCACATTCAGCTAACAAGGACCTCAGCTGAGCTCATTCTAAGTATTGAGTACTGGAGGGCCCATGGCCACGATTACATCAGATGACTCCAAGGTTCTTACCTTTGACCTTTAGTTCTCTTTCCTTTCAGTGCAGGTTGTAATGCAAACAAGCTAGACACATCCTTCATGTTCTTCCTCTTTTTCCTGGACACATCACACTGGGAAAGATGGCTGCAACATAGATCTCTTGGCAATCTGCCTCAGAGAAACAGAGAAAGCACTGATTTGGGGACAAGATAGACCCAGGTTCCAATATCTTCTCTGTGTTATCTGGGGGTGACACAGATGTTTTTATCTTCTCTGGCCTTAATTCCTGATCTGGGAAAATAATTGACCCACCAAAAGCAGTTGTGGGTGAGGATTAGAGATAATGTGGGGAAAGTTTACCAAGGACTCAAACAATGGCCACTATTATTTTGTAGAATTGTCCTAAAATCCATGCTTTGAAACAGCCTCTTTATCTGTGTCATTGCCCAACCAGAGCCTCTACCTGGCATCCACATTAATGACTCATAACCTCAGCTACAAAACCAGCTTATTATTGATGGCTTGATTCTTTGTAAGCAGTTTATGAGCGGTTTGCCACATCCCATGGATGGCACAGTATCCCTCATGATACAGCCACATTAAACTCCAACCACAGTATTATAACATTAAAGGGCTCTGATTTGTTAATTAGCCAAGAAGCAATTTTTCACTATTTGGTCCAGAACCTAAGCTAGGCTTTAAAAAGCACCAAGGTTTATCTGGGGTCAGATGAGCTTGGAAATACTGCAAATAGGACCACCCACAGCATCCTAGCCAGCCCAAGCACAGGTGTCTGGACTCACAAGAAGCAAAAGCCCATGGAACACAGAGCAGACATTTTCTGTGCAGATCTGAGTTGCTACTTCCAATTCACTTCTTTCAGCCTTTTTATTATTTCTTGACATCCAAATCAGCATAAAGTGGTCTGTGTCCTCCTGGTGAAGGAAAGAACGTTCTCTGAAATACAGACAACTCCAGACCTGGCTGTAACACAATGATGGATTACGCTTATGCTTCTTCCTGCTTTGAACCCATTAAAAGGAAGGAATTGAATTCTATCTAGTCACACTCTCATGCCTTTCCCTAATTGTTTTTTAAACTACTGAAAAGAAAATTTGCAACAAGGTACATAGCAGCCATTCCTCACATTACAGCCTGTTCTTGCCACAGTCCCATCTTCTGCCCTTCAAAATGGTTCAGCAGCAAAATGTTCAAAACTGTGAGTCACTCACAGATTGTTCAGGCAACCAAAGGGAAACCTGTTAATGAAATTTGCATTTCTTATAGCAGAAAAGAGTGAGATATGAAATTGCCAATGTGTAAAATATTCTTCCGTGTCATTCAGAGTAATAAGATTCTGTTGCAGCTTTTCCTGAATTGAGAACACTAACAATGTATTTGCATATTCATTTTTGGACACTTTGATCTAAAAACCAGTCCCAGGAGGAAGTCAGTCTAGCATCTGTTAATTACAGGAACTTGAAAGTAAAGAAAAAATTTACTCCCAAGCTTATCTCTTCCCTCAAAAATGTTATGGCCTTGAAACAGACATTGAAGTCTAACTGGATAACTTGTACGATCGATAACCTCACTATCTTTTAAAAAATCTGATAAATATTTTGGCAAGAATATTGACCAACAGTATTTGCTTTTTTTTTTTGGTCTTTTATATCAAGGATTAGTGGTAGCTTTTATATCATTGTTGAGATTAGAATGGAAATGTTCTTATCCCTGCACAGTAGCCACTAACCACATGTGCTATTTGAGTTGAACTAATAAAAAGAAAATATATGCAAATTTCAGGTCCTCGGTAGCACTAGCTACATTTCCAACATTCACTACCCACAGTGCCTGTTGAAAGTGGCAGGCGTCTCTGTAGATGGACATTAATCTCCCAGACTGACTGTGATCAAGGGGTTTATAATGGTTAATCAACTAATTAGCAGCCTCTTGTAAAAGCCTTTCCTTCTTATTAGTGTGGGATTTTACTCAGCTTTGTAACATCCCTACACATGGTTAGATGGAGAGATAGGCCTACAAATTAGAGCTCATGAATTCATGCTTTAAGGCCAATTGAAGAAGAGCTGGTGGTTTGTAGTCATCAGTCCTCTGAATCACCAAGTTCATCCAAATTTCTTTCTTTTTTTTTTTTACAATTTTCTTTCTTTTTTTTTTCTTTTTTTTTTTTTTATAGAGGCATGCTTTATTTATTTGTTTGCTGGTTTGTTTGTTTGTTTTGTTTATACATGCACTGGGTACAGTCAGAAGCGCGGGAGGGTGAGAGAATTCACCAGAGCCAGAGCTGGGAGCAGAGCAGGCAGAAGGACCGAAGTACACTGCTGAGGGGCGCAGCGGGCGGCAGGAGAGGTCTGCGCGCCATGTGGGACCCTCCTCCGGTGGCCGGGGAACAGCCGGGGATCGAAGCGGCGCCACAGAGGCCGCAGGCAGCTTCGCAACCCAGCGCTCAACCGCTGCGCCACCGGGGAGGCCCTCATCCAAATTTCTTGATGGAAAAAAAAAAATGTTACTTTCAATGAACCTGCTTCGGAAGACAATATTCCCCTTAGCAAAAAAAAAAAAAAAACACATTCTTTTTGCATATTGATGTTGTTCAATTTAAAAAGCACAGGCAAATTTCACACCCTTTGAAAAAGCACAATAGTTGGGTCAGATCTATACAAAAACAAGTTAACAACTACAACCCCCAAATGTTTGCATCTTTTGATAATGAGTTCACTCCTAAGTCTGATGATTTAAGTCTCTCTTGCCTTGATGCAAAAAGGATATGAGGCAATATTATGTTTTATAAGTAAAAGCCGATCATTGTTCAGTATTGGGATGTTCTTTCAGAGATGTGTCCTGCCACATTTAATGGTTCTATCTCTTTCTCCCTGACTACCTGCCCCCCAACCTCACCTGCTGCTAGCATTGTTATTCCAGTGGATATCATCAAAATGAACATCACCCAAGGGAGTCTCGAAAGAAGAACACAATTTAAAAAGTTAAGCATAACATCAGTGTGCTTTAGTCTATGAGCTTCACCTAGAGAGACAAAGGTAGTGATAGGAATTTATTTGATACACATGTACCAAGTAGCTAACCTGAAGACATGCATTGCCCCACCAGAATAAGATGGATACAATGAGGGGTACCCAACCCCATATCTGACCACTAAAACCCAATATATCATATTAAAAGAAAAGAAAAAAAAAAGGCTCTCCTTTGTAGAAGCATCAAATTAACCCATCACTAATGGGTACATAAATGAAAATGCAAACACAAAAAGCAGTCCAGCACACTGTCTACTATTAGCAGACACTTAGCTCGCTCCTAGTCTGGCTGCTCTATGGGGGAATTCTGTGTGAAGGGCAAAACACAGAGGCCCTCCCCCATCCTGGTGTATTTGTGTGGAAGGGCTGAGAATCTATTCCTTATCTGTAGCAGGATGACTGACAGAAGGTAGGGTTACAGGGGCAGACAGGAGAGAGGGTAGTCTCTTCTCTATCTGGGTGGTCTCTTTATTTCTATCTCCCTAGAAAAGATGATTAGATATAGTCCTGCAGTGGAAAGGAACCTTAGTGATCATATAGACCCACCCACATTGTTTCTGTGCAGATGAGAAAACTGAGCCTTAGAGTGGTACAATATCATGCCCAAGGTCAGTTAAATGTAAGAGATTATGACCATGGATGTTATCCAAAGAAAACTCCAATTCTGTCCCACGCTACTAAGTGAAACCAATTAATAATACAGCTTTTTAAAAGGTCTTTGATACTATTTCTTGGTACAAAGTCTTGCTATATGTGGTCCAGTCATGGAACCATATGGGCAGAGGGAATTGAGACCTAAGAAAGTGTTTTTAAATTACTATTTATAATGGCTATTTGACTAATTGTCTACAGGGATTAGTGTGACTTATGATGGAAGGAAAATATATAATACCACTGTTAAAATATAAAAGAAAAGAAAAACTATATGAACAAGGATAGGGAACAGCCACAGCATATTAAGTTAAAGGCAGCCCAAGAGAACAGTATTATCTGTTGAATTCTCAGTTCTTATTATCTGTTGAAACATAATTCTTCAGGTACAACATACTTAAAGTTATTTGGTTAGCTCACTGTTATTCCCTAGCTATTCCAGAACTTTTGCTCGTTTTGTTTTTTAGTCAACCCAGGGAAAGTGGGCCAGCAATCATATCCAACACTTAATGACGTGAATGCACAGCCCCTAAGTTGGGGTATAAGATGCATTACGACTGTGGCTTCAACATTATTATTGGAATGATCTGGAGCAGCTGAGCCCTGCATTCTCTGGGCCCTCACGGTGGCCAGTGTACTGACATGTGGAGACCACCAGCTGGAGTGGGTGGATGGACATGTCTGCATAGGGCCATGGCTGAACTCCATCCCTGACATCCCAAGTGAGGGGGCTGCTGGGAAGGGGCCAGAGCTGAGCAGCCATTTCTTGAAGACTTAAAAGGGAACTGAGATACACGGGCTCACTCTTTTCAGAGCTGCTGTGGAAGGCAGCTACCAATAGCTGCAATTTCACCTTGCACCAACAGTCAGTCACTGCACATGCTCCCTCTCTCCCTTGCTGATTAGAAAAAAATATACATATTTTCATTTAGTTTTTCTCTTTTGATGCACTAAAAGCCTTTTGTTTGCATCTGTAGTGGCAGGTGACCAGCTCCAGAACCAGCGACTTTTTGATCTGGGGAAAGTTTTTTGAGATTATGACCATGGATGTTAGCCAAAGGAAACTCCAGCAACATTCTGAGACATTGTTTTCATGGTACACTGTTTTGACCCCTTATTGATGCTCGTAGCTTTCTACCTGGGCACAAACATTGTCACCTAATAATTTAGTTGTCTTTTATAGAGACTTTGAGAGTCTTTATTTTTAAATACCAGGACATGTCTGGACATACCCAAGGCAGAAATACAGCCAGGAGACCTCATCAGAATTTATTTATCTGAGTTCAACAGGATATACTGAGTGCCTGCAGTGTGTCCCTTTTGGGTAAGATGTGAGTTGAGCCTGATTGATAGGGGGTCCAGTCACTAATATGATACAATGTTACAATATGACATGACATAACAGTGATCAGAATGTGTTTCAGGAACTTAATAGAAGAGCAGATTTTACCTTGAGGCATGGGAGGGGTTTTCCAGGGGAGATAGTGTTTTATTCATTCTTTCAACAAATAGTTAATGAATGTCTATTTTCTTCCAGATGATGTGTTGGGAGATGGAAAGATCAAAGCAGCCTTGGTCCCTTATTCTCATGGAACTTGAAGTAATAGGCTGTCTGTAGAGGGAGAGGGAGAATCCTATGGTGTATTCTAGAAAAACAAAAAGAACCATGAGAGCAAAGATGAAAGGGGCATAGAAGCTACAGGGTGACCAGATAATGCGAGAGGCATGAAGGAACTTGAACTTAATCCTATAGGCACTGGAGATCCAGCCCAGGAAGGATTTAAGGAGGGGTGTGGCATGATCAGATTTATGCTTTCAAAGTTAATTAGCCACAACGTTTTAATTATGTAAAAAATGAAACCATTAAGTACTAGAAAAAATAGGTAAATATTTATATAGTTTTAACTTGGGAAAAACTGTCAAGGTATGATATAAAAAAGTTTAAATCACACAGAAAAAGACTGATGATTTGAATATATAAAGTTTCAAAAGTTGTAGAACACCAAGCCGCTACTATAAATTAAAAGGACCAAAGTTTAAAAATTTTCAGATAGTTAAAAAGGAAAATTTAATAGCCTTGATAAGCAAATGGCTCTTACATATAAATAAGACATAGAAGAACATCTCACAGAAAATGGGCAAAAAAAATTGCAAATATCCAATAAAACAGATGGAAAGTGTTCAAATGCACAAGTAATCAAGACACATTAAAACAAATAGATACCAATTTTTCATTTACTAGATTGAACAGAGACTTTAAAGGCCAGCGATAACCAGTGTTAGTGAAGCATTAGAGAAACAAACACTCTCAAGCAGTAGTGGTGTAAGTGTGGTTTAGAAGATCAAGTTGTAATACTTATCAGTGAATGGACACACTGACTCAACAAATATACTTTAGAAATGTATACCAAGGAAATAGGTCAAGTCACAAAAATCTTTGTTCCATTGGTTCAGTTCAATCTTCTGTTTAATAGCTAAACAAACAAATAAATAAAAATACTAAGATAACAACAACAAAATCTTCACCAGGTAACAATGTAAATAGACCACTTAAAATAAAGGGTTTGGGCCTCCCCGGTGGCGCAGCGGTTGAGCGCTGGGTTGAGAAGCTGCCTGCGGCCTCTGCAGCGCCAGTTCGATCCCCGGCTGCTCCCCGGCCACCAGAGGAGGGTCCCACATGGTGCGCAGACCTCTCCTGCCGCCCGCTGCTCCCCTCAGCAGTGTACTTCGGTCCTTCTGCCTGCTCTGCTCCCCGCTCTGGCTCTGGTGAATTCTCTCACCCTCCCGCGCTTCTGACTGTACCCAGTGCTTGTATAAATAAATAAATAAATCTTAAAAAATAAAATAAAAAATGTATAAAAAATTTTAAAAAATAAATAAAATAAAGGGTTGGTTAAAAGTACAATGATCAACCCACATGCTTACATGCTATGTAGCCAGGAGAAAGGCTATGGATCTATAGCCACTGACATGGAAATGTGCCCACAACATACAGTTAGTTGTCCCTTGAACGATCTGAGTTCAGGAGCTGATGTTCTGTGCAGCTGAAAATCCACGCGTAGCTTTTGACCTGCTAAGTACTTGTATGACCCTTATCAGTAACAAACAGTTGTTAAACACATATTTTGTGTTACATGTATTATATAATATATTCTTACAATAAAGTAAACTAGAGTAAAGAAAATGTTATTAAGAAAATCACAAGAATGAAAAAATAATTTGGCAGTACTGTACTGTATTTCTATACAAGCAAAAGGTCTAAAAACAGTCTCTGGGTCAGAATCTCTCTGACTTGTTCTGGGTCTGGCCACTTGCCACAACAAATGCGAGCAGAAGAGTCTTTGGTGCAGCAAGAAAGAAGAAATAAAAAGCAATTTATGTTAAGCGACAGGGGAGACAGAGGAGAGAGGTTCAGTTACCAACTGATGGTGGAACTGAAGCTGCAGAAGCTGGCAGGGCATGGCAGTCCCGCTCTATCTGGAGCTGGGGCCTGCAATACCCCAGAAGCCCTGCGAAAGTCTTACCAAATCCTTCTCCTTGTTCAGGAGCAAGTGTGTGGGGGGCTGGAAGAGGGGGCAAAAACAGGGGGAAGCTGGACAGTTCACACCCAGTCTGGGAGGCCATGCCAGCTGCCCCAGGGCCTGGGGGTGCAAGGCTGTTCCAACAATATTATTATTGAAAAAAATCTGCATGTAAGTTTAAATTCGTTATTGTTCAAAGGTCAACTGCATCACTAAAGGAGAAGATTATAGAGGACTATCCTACTGGGATCCTGCTTTCGTAAATACACATTTTGTGCCTAAGAAAAAATCTGTCAGGAATGACAGCAAATATTAAATGTTATTTGTGATTGCAATTGGTATTTTTTTCATTTTGCCTGTCTTTGGTTTCTCACTGCTCTTCATTAAACATGGATTAATAGGAGAAATAAATCAGTTATTATACCACATTAAGATGATTAGCCTCAGGTTCCAAAGACCAGGCGCACTTGGGAGGCCTGTGCCATAATCCAGGTGCCTTAAGAGATGAGGAAGGCTTGAACTGGGCTCCAGTGGTTTCCAACCTGGCTGCACTTTAGATGCACTGAGGGAGATATTAAAAATTGCTAATTCCAGAGTATAATGCAGACTAACTAATTTGGAGTCTCTGGAGCTGTGTCTTGACTTGGATATCTTTTAAACTTTCATCCTCACCCCTATAAGAGAGCAAAAATTTGTCCCTCTAAAATAAAAGATTTCTACAGAAGGTATTTGAAGGCTGCATGGAGTTGGCTTTGATGTTTGTATGTAAACTTCTTTGTATAAAGGTCTATTCCAGAAGGCTAATCCCCTTATTTCTTTTCCTAGAGAAGATAGAAGCACTTTGTCTTCTCCACCAAAAGCCCTAATTTCCCCTTTTTTCCCAGCCTCCCTTCTCCTAGCTAAGCCTTTAAGATGGCGTCTAAAGCCACCTGGATGAGTCACTCAGTCATGCTGGGAGTCTCCCATGTATAGAGGAGGTGTACATGTTATTATTAAACTTCTATATGCCTTTTTCTCTTATCCATCTGTCTGATGCTGGTTTGATTATTTACTAGCTTAGAAGAACCCAGAGGGGTGCAGGATCATTTCCTTTGTGACCCAACACCCCTTCACCCTATGCCCCTCCATTCTCTGGGCGACTAAAATGTGCAGAGAAAGATTGCTCCTCTTTACAGGCAGTGGCAGTAGGGAAGGAGAGGAGGATTTGATGTTTCAAAAGGACAGCAATCTAAAGAATTCCTTTCATTCTCTATACCTTTCAAGGTCAAGTGTTTTGCTGAGAAATGTAGGGTTTCTGGACAATGACCTCTGTTGATCTCTTTCTGCAAAGCTGCAACTGGCGCGGTACCATTGGAAGCTGAATCTATTCTCTATACACTGGGGTGCAAAGGTGCTACAGGAACAATCACCCATCTTCCTGATGTCCTGCAGGAGAGGCAGCATTCACGGTGCTGGCAAAGCAGGGAGCGGGAACAGCGCAGAGGAAGGAGGCATGCAGGGGATGGTACTTACATGACAAATTCTTCTTCGGACAGGTTTTGTGTTAAACTTCGCTGGAGTTTGCTGTTTCATTACTAATTGCAGTGTATGTAGGTGTTATCCAGCACTCCAATAGTTGATGTTTCCAGCAACACTGCAATAGCTTCCCTTAAGGTTTAAAAATTATGATTTGCTTTTAATTACTACTCATCTTAATAGGTGTTACTCAAACAGGAAGGAAAACAGATATTCTCACTGGTCTTTGATGCTAGATTTTACTGAGGCAATTTGGAGAGATATCTTAAAAGGTGTCAAGTAAATACGGGTGAATTTTAATACAGGATGTGTATTGACGTTTTTATTCTAGAGCGCAACAGAGAATCTTTTGTGTAGTTGGGGAGGAGTTATATCAGATTTTGGCTATGGAGGCAGGATTTTTAATTCTTATTAGCTGAAAAAAATAAATGAAGCCATTATAAACAGTATTGAAATATTAATCATGCTTTCCATAATTGAACACCCCCTTTAAAAATAAGTTACACAATCTGTCTTTCACTGTGTCTTTGACTTTTATCCCAACACTGGGGGAGGAAATGAACTTTGATTGGAATCAAACTTGAAAATGACTGACTTTGCAGAGGGCAACAGTGTTGAAATGGAGAACTTGCCTGTATCTTCTCTCCCACTTGGGGTCAGTGTTTCGGTACGTGTGACACAAGCTGGGGAAACAGGCCCGGAGCAGTGGAGCTTCCTCAGAGGTCAAGCAAGCATGAAGATTATGGGCAGACAGCTCTCTTCAAAGGTGCTCAGTGGTGAAAATAGGGCTTGAGAACTGTTCCCCAAAAGCATGAAGTGGCCAGAAACATTCCTGAGAGAGACAATGAGGGAGGGGGGCATTCAGGGAACAGCTCCAAAGCTACCCTTCCAGTCTTTGACATCAAAGTGCACAGTATGTCTTAATTGGCAGGTAAAAGCTCTATGCAGGTGACAACAAGCCTCTGAGAAGATAAGAACAAAAATCATTGCACTCCAAATCGCTGATCTTTATGCTTCCCTGAAGCTGATTCTTTCTACCTGGGGCATCCATTTCGGAAGCAACTGGATCCAACAGGATCCACAGAATCTTGCAGCTCCCAGACCCTAATCTGCCCATATCGCAACTTAAACTTTATTGATATCATCTCCATTTTAATTTTATTTGCTACCAAATATATGTTTAGTAAATAAAATTCAAACAATATCAAAAAGCACAAAATGAGAAAATTTTCCTTTCTTCATCTCCCTCTCCCTTGGGTCCCCCATTTTCTACTTCCCCTCCCTGGAGATAACCACTGTAAGTCATTTTTTAGCTATCCTACCAGAGATAGATCTTTTCCATCTTCTTCTCCAATATATATATGCATAAATATATAGACAAATATGTAAATATGTAAGTATGTATACTTGCACACATCTGTGTAAATGTGTATGTAAATGTATATATAAATATATCTATATACGTGCACAAACACTTTTAATAAAGCTTGTCACTTTATATGCTGTTCTGTTTCTTGCTATGTTCACTTGCAGAATCAATAGATTCTGGAAATCGTCTATACCATTTCCACTTAGTCATTCTATGATGACTGTATAGCACGTTACTGTAGGTTTGTATCATAATGTGGTCAACCAGGCCTCTAACTTACGGACCTCAGATTTTTTCCGGCGTTTGTCAATGCTGCAATGAATGTTTATGTAAAACTATCTTTATGATTTGGGAATATTTGTGGGGGATTAATTCTTAGACGTAACATATGAAAGTCAGAATATACGCATCTAAAATTTTGACTTATATTGACACATTTTCCTCCAAATATTGAGTCAATTTATACCCTATCAAGAATATATGAGACCTTGAAAATATTATGTTATGGTTAAGAAGCTGGTTGCACAAAGAACACATGTTATATAATTCGATGTACAATTAAATATTGGAAATAGACAAATCCATAGAGACAGAAAGTAGGTTAATGGTTGTCAGGGTCTGGAGCTCGGGGGTAAAGGATTTCTTTTTGGAGATGATGTAAGCCTCTGACCTTAGTGGTAACGATCGCACAATTGCAAATAAATTAAAATCCATTGACTTGATATGTGTACCTTAATAAAGTTATTATTAAAAAAATGTATAAGGGTACCTGTTTCCTCCCCACACTGTAATTATCATTCATTGTAATTATAACAGCCTTTCTGCACTCTCCTTAAAGTGTTACAGGGCAGGGAGAGGGGCAGCCCAGACCCCGGGGATGACCCTGTTACAAAAGTAGGAGGAGGACCAAACAGAAAATAAATAGAAAGATGTAGAGGAACAGTCAGAGAGCTAAAGATTTGGGCTGTCAACTTTATTGTTCAGCAACAATGGAAATGACTATGTTGATGGCAATAATCAATATAAACAGATTGTCAGTAATTGTCAGTGAATTTGGCAGTCACTTAGAGAATGAGACTTAAAAAAATTCCAAGAAGGCATGAAGAACCTATTTCTCTCAGTCTAAAGAATTTTGAAATCTCCTTTTGTTTACTTAATTAAGGACATCAGTGCCACATCTCCTGGATGCAGAATTTTATCCAACAGCCTATCTCCAATAGCAAATAAACTGAAGCCCTATGAAGATATGAAAGTTATAGAAGCAAATAATGAAAGTGTTATTTTCAAACCCAATTAAAGAGCTACTTATAGTCATGTTGAAAAATTAACCATTGCTTCTCTCTCTTAAAGTTTGTTTCATTGAGATGGTTTTACTTTGGATTCCATTTCACCCTTTTCACCTCTCACCTCCAGATTAACCTTGCTAAATTCTTCCCTTTCTATGATGTCTTATATTTCAACCTGCTTGTGCCCTGTGGGATTAAAAGCTAAATACTCTTTAGCAGGAGTAATCCCCCTAAGTGGACATGTTTCTGAGATTGTTAGGCATTTGACCACAAAGGAAAGATGAGAAAGGAGAGAAAGATATGAAAGCAAAGAATATAAAGAGGTCAGAGATTTTCACCTTAGTAATAATTGATTGCAACGGGGTTCTCCAAGCCAATATTTGCATGAAAATAGACTCATTCTTAGTTCTCAAGCTCATTTTCTCTCTTCTTTTGAGAGCCAATATGCCCAAAGTCACTCAGCCCCAAGAAGGAGGGACTTTATGCAGCTGACATTTCCTAGCTTTCACTTATTTCCCATGACTTTCATAATAACTGTAACAACTAAAACTTGCAGTAGAATTTAATATGTGATCTAGGCACACTACATGAAATCTTCATGACAATTCCATGAGAAAGCACTGTGTATACTGCTGCTATGAACTGAATCGTGCGCTCCCAAATGCATTTGTTGAATAAGTCCCAAAATGATAGTATCTAGATTTGGGCCTGTGGGAGGCAATTAGGTTTAAACGAGGTTATGAGGGTGGGGTTTTCCTAACGGGGAAAAGTGTCCTTATCAGAAGAGACACCAGATAGCCTGCTTCTTCTGCCTCAACCGTGCAAGAAGACAGTGAGTTGGCGACCATCTAAAAGCCAGGAAAAAGGCCCTTGCCAGGGAGCCAAATCAGCTAACATCTTAATCTTGGAATTTCCAGTCTCCAGAAGTGTGAGAAATAAATTCCTGTTGTTTAAACCTCCCAGGCTGTGTAATTTGTTATGGAAGCCTGAACTAACAAATACAAGGGGAGGAAAACGAGACCAAGAGAGGGTAAGTAACTTGTCTTGTGAGAACTAGAAAATGATGAAAGTGGACTGACACAGCGTGTCTGCTTTTATCCACTGCTTGGTTGCCTGTGATGAAGATGACTGTGTTCTAGCCTCTCTTCTTTCTGCCATCTTGAAGCTCCATACACCCCCTCATCTGAACTGGAAAAACATTGTGTTCTTGCCCCACAGTTGCCCTATCCAAATTGTTTCATAGGTCATCCCCTTATAAGGTTTGGAGCATTTTTTTTCATGTGCACATCCCTGGTCCCAGTTCAGTGCCTGGGTAGGTGTTTAATAAGTCTTTCTTTTGAAAAAATGTATGGATGGTAAAACTGAAACTACGTAAGCTTATGAAGTTTCATGAATAACAATAAATGACTGTAATTTCCTTGAAAATAAGAATATTGCAGCATCAGTGGCTGCTTTGGTAATAATTCAGCTAATCAACGGACTTGGTTAAGCAATTTCTCAAGCTCCAACGTGAGGGATTTTGTGCATTTTGTTGCTAGTTGGAATGGGCTTGGAATATGGTAAAGGGACACCAGCTTTCTATTTTGCTCTTGGTTCCTTGCTCATGAAAATACTAGTACGGGGGTGGGGGGTGGGGTGGGGGGGAGGCGGGGGTTGCTGCAGAAGCAGTCTCTGTGATCATATTTAGTATGCAGCATCTTTATTAAGGTGTGTTCTTGGGATCCACACCTATGGAAGGGAGGGGGCTGCAACAGGATTGGATAAAAGAAGTGGAGTTGGGACCCAGTCCCAGCAACTGCCTTGGCCTACGCCCCATGGGAGCTCTTGACCAGCATGGACTTTCAGGTGGTCCAAGTAGACCCCTCTGGTGAGGTCCTCATACTCTATAATGACTTGGCCCTCAGGTAGGGCTGCCTAGAAAAGGGCATGCCCTTGGCTAAGATGACTGGGGGTAGCTGAGGCATTCTCCCAAGGGGCTAAGAGCTGGAGACTGTCCACTGACAGACTCCCAGAAGCTGGGGCAACAGGTCTTTAATCTCAGGAAGACTGGGGTGCTGTCTCACTGTGTCCTCCACATGAACATTGCTTCAGAATGAGTGTTCTGGCAGCATGGGGCCCAGCATGGAGAGTATTCTCATTATTATAGAATGTTACTTTCATCTCTTAAGCCAGACTTTCTTGTATAACTCTTGGCAGATGCCCAAAGATCTCATGTCTGTGAAGGATCTTTTTGAAAGGTTTCCACATTTATTATCTCTAGTATGAGTTTCCCTTCGAAGAACATTTCACCTCTGAGTCGAACTTTACATTCATTTTCTTGCTTTCCTTCATAACACAGAGGGAGGAAATTCCCTTCTGTTTTCTCGGGTTAATGTCCCCTTCTGTACATTTGATCTTGTCCCTTGTGGGCCTCCCTTAGAGCCGTTCTCTTAGTGATTTCCTCTCAATGATCCTCAGTCTCTTTCCTTGCCAAGCAGGTCAAGGCTCTAAAATATTATCATAGGCGATAGGGTCTTAATAGGGGAGTGATCAATGACAATGGATTTGGGGAAGAATACTCTGCAAAGCAACAAGATGGGTTTGTGAATCAGAAAGGAGATACAGCTCAGCTGGTGAAATTGAACTTAGCACACCCAGTGAGGTTCTTCTAGGAAGTACTTATTGATAATTCTTAGTTGCTTATTACTCTGATTGGCCTATTGGGGTTGTATTGGTCTTGTGGTGAAGTTGGGGGGAAAGTGGTTTTTGGAATTGTTTGGGACTGCTCTTGACTTATGGCCAGACCACTTTCCAGCCATGTGAACCCAGCAGTTTTGTTTGTTTACCTTCTCTTAGCCTCCTTTTCCTTATCTGGGCCATGCTGCTTAGTAAGACCTCCCTCAACTAGTTGAGACATTGAATGAGAGGATATAGGTAAGCACCCCTGCATTATGTTTGGGACACAGTAAGTGCTAGCACAGCTTAGCTCCCTTTCCACTTGAAGGTGGTTCCAACTAGCAGCTGGTTCAGAGAATGCCCAGCTGGCCAGGAGCCACCTCTCCTCTGATGTTTTTCAAATACAAGGGCCCAGTCACCTCCTGATGTACTTTTAACCCCAGTGTCCACATGCCCGTCCTGCCCCTATGGTGACACATATTCTCCACTACAGTTGAGCAAATGTACTGTGAGCTGGGTGGATGCATGAGTGAACAGTAACAAAAAAAGACATCTAAGTAAACTTAAGAAATGCTTTCAGAGTAACCCTGAGCTCAAGTGGTTTGTGCTTACTCCATTCAAGGGTGACTTGTTATTTCTACTATGACTTCTGTTTCAGCACAGAAAAGGGTCTAATAAGACCTACTTTATTTTTTTTTTAAATGTGACATTTTATTTGTCTTATTTTGTTGTCATCTTTTGCATTTTAAAAATATAATGTATAACAACATAGGGTTTTTTAATATAATTTTTTTTTATTTTTATATTCCCCATACAATTGCGACCCCCTTATTTTGACCCCAATCCCTCCCCTCCCCACCCCCCACCCCCCATAGAATGTAAGACCTACTTTTCTTTGGTCAACTTCCCACAGTGTACCAAAAAATACACTGTGTACCAATAAATCACCAATAAATATACTATGAAAATTTTTCTATGGGGTTTGACTTTGAAGAGTTAAAATTCTATTCTTTGAGTTCCTGAAAATTCATTTTAAGTCAACAAGCAAAGAATTAGCTACAAGGAAGAGCTGAATAAAAACAAACTTAATCACACAGTTGTAACAGGCAAAGATTGGCCAGAGCTTTTCCGGTTTCAGCAGAAACATCAATAATTATAACAGAATTTTGGGACAGTTGGATTAATGCTTTTATAGACAAGAGGAAATAGAAAGCAAATATATTTAACCAGATAATCAAACACATACCTGTTAGTGAATTTTGAAAAATGACTTTGCTTCAAGGAAGTTGACTTATTTGGGTTTGATTCATGATTGACTGAATTATTCTCTACTCTGCATGTCACTTTCTTTGTGTTGACATTAACCTGGCAGAGGGACGTAGGGGAAAGGCCATGAGCCTGCATGTCAGGCCTGCTCAGGACTCTAGTTTCACCCCCTCCTGGCTGCGAAACTTTGAACAAGTTACTCCATCTTCAGAAATCTAGTTTTTTCAACAGTAAACTGGATTTTAAAACTTATTTCTTTGGATTATGCTGTATATAGAATACCATCCAACATACCGGGAAGGTAGTAAAATGCTTTTGTTTCTCCTTGTCTCCTAATGCCCAAAATATCCAATGGTTTTAGTCATGTGATAAATGCCATTTGCTACCATTTCCCTATTAGTTACTAGTTCCTGTACAGACATTCCAGGCTTAGTGCTGCCACAGCAAGTCTAGCTACAAAGAGATGAAATTGCTGAAGCCATTTATTTCAATAGGTTTGCATCTAGGCTCTGCACTTATCAAACGTGTGACTTTGGGCAATTTATTTAAGCTTCCTTATCTGTAAAATGCAGATATCAATACTTAACTCTTAGGGTTGCACTGAGGATTAAATGAGTTAATGTACTTGAGAAGCATGTGTTAGCTATTTTTATTGCTGACTCTAGATGTGTCTGTGGCTGCTTGGTTACTCACAGCCCCCAGCTTTGGGAACTGCCTCCACCTGCTATCCTCTCTGCCCCCGGTGATGCTTGCATTACGTAAATGGATCATCCATCCAAGTCATAGTTGTTTAAAACAGGAGTGAGCATCTTATTCAAGTAACTCAGAACTCTGTCCTTGGTTTGGGAACAGCGAGGAAATGAGTCAGTTGTACAGCTGAGAGATTGTTTAGATTCAGGTCTGAGGTTATTGCAAGCCCTGGTGAGTGATTAGAGATAGCTTTTCTGCTAAGAGAAGCAGGAAAGTGGGCAGATATAAGAGAAAACTAGCAAGGAAAAACAAGATGGCCCCTAAAGAGTGAGGCACCTGGGAAAATGCCTCTTCCAGTTTCTGAGACCAGCCTGTGCTGAGCACTCTGATTCTCACCCTGTCACCTTCCCATATCATCCTCTCCTTGACTGGCTTAAGCAGTCCTCTCTGTTACCCTGCACAAAAAGAAGCTGTGATTAAAATGCTGAGCTTCAGCAGGAAATGGTTTGTATCAGTAGCCTACAAAAGATTTTGCCCACACAATTGCAGATTTTTGAAAAACAATGTCTCTCCACACATTTTCAAGTTGACACCTACAATTTTTAACTTCCGTTTAAATATCATAATTACTAAAATATAAGAGTGTGTTGATTATAAGATATTATGAATCATATTTTTTGCATTATATTATTTACAGCTAAAGAAGAGAATATATTGTCCTGCCATCATTGTAAGGTGTACCCCAATTTCAGAGATGTCAAAAATGAGAAAAAATTGTTCCTATTATTGAAGTATGATCACCATCAAGGATACAATAAACCTTTTGAAAATGTTGACATTTAAAAAGAAAACTGCTACATTTTTCTTTCTAATGTTTCTAAAGATTTGGTGCTCACCATGGTCCAGTTAAAAAAATCTCATTAGGATCTACTTTAACATTTGGAGATTGTATCTACCCCTCCTCCCATTGTGTTTTTATTCCATTACCCACACAAAACTTTATACAACTATAATATATTCTTATAAGATCTATCAAAATCTTTCATTGATTACCCTATCATACTCTTCTGCAAGAAAAGTATATGCATGAACTGAAATTTTTTTTTATTCCCTTTATCTATAAGACTTCATGTCTGCACTAACCAATATGGTAGCACTAGCCACCTGTAGATATTTAAATTTAAATTAAACTAAATAAAAGTTAAGATTTGGTTCCCCCACCATATTAGCCACAAGTACTCCATAGTCACATGTGACTAGTTAGTATATTTGCAGCAGTGTGGGGTTTGTCTTCTTTTGTATGATCAAGAAAAGATGTTTGAGGTCACAGGGATATTCTTACTCTGAATCAGATTAATTTTAGAAAAAAAAAAAAAACAGGCTGAAGCTGAGGATATTAAAAAAAAACTTCTTAGAAATACATGTGATCACATAGTCCTTAAAAAAATGTGTCTCTGTCTGAAAGTCTTTGTTTATAAAAGTATGTTCTTTATTTTTCTCTCTTTAAAACCATTACTGTTAAAGCTATTAGAACATCTTAAATGAAATTTTAAAAGAAGAAAAAATTTTACAGCTTTACTGACTTTATACAAACAACTGTCCACTTTCCCTTCTAGGTTTCTATCATCTGTAAGCGTGCTCTTATGGAATGGTGGTCAGTGAGCTTGTGTTCTGCTTTTCTCTGTTATCTTTTTGAAGTAATCTTGGATAATATTTCAAATAGTGAAATTCCCAGAGCTTGTAGAAACTAGTGATCATCAATGATCCAGTCCACATCTCTCACAAGATCTTGTATTAGTTTTGTATGGCTGCTGTAACAAATTGTCACAAAACAGTAGCTTAAAGCAACTCATAATGATCATCTTATAATTCTAGCGGTCTGAAGTCCCTAAATCAAGGTGTTGCAAGACTCGTTTCTTTTGAGTGGGAAAATCAGCTTCTCATTCCTTTTTCTTCTTCTAGGGGTGATCTGCATTTCTTGACTCCTGGGTCTTCTGCTCATTTTTGAAGTCAGCAATATAGTATCTTCAAAGCTTTCTTTAACACCCATTTTTCTAGCCCCTTACTCCTCTATTTATGAAGACCACTGTGATTACAAAGGGCCCCTGGATAATCCAGGATACTCTCCATTGCAAGGGCAACTGAGTAGCAATATTAATAAACCTTTGCCATGTAATTTAACATATTTATAGGTTCTGGGGATTAGAACATTGGCATCTTGAAAAACCATTATTCTGACTACCATGGACCCTAAAATCAGTTAGAATATCACTAAATCCTCCCTTTTTTTTTCTGGAAAAAAACTAGAGGACCAGTTGGTGTTATTATCATTGTACGTTGTTTGCCTGCCAACAATGCATTGAGCTCTCCACTAAAACATATTTTGGAACAGTCTTGCTCAATGTGCTTACAAATATGATTATTGTTAACATTTTCAATTATTTAACATTTATTGAGCACCAACCATGCGCTAAGTACTCTTCAAAACATACAATTAGTCATGGCTGATGCCTAAAGGGCCTTACTATTTAAAATTAGACAGACAAGTCTAAAATTAGCCAGATACAAACATTTATAAATAGCAAGGCTTTGTGAAAGAACTGAATGTCCCAGACAAGTCAGATGTACTTCTTCCTGTTATGTATTGTCCAAACTCATCTTTATTCCCATGAACTCTAGAAATGTACTCTCTCTAGAAAACACACTTCGTGTAGACTGGGAAAGAAATACTGTATACATGGTACTCAGTCGCAAGTTTTCTTTTACATTTGGAAGAACTGCCTTATGTTCTCATTTCAGATCTTTTCGTGTTCATGGGCAGCAGGATTCAGCTATGAAATCAAAGTATCTTATAAAAGATGCACAGAAAAAAAAAAAAGATGCACAGCATGAAATTTAACTGCTAACTAGAGGAAGAAAATTTCCGAAGCTAGTTCTCTCCAAGACCCAAGAAATATTTAGGAGACTGTTTCACACTCACTCAAGAGGGACCAGGAAACTTTCTACAGTTGAGACACTGAACCCACCTGTGTTAGTGCCTTAGGGTGATTGACTGAAATATAAACATGCAGACACTACTTGTTCTAAACTGCCAATGAGTTTCCCCAGCAACAACTTCCTCCACATACCACGTACAGGGAGGCTCTGGCAGAGGTGAATTCAATTTATATGCCTGGCCTTTAAAAAAAAAAAAAAGGAAAGAAAATATGTTTACAATGGCCGTTTATTTCCTTGATGCGCCTTCCCACCTTTCATCCCAACCCTCCCTCAAAATCCACCCTCAACTCTTTTAATCAAAGTCTCCACAGCTTGACTAAGAGTCCTCTGAGAGCAGCTTTTAGCTATAACGTGTGAAAAAAAAAAAAAAAAGGTGGGGGGGTGTTTAGGAGTTTCTGTGATGCCTTGTGTTTATTATCATTAGGTTTTTTTCCTAAAAGTTTTTTCCAGGGTGTCACATGGACTGTGGAAACATCAAATTGTAGTTGCAAGGAAGAAAAAGCCTAAGACTAACCCTCCCTGAAGAACAATACCACAGTGTACCCCCACCAGGTGATGAATGAGGGCTGGAGTTTACCTGGCAAACTGGCCAGTTAGCACTTTGGATGCAGCACAGGTTGAGACCCTCCTGCTCTCACCCAGGGCCTGGGGTCTCCATGCTAAGGGCTTCACAGACAGCTTCACTATATTTTTATTGCAAGCTAAATATGGTATCTTCAGCCTTACAGATATATATGTTTTAATTTAATATAAGTATTTTTATTTTCTTACATCATTGTTCATTTTTGCACATATTTCTCCCTGCAGGTGTGGTCCCATAATTCTCCCACCACCACAGCACCGGTGATCCATCACCACAGTCCCTTGTGCTCTTCCCTTCCCAGCCTCATGGATTTTAACCTGCTTGATTCCACCTTCCTCTGATGGCACAATGATGCTGGATTTATTTATTTACGTAGAAGAACTAGGGTGTAGGCCAGAGGGGTAGGGGGTGTGAGGATTCACCAGAGGCAGAGAGAGTGGGGAGCAGAACAGGCAGATGGACTGAAATACACTGCTGAGGGGAGCAGTGGGTGAATCAGGAGAGGTCTGCTGTGCCATGTGGGTTGGCTCCTTGCCAGGGATTGAACTCAGGCCATCGTGTGATACTGCTGAGACTCAACCCCTAAGCCACCAGGGAGGGCCCCGACATTGGATTTAAATCTAGCTCCACCACTTACCACCTGTGTAAGAATTGGGAGGTGTTGCTGTCTCCTGTGTCCTGGTTTTCTTACCAATAAAATGTAGGTAATTTGCCTCAGATGTTTGCTGAAAGGGTCCTATGAATGAATACCAGAAAACACTTAGAACGAAAAAATCAAGCATATTTTTAGTGAAGGTGTTCACATCAGACCACCCCAAGAGTCTCAGAACTAGTCTCCTCAAGAGTCCCCAGTCTGGCAGAGAGTTTTGAGTGTTTTGAGCTAAGAGCAATGAAATCCCTTGAGGATGAGAAGCTTCTGTACTGGCTTAACTCTGTCACTCTTCTGCAGTGGAAGAAGAGTCATCATGTCTTAAGCTTCTGCCCTTGCCTAATAAGAGAAGCAATCAGTGTTCCCCCTTTCATGACCTAGAAGAATGCAGGCGTAGGCTTATCAGTGAGCAGGTCGTCCCTAAGAGTCTCCTCTGTTCTCAGAGTAAGGATGAGGTAGCCCTTTCTTTTCCGTCATATGAAGTTCCCACTGATGTCCTTGTCACTCCAAATACATAAACACAGACTAAATATCTCTAGACTGCTCCGTTATTTAGAATTTACAGCCATGTAGTAAATTCTATATATTTTATTTTTTTATTTTATAATTATTTTATATATGTTTTTAGTTCATATGAACCTTTTTAAATTGATTAATTTTCCTCTGCTAACCAGCCTGATGCTGTTCTAATTACTGGTTCAGCCCCAGAAGAACCCATGGGGGTGTGAAATTTTCCTTTGTGTGCCCCAGCATTACTGTTCAATAAATGAGACTGTTATTCTTGTTATTATTCATTTGATTCATATTGATGTATCAACTACTATGTACCTGGTGCCAGACAGTGTAATTAATAAGCTATGAGCCTTGCCCTCAAGAAACTCTCAGTCAAGCTACAAAGCCTCTTTTGTAAAAGAGCAAGATAATTTGCAAAGAGTAGGGAGCAGCTGTCAAATTAGATCGTGAGTAACTGTGGAGGTGAGATTTCCAAACAGAACTCACAGAGAAACGATCAAGCAGGGACAGGACCAAATCACTGACAAAGAAAAGTGGGTGTCTTATGTCTGCCTTTCCAAAGCCTAACACAGGCCCTTCCTGGTTCTTGGTAAGGGTTAAATGGCAGGAAGAGTCCTAATTGTGTGTGTGTGTGTGTGTGTGTGTGTGTGTGTGTGTACGCACGTATGCAATGTGGAATAGCTAGGCCTAAATTAATTTATGATATCAAGAAGAATAAGGGAAAATCACATTTTTCATCACATTTCCACTGCCTAAAAGTCAGACACAAATTATGTTTGAGGTAGAAGGCAGACTCAGGCAGTCCCTAAACATATTTTTCTGGATCTTAAAAGCAGCGTTGATAGGAATGTTATTTGAGTCACTGTGTAATTTTAAACCTTCTACTGATCTTCTACACTAAAAAAAGGAAAATGAAGTGACATATACCTGAAGGGTGGGATTGTGTATTTCTGATTCCTATACAGGGTTTTAAACCAAGATACCTTAATTAAAAAAAATAAATAAATTTACTAAAATTGAAAAAAAGAGAAATGAAACAAGTAAAATAAAATTCAATAATACATTAACTCAGTAAGTAAAAACCATCATTTCAACATGCAATCAAAAATGGAATTATCATTGAGGTATTTTACATTTTTTGCCCTGTATTCAAAATTCAGTGTGTAAATTTTATACTTTCAGTACATCTCAATTCATGTTAGCCATTTTTTAGCTGCTCAGTCACCATATGCATCCAGTGGTGAATATGTTGGGCACTGTAAAATCTAAAAGTTGTAGTGAGATTGAAGATTAAAAGACGAATAAATACTTAGATTATTTTATCTTGAAAAATAAACTGAAATCGTCTGGAAAGTGCTGTATGTGACACACAGATCTCCAACGGCAGAGCATCCTAAGATGTCTCAGTAATCCCTTCTTCAACAATTTTAAAGAATAAAGACAAACACAAATCTAGTTTGACGACTTGCTTGATGTGGCGGTTAATTAAGACATATGGGTGAGCATAAAGCAAGATTTCCTCCTACAATCAGTCTTTCACTGACCTTCATTTAGGACAAAGAGCATTTTAATGGATGAAGCCTTCACCTTTAATAAGCCTTTACTCTGTTATTTCCTATAGAACCATTCATTAGATTAACAAAACAATGGTAGCTGGCTAATGACAGAGCTGTGGTCAGAACCCCAGGGATAGCCTATGTCACCATTAGCGCTTCAAGGCAAAATGTCACTTGGGCCATGTCTTCCAATCCAGTCAGGAGACATTGACCTATAATTGCATTCAGAGAGTTCAAGAGCTCAAGAGGTTACAGATGGGAGTGAGTGGACCCACACTTTGCATCATTATGTCAGCTTGAGGAAAGGATGTATGAGAGGATAAATAGAGATTGATATGGGCAGGGCTGAGGCATATTTATTTTCTGCATCCAAACGATATTTCTATCATTGGCAACTTTAAGGGACATGTATTTGTTTCTTGTTTAAATTCATAATTATTTTGGAAAAAATTTAGATTCACACAAAAGCTGCAAAGATAAAGCAGAGAATTCCTGTATCCTCTCACTTAATTTTCCCCTATGTAACTGTACACTTGTCAGAACTAAGGAGAAAACATTGGTACATTTTATTAATTAAATCCCATATTTTGTCTTGACTTTTCAAAAGAAATCTCAGCAGGAAGAATTGTGTAAAAGACAAAATATCAAAGTGCCCTTTGGTTTTAATTAAAATGAAAGAAAAATCTCTATTTTGGAGAAAGAGGGCTAGAGATGATGAATGCCAAAGACAAAAGGTTGACATCACCTTCCCAGCACCGATGTGGAGATGAATTTGTCATTCAAACCCAATCAAAGAACACTTGGTTGTGAAGACTTCTCTGAACAGACACTGGCTGTTGGTGGTCACACAGGAGAACAAACCTATATGGCAGGTCCCACCACCTTGTGTCTCGTGGCATGAAGAGACACTCAAGCGCTTGCTAGAGGAAGACAAGTACCATGGTGTGCTCCCTGAGCAGTTACTGCCACGTCCCCTCCCTCACTCCTTGCCACCCCTAATTTGTGTCAGCTAATGTGCTTTCAAAACCATCTCTGAAGAGCTGGCCTTGAGACCTTTTCCTTTTGAACTATTGGCAGGAGCTTAATATCTTTAAGGAGGTACAGTTTAGGAACTGTCATGGACAACACATCTTAACAAATTTACGTGAAGCAATTCTTACTCTAAAATGATTTCAGGGGAAATCATTGTCTTTAAATTCAACACATGTCATTTGAGCAGCTGCCATGCACTTGCTCCCCTTTGGGAACACTTCTAGGCAGGATGTTTCCAAGGTCCTTGATATGGACTGTGAAACAGTGCTGCCTTTAATCCCTCTCATCCTTAGATCCTCGATGCCCCAAACAGTCCCCAATATCTAGCAGTGTTAATGAACAAAAGTTCTTAAAACCAACACCGGGTCAGAAGCCCTCTCACAGGTTCTGGCTCTAGTCACCCACTGCTGCAACTGCAAACAAAAGCATCTTTTTTGCTCAAAAAAGGAAAAGAAAACAATTTATTCTAAGCAACAGGGTAGAGGGAGAGGGACAAGGATGGGTTCTGCTCTGTGGTGCAATCTCCAGTGAGAGCTACGGGAGCTGGCGGATGGGACAGAGACCTGAAGCTGGTGAGGTCAGGTGCTCCCCCTCAACCCCTGCCCTGGAAGAGTGGGAGGGAGGGGTATTGAAGACTGTTGCCTGGTGGGTGACTGCCTTCCTCAGAAGCTCCTGACAAAAGAGGCTTGCACCTGCCTGCCCTTCCCCAAAATAGATGCTCGGTTCCACCCCCTTCCAAAACCCTCTTGCTCAGGAAGTCAGGGGCAGAGCTCAGCCCCTGTCTGCACTTGGCCGCCTAACAGCAGGTGTCCCAAGTGGGTTACTGAATCCATAATGGCAGTAACTATTAAATGGGTAGGTGGTGAATGAATGAATAAGGAAATTAATAGATAAGCAACTCCTAATCACTGCCCTTAGAGACTACACTCTGGAAAGAGGCCTGGAGAAACACAAATGGTTAGACTCCATGGCAGAATGAAGTAAGTACCATAAGAAGGGATCCTCTCTAGAAAGTGCTCTTGAGGTTCAGGTGAGAACTGCAACTTCTGGGGAAAGACGCAGAGGTAGCTGTACCTGAGACCTCCAGGAAGGCTGGATAGAATGTCATAATCTGGGGTGGGAGGGGATGTCCGTGAGGACATTCCAGCCTGGGGGTAAAGAGTGGAGCAAACGCAGCAAAGGTGAGAAATCACGAACATTTTGAAGAGTTTAGTTGAGATAGCAAATCTGCAGTGGGTAAGGGAGTAAGGGAAAATCAACAAAATTGAAAAGCTGGTTCTGTCTTATGTGGGCCCTTGCCTGCCTGGCTCTGCTCATTTGGAAGGGCCAGCAAACATAGCTAAATCTGGTGAAGTTGGTATGGGGTGGGGACGGTAAGATAAACTGGTTTAAACCCATCTTCCCAAAGCATTCTAGGTCTGAGGGAAAGACTGGACCTGCAGGAAAGATGACAGAATCCATATATGTGATGATATAATCTGTCATTAAGTTCTGGGATGAAAAATCAGAATTTTGCTGTGTTTGTGATATAGGAATCTATGCCGTGATCAAATCACTGTATCTGCCCTGCCAATAAGATGAGAAGAAAATCATTACAGCAGTTTTGTTAAGGAAGCAATGAAAATATCAGCTTTTGAATGTAGTGCTTTTTCTTTATATGTTGCATTAAAATTATGTCATCCAGCTGACCTGAGGACTATGAACAGAAGCTGGGCAGTGTACATCACATAAAGAAGTGAAAAATCTGTGCTGAATTGCCCTATATGTGACTCAAGGAACCCAAAGGATAAAATATGAGCATCTTGTGGGGGCAAAGCATCCTTAGTTATAGCAAAGAAAGGTCCATGAGCATCACACTGCTATCCTTCATTGCAGGATGGTTCTATTGCAGCAGAATAACTCCTTCTGTTTCTAGGAAAATCTTCTTTGGAAAAGACACACTGAACCACTTAGCTGGGTGGTTCCAGTTTATTTCCACTCACAGGAGCCTATGCTGCTCTTGCCAGGGCCCGAGAGGCGCCGTGAGAAGGGAAGCCCTCTGCTCCCAGCTCCAGGCTTGCTGGGTGTCAAGATAGAGGCTCTCGTGGCAGTAATTGCTGGATGTGCTGCACTTGCACATCTGCGGTGGCCTCCTGAATTGAGTTTCAGGCCAAAGCCAGGCAGCTCCCCCTTTATTTTCAGTGTCACACCATTAAAGGAAATGAGATTATGGCACAAATCATCCTTCACGTGACTCCTGCATAGAAGGTTAGCAAGATATTGCAGAGATAATTCCATAGCCGCCGTGGCCCCTGACAATAATTACAATGTGACCACAGGGGATCACCTTCTAATAGGCTTTTGTTCAGTCAATTCAGAGTCTGTTGTGTGCTCTGAGTTTGGATAATTAAAGTTGTGTCACAGAAGCCACATGTGGTAGCTCATAATTACGTATTCCAGTCTAAGAGGAAACTGAAGTGACTGCGGTGCCCCAGTGAGGATCAGGGACCCTGGCAAAGAGTTGGAAAGAAACCAGTCCCCTCATTGGGGAGCAGCCGGATGGGGTTCACTCCACAACATCCACTGTTTTGTTTATTTTAAAACAAAAATGAGTAATTACAGCCCTTCCAGACTGGTCCCCCCAGAGGAACTGCTCCTAACCTTTTCCTATTGCCTCCAACAAAAGAATAGTAGCTGACCTGGCCATGGAAGAAAATATAAATGGCCTATTTAAACGCCATCATGGTTTAATTATTTAATCATTTGCATGTTGAGTGATTTGCATAAAAGCAGGAAAAGGTCCGTGTTGGAATTTGGCCTATATCTCCCCCATTCCTCGGTGGAGAAAAGATCTCGAAACTTGGCTTCTTGTAAGCGCTTGAATTTTAGAGAAGCGTGAACTTTGGAAAGTTTAGATTTGTTATTTCTAGGACACAATATTTGAAAGGAAAACAACCCCAAACACCATCTCCCTTTGGGTCCTATTTCTCAAGTTAGTCTACAGCTGTCAGAGAAGGCAAGTAGTTGGTTTTCCCCAGCAAGTGTGCCCTTGAAAAGCCCTTCCCCTAAGCTGGCCGGGCAGAGCACTTTGGAAGGGGGGGGCCTGTTCAACATTCTAAGACTGGCTCCCCGATTATCCAGATGCAATGTGTAAAGATGGCTATTTTAACATTCTGTTTGAAATTTGAAATGTTAGTCTAGGAGGCTTTTTATCTTAGATCTTTAGACTGTGTAGAGGATTGCTGGAATACACTTCCGAAAGGACTTTCAGTTTTTGAGCTTTAGAAGTAGAATCTGCTTTATTCGAACATTAGACGGCTTCTTGGCCTCATTTTCCCAGGTAGAGAACAAGCCCGTTCATTCTTTGAAACACTGTCATCTCTTTTGAAGCACAGCAAATTTATTCTTCACCCAGTGTGCGTACAACAATTGATATTCAAAATACTGCCCTTTCCTAGGGCTTTGCCTTCATGAAAATGAAACATATTTCGTACCGAGCACCATATGGTGTTTGTAAGGAGTGGACACGCAGATGCTTCCTAATTAAAGCATTAAAGTTTGCCATGAGAAATGGCAGCCACAGATGATTTTGGCTGGGCCAGTGTATGGGAGGGGCTGTGTGGGAAGGGGTCTCAGAGAGTGGGCGAAGTGGTAGGCTGACGCCCAGCTTTTTCAAACACAGCCTCTGATTGGTCCTCAGGGAATAGATAATGGCAAGTGGTAGTTAATTTGAAGATAATTGAGAGATCTCTTTCCTGTCTTCACACAATAAAACAAGGTGTCAGGCCTCAGCTGGCACTTGCTCTCTGGCAGGAAGAAAAGGGCCCATATTGGTCTGCAAAAGCTGCCACCTCATTTTCACTTCTTGCACAAAGCTGGGAAACCCCTTTCCTGGCCCCCACCTCTCCCACACCCACCATCCCAGACGCACACCCTTGTTTATTATTTCAACACATCAGACCATAAATAAGAGTTTCCAAAGAGAGTGGAAATTAGAGGAATAGGGAGGATCTATTTTTCTGGAAAACAAGGGCTGTGTCTCTAAAACACAAGCTTGCCCATCAGCCACTGGAGCTCCCTCTCAGATGGCTGGCTCTCTTGGAGAGGGTGAACTGATTTTTTGAAACTTTTCATTTCTTTCACAGCACCCATAGAACTATGTGCAAGACTTTCCAAAACACTGGCGTCCCGGGATACTGAAAGATTTCTCAGATTAAATCACACACTTTTGTGCAGACAGGAACTATAGAGCTTTCACACACAAGGAGTGGTCGAAAACCAGAGTCCACTGTTGCCTGAGCGAGGCTCACTGAGCAGGGAAGAGGTGGGTGCTAACCTGTCAGGACTGTATTATTTGCAAGGGGTCCTTCCCTCTGTCCAGCCAACCTGCCCCCTTTTCACTATCTGTGGGTGAGCTTGCTCATAAATTGCAGGAAATCTGCATGTCAAGTAAGTAGAAAAATAATCTGATTTCCTCTTTTAACCCGTAAACGTGAATAATGACTGGAAATTAGGGTTATTTAAGTGTGAAATAGAATGCTGCTCTTCTCCTCAGCAAAGAGCTAGGGAACTTACTGGTGACAGGCTTATGGGCATAACAATGGTAAGGAATCATAAAAAGTGAAAAGAGCAAGATTCACCAGATTTATTCCTCTTCAGTAAAGTCCTATGAAAAAGATTTGAGGGAGTGCGCACAAAGGCTAAAAGAGGTAGGGGGCAATCTAAATGAGAAAGCCAGTTGAGAGAAGCTGAATTAGGTGATTAAGACTGGATGGCATGGGGGCCATTAAAGGTAGCTTGACAGCTGGGTTTTGCTAATCTGATTTAAAAATTTTTGAAGTGAAATATATTTTTTCTATTGTTTCAGTAAGATGGGGGGTCAAGTTAAGCTTTTCTTCCCTTGGAGCAGTGAGACCAGCATGATGGTCTCTTCAGCAGAGGGTTGTATCTTCAATTTTTTTGTGGAGTGCCACAAAGATGAATATATTGGTGTAGTTGTCATTTCTGTGTTCTAACTATACAGAAAAGGCAGGATGGGAATAAAATGCTGGGACTGTAGAAATAAAGATTAATAAAATGAAAGTCAACAATTTCTTTTTCAAGTTAAAAAAAAGAGATAAGATCCAAACTTGCAGGTGGTTTCTGATAAATAAGCATAACCTATGAGTATTTAGTAATAAGAATAGATGAAAAATTGATAAAGGTATGAAATCATCAAAGGAAAAATAATTAAGCTAATAAAAAAATCTGCATCAATGATGACAACAATAGACATCTAATAGTGAAGGATACACGAATGATAAATGTACACAGGAAAAAATGATCAATTTCACTAGAAGGCAGGAAATGCAAAGTAAACCCCAATGAAAACCTATGTGGGGGCCTCCCCGGTGGCGCAGCGGTTGAGTGCTGGGTTGCGAAGCTGCCTGCGGCCTCGGCGGCGCAGGTTCGATCCCCGGCTGCTCCCCGGCCACCGGAGGAGGGTCCCACATGGCGCGCAGACCTCTCCTGCTGCCCGCTGCTCCCCTCAGCGGTGTGCTTCGGTCCTTCTGCCTGCTCTGCTCCCCGCTCTGGCTCTGGTGAATTCTCTCACCCTCCCGCGCTTCTGACTGTACCCAGTGCATGTATAAACAAAACAAACAAACAAACAAATAAATAAATAAATAAAAACATGCCTCTATTTAAAAAAAAAAAAAAAAAAAACCTATGTGATACCCATAAGACTTAAACAATTAGGAAATCAAATGATATCAAGTGCTGATGAGGATGCCAATGAAGGCTGTGTTTATACTGTACACTCTAGAGTGTATGTGCATTGCTGAAGGGATCCTGTATACACTCAGGCCTGTGTGTGCTTTGGTGCCGTAACACTTGAAAACGATAAGGCTTTACTGACTCATCAGTAATTCTATTCCCGGACATATCCACCAGGTAACTTCTGGCATATTTATAAGAATGGTCATAGCAGCACACTCCTGTAGGCACAAAACACTAAACAATCCCAAAGATCATCCATAGATAAATTTAAGAATAGATGGCATAGTGTTAGAGATGTGCCAGGCTTAGTGATCTCAGCCAGTGAGGGAGGCTACGAACATTCTGGTGCCATCGTACTGCCTCTGACATCTGACTACAACTCTTGGCAAGCCATGAGCCAGACTTCCTGAAAGGGGGGCTGCTGAGAAGGAGGATTAAGGGGTGTGGCCATTGATGGGGAACAGGGAGAGGAATGGAAGGCACATGAACAGGCTGTTTCTAGACTTTGTTCTTTGCACCTTAAGTGCTTTGGGCCTGGATCCCTTCCAAGACAATGGCAGCCATCATTTTGGCCCTTAGGTGGATTCAGTTTGCATCATAAATTTGGAACACTGGCTCCCTTCTTCTCTGCTAGCTCTTTGGAATCTGCCTGGCCTTCCTGCCAGGAGGTACCTTGGATTTGTCTCCTAGGAACTCTGCTGTCAGGCCTTGCCTGCTCAGCTCTGAGTGCTGCCTCTGTGGCTAGATGTTTGTCCATGAGGAGATGGGCAATTTCAGAGTTTCATTGGGAGTCTGTGTTTTGAAATCCTTCTCCCCTCTATTCCTCCTTTTTCTATTAAAAATCTTTGTGCGCGCTAACGTTTGATTGCTTTGCCTTTATGTGTGTGAGTGTCACAGAACCCTACAACAGGCAACATGGGTCTTTCCCCTCAATAGTTTGGTGACCCTGGGCATCCCTTGTTTCACCTGGTATCAACTTTGCTTCCTCATGGTTGTGCCTGGCACCAATAGTAGAGTACTATACAGCAGCAGTGAAAATAATTGAACTACAACTGCAAACTTTTTGCAGAATCTTACAAATAATATTGAGTGAAGTGGGGGAAAAAACAAGTTTATAAGATTTCTTACTATGTGCTATCATTTTTCTAAACATAAATCATGCTAATTAAACGACATGTTATTTAGAGAGAGTCGGTTCTCATTTTCTATAGTTAGGTTCTCTGTAAAGTTGCTATGAACACTGAATTAGCAAATACTGAACCAGACTCCTATGGAAAACACACACACACACACACACACACACCCTACATAGATTATCTTAAATTCTAAAAATAACTCATCTGGTAAATTCTACTTCCTTTATTTTACAGAAGACAAATGAGGTTTGGAGGTGTTAAATGACTTGCCTGAGGCCATTTCATTAACAAATACCAGAGTTGGGATTCAAATCTTGCCCAACTGGCCCCAAATCCAAAGCCAGGCTCTTTGCACTCCACTGGCCTGCCCCCTACTTCTCCACCCTCTGGTCAGCTCCGCCTGAGAGTTGAAAACAAGAACAAACAGTGTCATCTTGATTGACCTCAGATGGGGTGTGCAGAGTGGACAACTCAAATACTTCCCTGCTGTGTGAATGCCCAGGAATGACTGCAGATGTGCTCATTCATTTTGGCTAACTGCTGTCTATGGGGCCGGTGGACAAGTCTAGTCAAGTCTGAAATTTAGCCCCGAACATTTTCAAAACATAAGACAATATCCTTATATGTAGTGGGGATTGGGTGGAGGGGGGAGAGAGAGAGAGGAAAAGAGAGGCCAAAGGGAGGGGAAGTCGGGGAGGAGAAGGAGATGAGGGGAGGGGAGGGAAGGGGAGGGGAGGAGAGAAAAGCAAGTGATAAGCCCTTGGGGACACTGCTATCTGTGGGGGGGAGGCTGGGTAGGGAGCTGGAGGAAGTAGTGGTAGCTGCAGGCAGGATCCAGGACTATCAGAGGCAGTTGTGAGAGAATCAGAGGGAGAAACAAAGTTTCTGTATGGTCTCTGATAATTGTGACCCGCCCCAAGGATGTCAAACAAAGGCTGTCTAACTCAGGCCACTGATAGCACAATAATATCAGGGAAGCAAAACCTGTAATAGGAAGAACATCTGAGGAAAGACATTCATTGTTCTCTTACTCTTTTTTCTAAACCCCAAATCTGGATACCCATATTTAAAAACATTGCCCTTTAACGTATTATTTCTTTCTAAGAGTTTAAGAGAAAATAGATAAAGCAGGTTTGGGTTATATGCCAACTTAAATATATTTATCAGGAAATAATAAAGGTTGAAAACAAAAATTGGTCAAGTTGGAGTAACAAAAGAGTGATAACATTCAAAGAATCAAGAAGTGAGGAAATAACAAAGGTACATACATGAGGGAAATAAAACAACATTTGTGTATACACCCACACATTCACAGATGGGAATAAACACTGACCAAGTTGAATGTTGTTTCTTTAAAAATATTCATAAGATAGACTTCTAGAATGATTAAAAAAAAAAAACAAAGAATATGCAAGTGTACCAAATACAGAATGAAAAGGGAGAAATTTACTGCTGATAACAACACTTATTATTAGAGTTTACTTTTGAAGTTGAATTGGAAAGACTCAATGGGGGGGAAATGTTTGCAAAACATACAAATGACAAAGGACTTGAACCTCAAATATATAACAAACTCCTAACTCAAGAATAAAAAGCAAGGCCCAACACAGACAACAATGGAAGATACATGCGTGACAACTAGTACATGAAAAAACCTTCTATATCATTTATTACAGGGAAATGCAAATTAAAACCACAGTAGAAATACCATACACCCACTAAATTGTTTAAAATTATAAAAGACTGATGATACCAAACGTTGACAAGGATGTGGATCTGGAACTTTCCTAAATGGATGGAGGCAGTGGTGAATCAAGGGCAAGGGGAGGAAATGGCTGTCCTGGGTGCAGGCAACAGGAGGTGGGAGCACTGTCTGCAGATAATTTAAAAATAATAAAACTGATTGTAAGTCAGCCTGCTTTTTATTATTAACATGTGCTGGCAATTCTAAACATTAGTGATAAAATACTTATCTCCTAAAAGTATCTTTTTGTTGGTCCAACAGTGAAATAATAGTTGAGGATACTCCTGAGTGTTAATGTACATGTAAACCTCAGATAAGCATTTTTATAATTTTTCCTTTAATAATCACTGCATTTTACATGAGAGTAAAGTCAGTTGCACAGCTAGTCTCCTACACATCACGCTCAGCTACATGTGTTTCAAGAAGTAAACCCTTGCTGGTTCAAAATCTTTTCAGTCACCTTCAGAGCACAATCTTTGCAACTCCTGTGCCCTACACATGCCTGCATTTAAGCAGATTTAAGAGAAACAATGAAAACCCAGTGATTATAAAGTCAAAGTAACAGAACTCAAGTTACTTGAGTTCTGCCATTCTGTGGCTTAGGTCAGTGAACATTTTAATTCACAAGTCAAAATACTTTCCTGAATTTGAATTGCATTTTTAAAACTGAACATTTGTTTCTTTTATGGTTAATTGGGTATTTTAACCTAAAGAATGAGTCTGAAAATGATCACTACATGAATATTACTGATAATTACATGAATATTACTGAATTTTGTTATACAGAGGAAAAGAATGTTAAAAAATTGATCTACTCCAGGTGTCAAATACTCTAGGTACAGCATGGTCTGGTGGGAATATGAAATGATACAATCACTTTTGAAAAAGGTTTGCAAGTTTCTTCTGAAGTTAAACATACACCTACACTTGGCCCAGCATTCTACTCCTTGGTATTTATTAAGAGAAATAAAAACATGTGTCTGCAAAGAAGACTTGTGCAGGAATGCACATGGCAGCTTTATTTACAAACTGGAAATCGACCCAAATGTTCAATAACAGAATGGATCAACAAATTGTGGCATAAATGTTCCATAAATGAAATGCTTTTCATTAATAAAAGCATGAAACACTGATGTATGTGCAATATGGATGCATCTTGCAGATCCTATTATGCTGATTGAGAGAAGAGAGAAGCAAAAGTTTAAAACACCCGATTATCTACAAGGTTCTAAAATGGACAAAAAATAACTAAAAGTGAAAAACAATCAAACCAGTGGTTCTTTCTGAAGGGGGTGGGGAAATATTGACTGTTTTGTGCAAGAATTCCACAGATAGCATCCTGTTCTATATGGTTATGGGGATGTGAGTTCCACAAATGTATACATTTGTCAAAAATGTCCAGCAGACATTTGGGAAAGAAACTTAACATAGAAAGGTGGGTTAGGAAGATATTTGAAATAGATGTAGCACTCATAGCCCTATGCTGGTACATGACAGAGTCAGAGTTTGGACCCACAAATCTCACTCTAGAGAGACACACGTATTCATTTACATCTCTTATGACATGTGTATGTGTGTCTATGTCCTGATCTTACTCCTTATGCATGTTTGTGCTTGTAGCTACACATGTGTTCACATACATGCGTTGACTTATGAACAAATTATAAAGTGAGGACAAGACAGGAAGTCAACAGAACATCAGGACATCTCTGGGAACTGTGATAATAAACATCGGAGGTGGCTAAGCAATCGCTTACTTCTGAATTCTCATGTTCTTTTCTTTCTCCCACTCTTCTCCATACCAATAAACATTCTCCCACACATAGGATAAGGAAGACTTGGACTTCTGAGTGTATTCAGGAAACAAGCAAAACTCACACCTGTTCAAGCTCATGTTCTTTCACAGCTTCAGAGGAATAAAATGGCCTGAGGTCCTTGTTTTGAGCAAGGTGGGTGGAGGGCCCTTCTTACCAGTCAGGATGCATTAAAAGTTCATGGAAATTGCCTAGAAACTACTGCCATGGTTCCCATTAAAGACAAATAAACTAGTTTAGAGTCCCAAGTATTTCCAGGAATGTAGGAGTTTTTGATGCTGTTGTTCTTTCCATCCTATTGTTTCAGAGCTCTAATTAAGCAAAGCCACATGCGACATTCTCCAAGGCCCCAAGAAAGAAGAAATTTGATTGATTTGGGATGTCCTAATTTTCTTTAAAAAGTACTCACAGGTTTTTAAGACTTTCTTATTTGCGGGCAGCAATTCCTGATGTGTAAGATGATATTCCAAATGTGTTCCTTCCTGATGGTCACACCAGGGGGCCACATGCTGTTCTAATTGGCAGAGAATTAGGGACATTTTTTTGTCTCCTTTGCTCTGTGAAGTAGAGTCCTCCTTCAGACTAATTTTTTTGTTCTCTTTTTAGTAAGAGCTTTACTGTGATTCTCATACTACCTAATTCACCCATTTGAAGGTACAATGGATGCTTTTTTTTGAGGCTGTTCACAGAATTGTGCAGCCATCCACCATCACAATCAACTTCAGAACATGTGCATTACTTGAAAGAAACCTAGCACTCAGATCTAAGACCATTCTCCAACAAAAGGAACCAGACTCCTTTGGAAAAATGGCTGCTTCGAAGACTGGATAGGAAATATCTGAGATGAAACTGGAACATCGTGTAGTGCCAGAAAGTTAAAGAAAAAAGCCAAAACAACCAACAAAACAAAATCCACCGAATACTCCATTCATGGGAGCTTGTCAAAGGGACTCTGGAACCAACCGAAAGAGCTCCCAATGGAAAAAACTGGAACTTGAGCCACAAAATGAACCAGTATTGGGTTATATCCCAAAGTAAGGAATACATGTCCATGAGAGTTTAATAATATAAGTAAACGGTGGAGAGAAGATGAAAGTCCCTTGCAAATGAATTCCAAATGATGTATTAATATTGTCTATTGACAAAACATTGTTTATATTTTCCTTTATATTTTAAAGCATAATTTCTTTTCTTGTTTTGAAGTTATTGTCTGATAAACCAAGCATCTGTGTCCTCTCATAGTCAGTTTCTGTTGCTCCCTTTGATCTCTATCCATAGTCATATTTTCTTCTTTCCTTCTATACCTCATAATTTCTTGCTGAAAACTGGACATTTTTAGGAAATGCATCACAGCAACAGAACAATGATCTTCTTTCCCTCTCTGGGGCTTCTTTTTTTTTAATTGAATTTTTCAAAAGGTCAACACTATACTTTCCTTACTTAATCAAATATACACATTTTAGTCCTTGTCATTTTGTCTCCCTCCCTCCCATTATATCTTTATCTTTTTCTTTCTTTCTTTTTTTTTTTACTGAGGCAGCATTGTTTACAACATACATGAGTCAAAAGTATAGGATCACCTGTCTTCAGATGTATGTTACCACACCACACCCATGACCACTGGGCTTGTTTTTGAACCTGTCTGCTTGTTTATTGGACTGGCCTCTTCCAGTGAGGTCTCCTCCCCCCACAGTATGCAATGATGGTGCTAATTCTCAGAGGGTGGAGCCTTGGTCATGTGCACGGTCACCTGGGCAGACAGTGGTGTGAACAGGGTTCTTTTTGACTATTTTTTTCTGTTTTCCTTTGATCTTTCTGCCAAGGCGCCAGTCTTACTTGATATCCCAAGAACTGCTAATTTCCACTAATTGCTGGCTGATTGTGTTCTTGTTTTTGACATTGCCTGGGATATTAATTGCTCTACAGTCTGATCCTATTAAATCTAGAACCTTTTGCAGAGGCAGTCTTTAAGGTTGGTTCTGACCCCAGGAGGGATTTTCTTTTCCTTGTTCTTGCTAGTAAATTTTCTGGCCTATGGTTTAGCTTGTTGCTCTAGTCAAGCTTCCAGAGGCTCCTTAATTGCTTGCCAACAAAATCTCTAATGCTTTTGAAAGAACCCTGAGACTCGAACTTCCTCACACTCTGTTTGAAACAGAATCAGTTCCTTTTAGAAGACACCAGACCTCTGTTCTTGTGGTCTGTCTTACTGCTTGGAAAAATCTCTGTGCTACTGCTATAGAGCTGGGGAGACGAGGATGTCTGGTCTCGTGAGCAGGATACTGAGCAGGGGCAGGAGGCTTTGGTCTTCTCAGTGAATTTCTCCCAGCATGGAATGTCTATCCTAAGAGGGAACTGAGACAAAGGCCATTGGGCCACTAGTATTTTGGGACTGCCATGCCTGAGTACAGCCTTTCTCCTATGAAGACCTTCCCCTGGGGGAAGGTAGGAAACAAGCTCTTGGTGGCACTTGTCAGGCACTTACTCTCTGCAAATCTGTGCTCAAGGGGATGACAGATGCTAGTGGCCATTCCCTTTCAGTGAGATACTATCTTCCTTAATGAGAGATAAGGGGACCAGGACCCCTTCTTGGCCACACCCACCCAGAGTGGAGTCTCCATTTCTCTGAGCTTCAGGAAGTAGAAAGAAGAGAATAATCTGTGACTCAAATGCCACAGACTTTATTGTCCTTACCAAAGTTGGGTACAGTTGCTTGAATAAATCTTTCTTAAATTGCTACAGCCCTTGGAACAATTTCCAGAGACATTATATAATGCTTTTCAGGATTGTTTTCACTAATGGTGGCTGCCTAGTGGCAGGGATTTCACAGCACTTGCGAACCTCCATTCTGGAAGTGGGGTACCTCTTGTTTACCTGCCCTGAATCTAAACCATATTTTATTTTCATGAGTTCTCTGGTGGCTTAAGAATCTGTCTACCAATAGATATGTATCTGGATTTTTTGCATAATAGCTAAACTCTTAAACCATTTTTGAAAAGAAATTGTGGATCACAGGATGGTTTTATATAGTGCGACTAACATTTGTTGGTTAGCTGCTTATAGGCTTACTGGAAAAAAATGAATAAATAAGAATATAGGTTTAGATTTAGGAAGAGAGTGATTCTCAGCACAAAGATAATGATTCAGGAGAAGAGGCAAATATTGCAATATTTTCATTTCAAAAACCAATAAACAAATCCATGTAGACTCCCACACTTTTCCAGGAATTTAGAAAGACTCTGCTACTGTTTTTCTTTCCATTGTATTGTTTTCGTGCTCTAATTAAAGAAGGCCACATCCATATACATGGTTATTCTTTAAGGCCCTGACAATTTGAATGAGATGAGATTATACTTTTTTAGTGATATGTAGACAAACACAGATACATGCAAACAGAACTCATCAACGTCGTCATTTCACAATCCTATTGCTTAAAACAAGGTTGCAGCAGGTATTTAATTTCTTCAAAGGAAGCTAATTTAAAAATGATTCAGAGACACAGCAAAAATGGCAAAGGTGGTATAAAAATGACTGAATTTTGAAAAAAAGGCGTAAACATCAGATGAAATGTTTACATGATAGCCATCCTTTCAGACAAAGAAAAATAATTAAATTGGTGTTTGATGGTAAGCACCGTGAGAGGGTACATTTGGAATTCTCACTTCTAATTAGTTATACTGGACAGCTTCAAAAGGGCCCAAGCAAAGGAGGAAATGATGGTTCCCCTCCTCCTTCCACATAGCCTTCTCCTTGTGCAGCTTCAGGTGGCACTAATCTTTCCTTTTTATTCTTTGTAAAGTACTATGAGGATTAGCTTGAATAAGCAGACAGCTCGGATCTACTTAAATGGGGAGCATGTGCAGGGCCCTGCTGAATTCTCTGGTCAGAGGGACAGAGGCTAATTAGGAGGGAACCAGCAGAGCCACACATCAGAGGGACCACAGCTTCCGGTCAATTGCTGGTAATAGCATCATCGTGAAGAGCAAGGGTGACCCTCCAGAAAGGCTTGTGATAGTTTTCATGGGCTCTTTGCCACCTGGACCATTTTTTGTCTATGAACTCAAAGCATTGTTGTTGTTTGCGGGTGGGAGGGAAAAGGTTGTCATTTCTTGTTTGAAAGTGTGGCTGAGGTAGTTCTCAAGTCTGTGACTATGTCAGATGGTGCTGTGAGGGAGAGAATGGTCACAGTCCCAGCCCCACCCATCTGAGGCAGCCCTGCCACGACGCCCACTCCACCGCGTGGACCTTGGACGTGTGGCCGAGGCGGCTCTCCTTCCTGCTCAGGCTCACTGCTCCTTCTGCTCCTCCTCTGAGAAGAGGATTGAGTTTCAAGGAAATGGACATACCTCATCCCCCACCACCTCCCAACTAAAATAAAGATTTTGTTGAAAACCAAGCTTAAGCAAACATGATCAAGAACCTGCTTCTCCTGTCTCTCAATTCAATGCCATCTGTCCTTATTCATCTCTATCTTGCCGAACCAGTTTTGTCAGTGAACCTCTAAGTGACAACATTAACTGACATGGATTTTGCTTTGCCTGGTCTCATGTTGCCCTTGCAGAAAATCTAAAAATACATATGATATAATATATATTTGTTATATGTGCGGGGAGGATGTAAGCCCTAGCATCTTTACTATTTATTTTACCTTGCTGGAACTCCTACTGATTTTTTTTTTAATCTTTAGGATCAGCCCATAGTAGGTGTACAATGGTGTTTACTGAATGAAGGTGATTCAAGTTCTTTTTACTGCACCTATCTCCACCCAGATAGGTCCTACCCACCTCTCTTAGGCTGTTGCCTAAGTCTCCTATTAACAATGCAATCTTCATAAATCACCAGGCTGCTCTTTCTAAAGATTGCTTTCCCTCACCTCTAAATCTCCCAAGTCTACTAAAAGTTATTCTAGCATAGAAGTAGTATAAATACACAAAGTCCAGACAGTAATGGCAGTTCATAAATATTAGTTACATCCAATCTGATGTAAACGCCTTTGTCTGGTATTCAAGGTCCTGGTCATCCTGCTCCTGTACCCCCATTCTTCATACAAACTCTCATTATGCTTGGCTCCCCTCCTCCCTTTTCCTCAGCTGCTCCACTGTCTGCCACCTGGAGTGGCTCAGGACACTCCTACACCTACCCAAATCCTGCCCATCTGTCAATCTCCCACCTCCATGGAGTTGCTGTCACCAGATTCCCCCTTATCTCAATTTCACAAGCATCATAGATGCAACCCCCCAATTGCTCAGGCTTGAGATTCGATTCAGACTTTTCCCATCTTTCCTTAGACTACCGGTTTTCCGAGCAGGAACTATGTTCAATACTTCTCCCATAATTTTCCTAGTGCCAGGGCCAGAAAAGACACAACAAATATTTGCTGCCGAATTCACTGTTACAGAAATTAGCCTGACCAAGTCAGGCAGAAAAAGTAAATGATAAGCTATAGACTCTTAGTTAGAGGGTACCATTAGATTTTAAATTAGAAGGAGGCATTTCCTGGGTTTTAAAATTCTTATATCAGCATGTAAGGAGAAAAATATGCCACATACATTTTTCTATATGACTAGAAATACTACTAATGTCAGAAGAGTTCATTAAACCATTCTTCAACTCCCTTTCTGAACACTTGCTATGATTCTTTAGAGCAATGAGGGTACATTTTTTTTCCAATTAATTTTTCCCTTTTGCTTTACTGGCAATTTTTCTAATAGTCATTTTTCTCAGTCAAACACTTTAATTAAAGTTGGAATGAAAAATTTGATTAAAATCTAAATTGGCTCAAGGAACTGTGATCTTCGGGTCTGCACTTTGCACTTGCATAATTTACGCCACAAATTGTTACATTAGAACATTCAGTCCATTTTTCTTACTTAAGGTCTTTAAAAAAATAATCCTAATTTGGGAGCAATTGCATACCCAATGTCAGGAATAGGTTATGGAGTGAATTTCCAAAATGATTTCATTTTGAGCAATTCCAAAAGACAAGTACACAATCTTTGTCCTGTTGCCTGCCTTTCTCTCTTAACCTATTCTCTAAATAAATTCAAAAATCATCCTAAAATTCATTGTTGGTGATAGACGCTCTGCCACAATCCAGAAGAAACCAATGAAATATTCATAAGTGAATATTCTGTAAGAAAAAAAGGTGATGTGGCTTATCTGGGTTTACCTTTTTCTGTTTTTCAAAAAAAACATTTCCGATGATAAAGTTTCATATGGAGTGAAAATGCAAAAAAGTTAATATGACATGTCAAAAAACAAAACCAAACCATACCTACCCCCAAATAAAGAAAACAGAAAAACAGAACTTTGAATCAAACAGTAAATTGATAAATCTGATTTCCATTATGTGTCTCAGGTGGATGAATTAATAATTTCAAAAAAATGTATAAGACCATCAGGGAAATTAGAATTAGAACAAAGGCTGCGAGAACAAAGGTAGCAAAAATGGGGACCATTTATGAGAAAGAAATCAAAGTTACTCGGGCATCTTATTTTTCAAGCTCAGCTTGTGGGGGTCAGACAAGGTAGCTGGCCCAATTGCCTTCTTTATAGATTGAAATTGGCTGCCACGGGCAAAGGTCACCCCATGGTATCAATTACTTGCTGCTACCTGGAAAATTTAATTTCATGCCTTGCAATAGATCTGCTTTCTTCTCTAGCATGAATGGCAACTGTCTGCAATTGATAACAAGAATAACTCATTTCCTCAGAGTCATCAGACTCCAGAAGCTTCTCCATTCAAGAAGGCCTCTGCAGATTGCTGGCACAGTCAAAAGAGTGCTACACTAATATGCTGAGTGAATGGAATAAAACCTATGTGCTGGCCCCATGATAACCTTTTAATATATTGTTTGGTTTTTGATTTGTAGTGGGATTAGTCTAATCTCTTGTGTACAATTGATATTTAAATGAACATAAATTTCTCCATGGAATGACTCAAAGAAGAGAATGTCTATGGATGTTAGCAAACAGAAATAGTTTATTTTCAAACAGCAGGGAATTCAGCTGAAGGAAAATTTGTACTAGACTTATTTTTCTCTGAAAATATTAAGATCTGTAAATAATTTCCCCTTCTCCCCCTTTCCAAATCACAGTCTTTGGAAAGAAAAGGACTGTTTTGATAATGAGATTGCTATTACACCAGGAAACTGATAGAAATATTTAAAACAAAGAAACAAAGAACAAACACTTTCCATTTGGCCTGCTCCATTACTGACCTGGATGCAAGCTAGAAAAACAAGGATTCAGAACTGCCAGAAATCCTTGATAGTAAATTGCCAAAGGAAACATTTTTTAAAGGATCATATAGATGCACCTCATTGTTATTACCTTTATTCCTTTGACCTTCATTCTAACTGAAAAACATTCTGAATTAGCATTGCAAAGAAAGAATGATAACTCAATTAAATAGCAAAGTATATCCCATAGAATCTAACTTTTTTAAGTGAAATAAAAGATTGCAATGTTTAACTGGTATTTCCTGCAGCCATGTGAACGGGCATGCTTGCACATACACAGGACAGACGTGACCCTAGTCATGCAGTTGTGACCAGAAGCCCTCTGCTTGCTTGCCTGTAGTAGAGTCATTGGAGAACACAAAAGGAACATTGTATGCAAATTCTTCCTCCCCAAATCACCCTGCCATTTTCATGAATAAAACCAAGTCCACCCTAGTCATCAAAACTTGTTAGGGAAAGAAAAGAACCTAAGGCTTTAGGTGTTAAGCATCTCAGTGGGTGGGGAAATGTAGGGGAAATGATGGAAGATGAAGAAGTGGGTGAGAATTGCTTCTTCTCTAGCCATTAGTCCTAAGAACAATGCCCCATCTGAGAAGAGCTGCCATTGTCAGCCGAAGCAGCAAATATTTCCTGCTGAGGGTCAGATGCCTTAAATTTATTCCATCCTTTTTGATGCAAAAGGCCATATTCTCTCCCATACTAAGAAATAAAGAACTAAGTAATTGTGTGTTGCTTTCAACTGATTAGCTACTATTACAGCTCTTTAAATGATTTTAAATGTAAGTTGAGTAAAAATACTCTCAAAACATGAATGAGGTAAAACAAGACCTTTATAAAGAGACAGAAGGAAAATTACATATCTTGGTTCTTTAGACCGACACAAAGAAAAAGAAATGAAAGCTTTTCTTCTGCGGCTCCCTTGTTATGCAAAATGGGAAATTGGGACTCAAGAGCAAAGTGATTTGCTCCAGGTCATGTAGCTTCTTAGAGTCAGAAGTATTATTAAAATTCATGTTTCTTATGTCTGGGACAATTGAAACATCAAAATGAGAGCTGTTCCAATTATAACCCAATCAAACCGACTGAACCAGGTAAGAAACCTGAGTCCACAGTGATATAACAAACTAATAAACGTGGAATGAAGGAAAGTTCTTTAAGTAAAATGACAACCATGAAATATAGAATGACTGATTTATAAAAATATCAATGTATGCTAAAATTGGAGACCAAAACAAAATATCTACACAGCCAAAAATCTCTAATTTCAAGGGGGAATATATTACTTCATTATGGAGAAACCCAGTGAGAACTAGTAGCCAAGTTGTAACAGGGTGGTCCCCAGGAAAGGGGGAGGTTCCAGGTTTCCTGCCCCACCCAAGGGATGGTGGAGCTGAGCAGGGAGAGAAGAGGCTGCAGAGGAGACTGAGGAAGGAAGGAAGCAGCATGCAGAGCCAGAAGGAGACCTGGAGGAGGCACATGGAGCCGAGAGACACGTGAAGAAACTGCGCTTGCCTTTTGGTTGTGGACTGGGTGACACAGATGTGGGTGAGAGACCCGTGGGGAGGTGACAATGGCGGTTTTTGTCTTGATTTTGGTTTTGTTCTTTTCCCTCCAGACTTGTCTGATTGTTTCTGATGCTTTTCTGTGGGTCCCCACTGGAAGATGCTTTAGACCTGTGACAGGCTTTGGGGCCTTGTTCTGGGCCAATCCTGCTTGGGTGGACTTGATACTGGAATTGTCAGGCCTAGTCTCCCAGCCAGGAACGACCCCAGGCTGCAGGGGCAGCGCTGAGCCCCAGCCACTAGACCACCACGGGTTGGTGTCTCACGAAGCCGCAGCAGGAACTTCACAGACGCTCAGGCAAGCAAGCGAGAAGAGGCAGGTTCGTTTAGAGAAAGAAGAAGTTTATTGAGAAAAAGAACAGAAATAAAGTGGGATTCCCAGGCCATGAAACCAGGCCAGGGAGGGGCAAGGAAGCCAAAGTGGAGTCGTGTCTCAGGGAATATAGACCTTCTTTCCCTAATTATTGTAAAGCTCCACCAGTCTCTTTGTGATTGGTTAGTTCTCGGCTGTCTCACTTAATTTGCTACTGAGCTGGGGTGGGGTGGGGGATCTTCATATTCCTTATCTAACAGGTTTGTCTTTCCCCACTTTTTGCACCTTCCCCCTTCTTCGATAGCTTTATCTTTATGGCCCAGTCTCCCAAATGAGCACACCTGCATTTTAGGGAAGAGAAAGTCAAACTTCAGCTATTGAAGAAAAACAGGCTGGTGCCCACCGGTCTCAGTGCTGACCCCTTCTCATCTCCCCCTTGCATAAATGGGTCTGCTGCTCTAATTAAACCACTCTCCATTACCCACACTCCACCATCCTTTATCACCTGAAGGAAACCAAGGCCAGCGTTAACACATTCCTCTTGCTGCCCTTATCTCTGAAGCCTTCCTTAATTCTCCCGAGGTCCCCACCTGCACTGTCCTTGAGGCTGCCTAATTCTCCCTAACTTGCCCTTGGATTCAGACTTTTACCCATGAGGGGACGGGTAAATTTGGGTGCTTGATTTAGAAATTATATTCTTTGCCTTTCCTGTATTGTTTCCTAATTGTATTAAAGTTCTTGTTCACTAAAGTCTCATATGTTTTGTGTTAATGTGGCAGATGGCAGAACCTATTTAGAGCAGGCAGGTTTGCAGGGTCTGGGCTGCCACTCTCCCTGCCCTGTAATAAAACTAAGTTAATAAAGGATAGGCCTCCCCAAGATGCTCAGAACAGTTCCTTCCAAGACATGTCATTCTGGCATATGGCTTATTTCAAGCTGAGGTCATTTAAGGCCCTGCAGACTTGTCAGAAACTTTTACCACCCTTTTAACTACCTAGAAGAATGAAAATTGAGGGTATTAAACAGAATTAAAATATTTATCAGAAATAACCTTTCTATCAAAAAAGCTATCTATGTGGCAAACTCCTAATTACAGAACATCTTGTCTACTTCACATGAGTCCCGCTCTTTTGGTCATATGAATCTCACTCCTTTCCCCTTGAAGCCCCAGACCACTACCTATGCCATTCTTTAGCTCAGGCTATTATACAACCCCACTATTTTGCCTCATTCTTTTTGCAATCCACATTGATATAGATTTGAATCTACATCAAGTACAGATTCCATTTGCATGTAGTCAATTTTTTTCTTTTACTATCCTTCCTAACATTAATATCACCAATGTTGGAATAAACTGACATCATGTGCCTCCTGATATGATGTACTGAGAAGGATATAACATGATATATACCCCTCTGTGGTATTCCTGCCTAAAATGCATAACCAAAATCCAAATCATAAGGAAATATTAGGCAAAACCAAATTAAGGGATACTTGAGGAACTAACCTGTACTCTCAAAAAATATCAAGATGAAGAAGGGTATTGTTGAAATAACTGACAACACTTTAAATGGACTGTGGTTTAGATAAAAGTATTCCGTCAATATTTTCTTTATTTGGATAAGTATATTGTATGTAAGAGAATGCTTTTCTTCCCAGGAAATACACTCTGAAGGGCTTAGGGGCACAATGTCTTTAATTTACTCTTAAATTATTTAGGGGACATGTATGGAGGGGACAGAGAATGTACTTGCAAATGAGGCCAAATGCAAACAATTGGTGAAACTGTGTAAAGGGTATATGGAGATCTATGTACTACAAAACAAAACAAAAAAACCATCATGTACATTGGGAGCAATGGCTTAGCAGAAAGTGATAGGAAAAACTAATTGAACTGTGTTTAGAGTGATAGTAGGGCAGTAAAAATCCACGAGAGGGAGAGGTGGCTGCTGTAGGGATCCCCTCTACTGTTAAGTCAGGGGCACATGCCCACATCTGAGACTTTGGAAACCTGGCACTGCACTGGAGAAGGCAGTGCAGAGTTGGCACGCAGGACTATGGATAGAGGTGGCTAGTCTTCCTGCTGGCACACAAGGCAGTCACCCCACCCCTTCAAAAGCTCTGTGCACATGTCAAGTTGTTCTCTAAGAGGGTCACACGTGTGTCTACAAGGGCTTTCAAGCTGTGTGTGCCATGGTGTCAACAGACCTTTCCAATGAATGACCTCATGCTCTGGTAGGTGGGTCCTAATCCCTACAGGTAGATTAGGTGGACATTCTTAGTGTGAGTGGGATCAGCGTTCTAGCTACCCAGGGCCCTCACTCATTCCCCCTGCTGATGGAGGTGTGTGGAAGGCAGAAGTGCAGGCAACATTGAAAGAGATCACAATCTATGAAGGTAATGCTGATGGCCTAGAGAGTTCCAGAGAGTTCAAGAGAAGACTTGCTTGGAAGATGTGTTGTTCTATGTTTTTGTAATAAAATTCCAAACAGTAAATTTAGCATGACCAGAACATGAATTATTGTTCATATTTTCCAGCATATTCTGGGCAAGACTAACACTTACACTCATCATCAACAAAGCCTAGTAACAATATTTGAGAATGTTATTGGAAGCCAACAAACACAAATAGCAGCATGAGTGATTCCGTGTCGTGAGTGAAGATGTCACTGGCATTAAATCAGCAGAACCAAGACCGATAGAGGCAGACAGGTCTGTATATTCCTTCTTTTTCATTTTTCCTCCCTCCCTCTCTCCTTCCCTCCCTTCCTTTTATTGTTCCAATACAAACAGGTTCTGAAGATTCATGGCATTGTCAGTAATAACAGCATTGCTGGCAGCTGGGAGGCTGGAAGACAGTCAAGGAGCTGGCAGACGCAGTGTCTGGTGAAGGCCCACCTCCTGGTTTATAGATGGCAGTCTTTTTGCTATAACCTCATATATAAGAGGTCAGGGAGCTCTATGGGGGGTCTCTTATGGGGACACAATTCTTACTCATGAGGACTTTTTTCTTGTGGTGATTGATATGAAATTTGTGCAGAAAGGATGTATTTGACAATAAAGACCACTAATATACTTTAGATTCTTGGTTTGAATAGAAGGAGCTGCTTGAACACTATGTAGAATTTTCATGTGCACTTATAGAACAATAGGCAAGTGCATAAAGACCTCTTTTTTTTACCTATTATTTCAAGTCTCTGTTAATAAATCACTGTGCCTTATAGGAGCTTAAGAATTTCTTATTTCTTTCTCAATTTGTTTATGTAGCTCAGGGCCCCATGCAATGTAGGGGATGCCTTGCTTGGTTGTGTCTTACCTTGATGATGACTTTGATGAATTTAAATAGGGTTACAGAGAGAATTCTTGAAAATATGGACCTCAATTTTCTAACACAGTTGACGTAGTGGGCTAATTCATTATTTTACACTAAAAATATTTTTGTCAAGCACAAGCAGGTATATAAATTGGCTGGCCAAAGCAATCTCTCCTTATAGGCTAGATCCTAGGGAAGCAAGTTTATGAAATCAGACATAGGGGAATTTATTCTACCGTGGGTATTTTTCACATCATTTATCAGGAATTGATAGCCAGCTGTAAGTGAACATGCTGGGATGCCAGCTGTGGCCTAAATAGGTGTACTCTCTTCTAAACAATGCCTAGAAAGGCCAAAGATTTGATTCTCTCCTTGTCCAAGATCATCAAACATAGCTGATCAATCCTCCTGGTTCCAGTGTCCCTTATTAATGCTAATACTTCCAAAGAGGTCTTGCTCTTCAAGGGAGCCAAAGGCATATGACACTGCATACTTTTGTTATAAATATGTGTCCCCACCCCCCAAAAAGTCATGTCTTGAAATCCTATGTCTCAATGTGATATTAGGAGGTAGAATGTTTGGTGAGTGATTGGGTCATAATGGTGACATCCTCATGAATAAGAATTGTGCCCTTATAAAAAATTTCCCATAGACCTCCCTGCCCTCTTGTATATGAGGTTATAGCAAAAATACTGCTATCTATGAATTAGGGAGTGGGCTTTCACCAGACACCGAGTCTGCCAGCTCCTTGATTTTGACTTCCAGCTTCCAGAAGGGTAAGAAATAAATGGCTACGGTTTAAAAGCCACTCCATCTGTGGCATTTTTGTTATAGCAGCCAAAATGGACTAAGCATCCTGCCAGGTTCTACCATATAATACTTTAACTCTTGAGAGCAAGATTTTCCTCATTTACAAGCTCCTGATATACTCAATTTTTCTTATCAATGAAGGTTGATTTGTTCCACCACAGATGAGTCTGTTAACAGACAATGATTTCAGCTTTATTTTATCTTTCTGTTAGAGAAACTTGAGAGTAATTCAAATTTGTATCTCAGCTTGGATACTCATTCTCCTTCAGGCTGTAGTCTTCTGATTCCATCCTCCTATCCAAGAAGAGTTGAGATACGTCTTCTTCCCATGCTACTTTCAGAGCACATTCCTTTAAGACAACACTTTTCACTGTGCTTATTTTACAATTCTGCCTCCTCTTCTAAACTGTGAGCTCCTGAGGGTAGGGACTGAGCCCGAGTCACCTTTGAATTTCCTGGAGGTATTGCAGTGTCATGGTCAAGAACTTGGTCTCTAAAGTCAGATTGTCTGATGTGGGACACCTGCTCCACTGTCTCTTCGAGATTTCCTCAGACTCCATTTTCTCACCTATAGAAAGGAGTTATTCTATAGTGAGAATTGCCTCAAGGATTGGCCGGATGAATTTGGGTGACATATAAAATAAAACAATGTAACTGAGACGGTGAGCTGAAGTCACAAACAGAGCTCTAGAACCACAGAAGGGATACTTAATAACACCTCACCAACACATAGACATTCACTGTGTGACTGTGTTAAGAGGGGATTTCTGGTGATACCACAGATGGGTGAATGAAGCTCTGGGCTTTCTGAGATTTTCAGTGTCTGCTTCTTTGCCCAAAGGGAACTTTTCTTGAAGTCCTGTACAGATCCAGCCCCACTAGATGACAGAATGAATGTGGGAAGAAGAGGCACTGGAAATCATGGAATCCACCCTCCAGAAGTGGGAGATTTACATCCACAGGACTGGGAGGCTTCTGTGGGTGAAGGAACATATTCTTCTGACACTTTCTGGCCTCAATCTTAAAATGTTGGGGCTCCAGCAGTTGGTGATGAGGCTAGAAGCACACAGTGAAGAGTGATTTCATCTGTAAAAGCAGAGGTTAATGCCAAAGTTTTTGGGTTCTCTTGGGGGAAGGGGTGTTCTTAAAAGGGTCGCCTCGGCATATATGCACTGGCATATGTCACTGTGACAGGGAGACACATCTTAAAGCAAACCTCAGAAATACAGTTCAGAACAAACTCAGTCTATAAGGACTTTACATTAGCTCACCAAGTCTATCCTTTTGTCAAGAAAAATCAAATCTCCAGGTAGAAGACAAAACACTTGATTCTTTCCAGAAGGTCATGTGAATTTTACTTTTTCCCTTCGGAGAACTGATAAGAGCTCAAATAACCATATCAGCCTGGCTCACGGGAGGAACTAGATCTTACTCTCCTAGAAGCTGGTAGTTGTTATGGGATCCTGAGACCCCTGAATGGAGGGATTGTCATTTACCCGGCGGCACTTATGTTTGGTTTGATATCAGCTCTCTTGCTCCATACTTATATCACTGGCTTGTTAAGCACACCAAAGGAGACATGTATAACAGCGAGTTTAAAACAACTGCAAAGTTCTATGCGGATGTGATTTGTCCCCATTCTTCAGGGCATCATTAAAACGTAAACTTCAACCTCAGTGTTCTTGGTTTGAATAAATTTATGATCTATAAATTGTCTGTGAATTGTCTATGTGTGATTCTAATCAATAAAATCGGCTTGAGCGATAGCTCGACAGTGGAGAGAGAAAAATGGGAAAAGGGCATAAGACTGGACACTGGAGTGTGGAGTTCTGTCTGGCGGTGGCCTATGTTCACGCAAGTCTCCCAAACCTAAGGACACATTAACAAAATTACCTAAATGCCCCACTTCTTGCTCCCACTGTTCAGGGAGGATCGGCTCCTGTTAGCAGTATCCCTCTAATATTTTGGTCTGTATCAGTGGGTGTTGCTGCTGGTCTGTTTCTCTCACTAGATGCCAGTCTCTGCCTCTGCCAGGTCACGTCCTCAGTATTTTATGCAGAGAATGCCATGTCTGGTCTTTTTTTTTTTTTAAGATTTATTTATGCATACAAGAGCTGGGGGTACAAGCCAGAGATGGGGGTGGGTGAGAGGATTCACCAGAGACAGAATGGGGAACAGAACAGGCAGACTGACTGAAACACTGCTGAGGGGAGCAGTGGGCGAGTCAGGAGAGGTCTGCTATGCCATGTGGGATGCTCCCTGGCTGGCCGGGGATTGAACTTCATGCTGCAGAGATGTGGATTGCTTCATAGTGTGTTGCTTAACCTCTTTGTGTCACCAGGGAGGCCCCCGGTCTTACTTTCTATCTACTTTATATACAATTTTCTATCACACTCAGTCGGAGCGTTCACACAGCAGACTGCCCAAGTCTATTTTCCTGTACTTTTTCGCTCTTATTTCCCATCACACGATGTTCTGTGAGTCCAATAGTTCTATAGGAGGAACAAAACTAAGTGACATGACATCCTCAACGTACACAGTATGACCCTACTCGCCTCATGGCTGAGGTTTTGCTTGAAGTCTGACTGGCTGTCCATGCTTTTCTCAGGGCTTCGCTTTCAGGAGACTCATCAGCCTTCCATGGGCTACACTGTGGACTTAGTGTTTGTGTCCCCCAATAGTTGGATGTTGAAATTCCAACACTCAATGTACTTGGGGTTGGTGTGTGTGGGGGGTGTTGGTTGGTGATTAAGGATGAGGTTGGAGCCCTAATGGATGGAATAAGTGCCCTCATGATAATATACCCTGGAGAGAGCCCTGACTCCTTCCATCAAATGAAGTTGTAGTCAAAAGACAACTTTTAGGGACTAGGAAGTGGGTGTTCACCAGACACAGAATCTGCCAGTGTCCTGATATTAGACACCCCAGCCTCTAGAGCTGTGAGAAATAAATATCTGTTGTTCTTTAAATTTTTTGTTGAGCCACCTCCTCTATGGCATGTTGTTTTTCTAGTTTCAATGGACTGAGTATGTGTAGTGGCAGGATGGCCACAGGGGAGGGTATCTATGATCCGAGCAGATGGAGTAAAGAAGGAGAGAGTCCTGAAGCCCTTGGTGGCTTATTGCAGGCTTTTATTGGGATTTACCAGGTACACAGTAGGCAGGGGTGTGGGGGTGGGGTGCGGCAACGGGGGGTGGCAGTGGGGGGTGAGTGCTGGAAGCTGGCAGGCCTCCCAGCCCCCAGCAAGAAGTCTTCACTCTTTCTGGGCTCTCCGGCCTTCTCTCATTCTCTCTGATTCTCTGCTCTTCTGCTCTACTCTCTGCTTCTTCTGGCTTCTCCATGACACCACCCTTATAAGCCCAGTCTCTTAGCCCAGGTGAATCCCATCTACACATGCCCACACCCTACTCCAGGTGCCCGCCATCAGGCATGCATTCAGGACTGCAGGGATCCATCATCAATCCTGATGGTGGGAGGGCAGAAAAGCCTGATACTTTTTCACTTACCCGACAGTATGCAACCATTTACCTCCCCCCAGATATCTTCAGAAACGTCTCCATACCATTTAGACTTTACCTCCCTTTTCCCCTGCTCCACCACACCTGCCTTTTAAAACTCTCCTTGCTTTTCTAACTTTTATTCATTCCATAGATTTATTTGAAGAGCATTTACTATATGAAATGTTTCTCAAACTATAAAATGAAATTGCATTCCAACTCTAAGCAATACTGCAAATGTCCTGTAACTTAACACCCTGTAACTAGGAGCATTAGACTTATGGAAAATTGAGGAACTAGGTTGTTTAACTATAATTCATCATCTATATTCGGTTTTAAAAGATGATTTAAACCCAAACACTGAAATAGATTTAAAGGGTCTTATTAAAAATATTTACTCAAAAATTACACCTTAATGAGACTGCAGTATATATATCATTTTACATCTTCAAATTGTAAAGTAAACAATTAAAATTTGTGGATGCTTACCTAGTTCTCCCAGAGGTAAGCTGGGAGGGGGTGAGGATGGGGGAAGAGAACTGGAGGTCTGTTTTCACCCTAATTTCACACATGAGAACTGGGAGTCTCAGAGGGTCTTGTCACCTACGGCAGGCCAGCTTTCAAATGAGATCTTTCTCACTTAAAGTCTAGCTGTAAACTGCCCCACCCCCTCAGATCACCATGTGAAAGAGTTTGCACTACATTGGAAAGGACTTCTTAACTAAAAACAAGACCCAGGTGTTTGAATCCTGCTACCTGTAAAATTGCAATACTGTTGTTTTTCTGGAAGGACTCTAAGGAAGGATTGTTTCCCCATCTACAGAGAGGGCGCGTAGGATGTGGGAGGATGGGCGTGTCACACACCAGGCCATGTGTTATTCTGTGTCCCTTTCTTTCACTAACATTAATTCTGGTTTGTTTTGTTTTTGTTTGGTAGGACTCTTCTAAGACCTAGGGTCAGTTCCATTCCACAAGGAAGATTTGCATGGGTTCCAACCAAATGTTCCAGAAAACCTTTAATTTATATTTGGAAGACCTTCAATTTCTCTACTTAGGATGCTCTCAGCTCTACAGGTAGTATAAATTCAAACCTCAAACCCACAGAATGACAATCACAGGCTGCGGATTTTCAAGGAAATCTTTTTTACCACCTCTTGAAACCTAAATCAAGTCATGTATATTTCTTTATTATCTTTTTCTCCTGCCCAAAATTCCATTTCTTCCTTGACTCTAGACTTTGACTTCAGAAGTCCCAGACTTTGACTGGAGTCAGGTCCACCTCCCCATTTAGCACAGACCTGCCCCCTGCACACACAACATGCAACAGGCCATTATCCTACACATGTTAACTTTCCTAGACAACCTAAACACCAATTCTTCTTTGAACCCGAAAGAGAGAAATTCAAAACTTTTGGAAAGCACATGATGCAAACCACGCACACCAGTCTTTGGGTCCATTATGACCAGGAGCTCCTCATTCTTTACGCTTCTCTGGGAAAAAGGAATTTTAATTTTAGAGAAAGTCCTGTTATAAATATCTGATAATTTTGTCTTCCAGCATCTAATTCCTCCAAGACACATTGGAAGCCTGGCTTATCTCTCCACTCAATGCAGAGCGGGTAAGATAGTTCCTTTCTCCATCCCTGGCATGTGGGATTGGATGCAACTTCCCCGGCCTTTCAATCTTAAGCAAGTGAGACAGAGAAATATGGGTAAAGATGAATTCTGGTAGTATCCACAACATTAAGAGTTGTTTAATGGTGGGGTTTGGAGGGCATCTGCAGTGACATCCAGACCCTGCTCTGGCATGGCCTTGGAGATGGTTTCAGCCCCTCACCCCCTTAGCACCTGCATATCACCCAAGCTAGTTTCCCATGTGACTTTTTCATCAATTTTCTAATTATCCATTCCCCTCTCAATAAATTCTTTTTCTGCTTAACTTAGCTAGAAATAATTTCTGTTGTTTGCAACCACGGATCCTGACTAGCCAGTCTCCTTCAAGTCGTTTAATGGATGAGTGAGTATTCGGAGAGTGAGCTCTCCGCTCACGGCATCTTATTAAAAGGGAGTGGAGTGTGGGGGCTTCGTGATTGATGCTTGAAGGACTTTTACTTCTCCAGCTGCTGGCAGTGGGGACAGGAGAGGGGGTCATTTAAAGCCAGTAGGAGGTGATGCTCTATGTTAAATCATCCATGTGACTTTGCTACAGCTCCTACACCCCCAACTTAAAAACAGGTACTGACAGGCATCCCGGGGATTTATTTTTCCATCTCTGCCCTCCCTCTCTTTCTGGCTCTCTTTCTAGCCAAAAGTCAGGCCCCACAGCTGGATGAAATAAAATGGTTATATTGGGAGAACTTAAAATTAGCGTGGTTCAGTATGTTTTAAACTTGAGGCCATTCCATAAGTAGAGAATGAAGGCTTTTCTCACTTTTTCTGCCTCAGCTGCTGGGAATAAAGTCAGGAGCTGCCTGCTCCAAGGGCTCCCCTAACCCAGTCCTAACACTCTCCCCCCAAATCCAGTCAATGCCGACCCACCCTGCTCCACTGTGAAAGACAAGCCTTCTCTGTCAACGGCACGTTATCATGGAGCTTTCTTTCTTTCTTTTTTTTAATCACCTTATTCCTTTGCTCTTCCAAAGTTGAGGATAAATCATTTAACAAGTCTCCAGGGGTTAACTTTATGAGAACTTAAAGCCAGTGCCCATCTGCTATAGGTTAGGGTGAGCCAAACGCTGAAAGTTAATCCTTCTTGTTCCACTCTGGAAAACACCAGCCATGCACACACACACACGTGTGCACACGTGAGCAATCACAAACCCACACAACCTACACAGCACCTCCCAAACCACATGGCCCATGCAGTGAAACATCAAGGCTTGAATCACCCTGTTCAGGCCAATAAAAACTTTATGTTGTGCCCTCAGATCGTTGAGCTTGTGCTTGCAAAGTAACCCCCACGTGCCTGACTCTGTGATCGAAAAGCTGTCATGCCTTTTAGACGAGGGAATAAGTTCTATTTTAACACTTGAACATTCATATGCATCTATACCTTTCTGACACATGCATTGAAGTGTGGAATATCAGAGATGAGAAGAACACATTTTATATATACATAAATGTATATATATGCATGCATGTATATGTGTATAGATGGCATAGTGTATATTTTTTAATTCCATCACATTTTATTTAACTTTAAGGGCAGATATTAGCTCGTGCAATCATTTTTTTAAACTTTTACAAAGAAGTGGCTTTGAGAGCTGGCTCTAGCACCTTCCTACTGGATGAGCTGTTAAGCCAGAGCTCATTTATCTATAAAATGAGGATTAAAAATAGTATGTGCCTTGTAGTTATATTGTACAAACTATATGAAATGTCATATAAAGTTTTAGAACAGAGGCTGGCAGACAGAAAATGCTATTTAGCTAGGAAAAAGATAGCTATTGCTGTTATTATTGTTATAATAATTATTATTACTTACCCCTGAGTGGATTTTATTTTGATGGAGTTTTCCTACAAAACTTAATTTCTGAATTAGTAATGAGTTTGCTCTCCCTATCTTTTAGTGTTAAGAAACATTAGCATATGGGCCTCCCTGGTGGAGGAAGGGGTTAAGCACTGCACTATGAAGCAATCCGCAGCCTCTGCAGCATGAGTTCGATCCCCGGCCGGCCAGGGAGAAACCCACATGGCGCAGCAGACCTCTCCTGCCTTGCCCACTGCTCCCCTCAGCAGTGTGTTTCAGTCAGTCTGCCTGTTCTGTTTCCCACTCTGTCTCTGGTGAATCTCTCACCCCCCTGCATCTCTGGCCTGTACCCCAGCTCTTGTCTGTATAAATAAATAAATAAAATCTTAAAAAAATATATTAGTATCATCCCATGAGAACTTTGCATATGAGAAATCCTTTACTGTAACTCTGGCAAAAAGTAAAGACTATTCTAACTCAAGCAGCCTGACGTCAGTAGTTATAAACATTTGAACTCAAAGTATTTTATATTTTATATAAATTTATATAGAAAATTAAGAGAGTTTATGTTTTGCTGCAACAACTTATGTATAACTAGTCTAATATGATTTATCCATTTTTCAGAAGAAGAAACTGATGTCCAGAGAAGGGACCAGGACTTAGGCCACAAAAAAAACAAGAATCCAGGTCTCCATCCCTGGGGATAACTTCAGTCACTTCATTCTGACACCACTAAGAACCTATGGCCCAAGTTTGAACTCCCACTTGGTACATTTATAGACCATGCCCTCATCCAGGAACTGGGGTGGAAACCTATAGGGTTATGAGTCCAGCAGCTCACCCCTAACTTTTTGGTAACTGCTCCCCCTTTAACCTCTCACCTGCCTCCCAGCAAGGTCCTTGGTCACCATGACCCTAGGATTCGAATAAGCCCCCAGACGTAGGTCCAGGGGTGAGCACCAGATCCAGGTTGACCAAGAGGAATAACTCTTCTTAGAAGATTGAACCAAATGCAGACAGAGTTGGTTTTTTTCCCAGGTTGATGGACACTGTCATTGGTTAGGCTTTCAACGGTGCTATCTGCTACCCTGGCAGAGAAAGCCTGGGTATAAAGAGAGAAGAAAGTGGCTTTACCGTGGAGAGGTGATAGAAGAATCAGATTCCTTGTAGCTTTTATCCATCAAGTGCTAGATTATTTCAAGGTCATCTATGTGCTTTCTCTTGGGCCTTCAGAAGCATTGCTGAATATATTAGTTCCTGATTTAAGCTAGCACGAGTCATTTCTCAATGCACCCACTGGGGTTACATTCCAGCAGGAAATCTATACTATATTGCCCATTGGAACCTCATCCCTATGGGGAGATATTTTCTCCTCATCAATGATGGTTCTTCCCTCACATCAGTCTCTTGAAGGTATAGTATTGTCTGTGACTATGGCTTCTGAAGTTACTAGGCCTGTAGTGCCCATCAAACCTCCCAACTGTTATGACATTTTCCTTTCAAAAGTGTAAGGATTTCTACGACCCCAAAAGCCTCCTGCTCCTTTATTTCCACCTCTATCACCATTGCCTTAAAGGCACCTGGGGCTTCCATAAAGCTTATGTTTTATCACCCAGTAGAATATTTTGCTTCCCCTTGACAGCTATAACACCAGCACTTGTGTCTCTTCTGTTGACCATCTGTAATAAAGCTCTTCCCCTAGAATATAGGATGAAGGCTGAAAGAGGTATCCCAGTTATGCCCCTGTCTCAGGCTCTTTGGCATTTCCTTCCATAAATAAAGCCAACCATCATTCCATTTACTCCACCTTCACCCTGCACACACAAATAACTTCTTGGAGTTTTCAAAGATCAGCTTACATAGAACTTAACCCATCTGTAAGTTGGTTAATGATGAAATAGGAAATCCAGTTTTTATCTTCTGTTATCGTGTTGAATTGTTTACCTCTCCTGTGCACAAAGCTGATGGGGGTTGGGGGGCTGTCATTGAGCTATAGCTGCTTTTAATGTACTTTGGGGAAATAGGATGATGATGCTCAGTTCTCCCAAATCTTCCAACCCTGAGGGTCCGAGACAAAGGTGGTTTTTGTGAAGCGATCAAAAAACAGTCCCATAGCCAGCCAGCATCATTGCATAATTTGACCCCAACGTAGTACTTTTGTGTCTTGAGTCTAACAAAATTTCTCCTTCATGTTGGCCAAGCACTGTCTCTTCAGAAGCCCACCTCCAGGGAGATGAGGACTATTGGGCAGAGATGCTCACACTTGCTCAGGTGGCAGAGTGTCAGGAAGACGTGATATCCTTTATAGGTATCTTTGAGTTGTTGATCTAATAAACAGGACAGCTAGTACTATGAGGTTGCTAAATGATCCTCATCCTGAGAAACATTAGTAGACACAAGCGGTTCATACCCACAAATACACCCCCCCCCAACAGACTCTTTGCAATGGAGGAAATTCAACTTATTGTGTGTGTGTGTGTGTGTGTGTGTGTGTGTGTGAGAGAGAGAGAGAGAGAGAGAGAGAAAGAGAGAGAGAGAGAGAGACTGGGACTGGAAAAATGCCACTGTCACGGACATGTCCATGTGTCGAGGGCACAGCCCAGGGGACACCTATGTTGAAGGTGCTGGTTCTGAAAACACCAGAAAATGGCTGCACCTGAGGTCACTCAGGTGACCTGGGGAAGTTATTTGCAGCTCCAGAGTTATGCAATGTCAATCCTCTGTAACACGGAGTGGTTGGTTGTGCTTGAAGCACTATTGGTCCTTACTCAGTTTTTGCCCTCTGAGAATGCCATTGGAGTTGGCAGGTCAGGGAGACAAAGGCCTGGGGTAAAAGAAAATGCCTTAGGGAGGGAAATGCCAAGAGAGGAGGTTTATTAGGTGGGAATAAGTTTATGATACAGCTCAAGACCTCACAGTGGTCTGTGTCTACAAGGGTGGCACTGTAATTACAAGGAATTTTAAAGAGAACATTCCCAGCCAGGAATAATATAGTTTTAGTCTTTTATCCAAGCTTCTCAGTGCCTATGCGCATGAAATTATTAAGCCCCACAGGCTCCTAGAATGGGTTGGAAGTATCATTGTCTCTTTCAGGCAATAAAAGGAGCTGTGGTCACAGAGTGTTGCCTCTATGCTCCCAGAGTTACTCACCGGCTCAGCGGTCCTCCAGGGGTGGTCCAGCCCCGCTGCTAGTCTGCAGTGGACTTTGAGGGTTCTGTGGCTTGGTCTACTGGAGAAGTCATGATTCATCAAGAGCAGTTTCTGCTTCTGCTCCAGAAGGGATTTGTAATCTGCTGATGCTTCAGCTTTGGATAGTTTGCCAGATTTTAATGCCATCCTTTTTGTTTCCCCTTGTGACGCCATCCATGCCTACCCCGTGCCTCATTTGACGAGGCACATGCTATGTTAGCGAAGGTGTAAGGTGACTGGCATGTTCTCTGGTTCTGACAAAGTGGCCCTTTACTCTCACATGTTTGCTTCTCTGTTTTTTCCCAGCTTTTACTAAACATCATAACCCGTGCCCTGAATTTTATTCCTGTAACGAGGGACAACATTGCTCAGAAGTTCTTTTTTTGGTTTAATAATAGTTGATTTTTCTCTGCCAAAAGCAGGTGCTGGTTGTCCAGATTGTGCAACTAGCAGAAGGCCAAGAAAGGAAACCATGAAAAATAGAGAAATTATTTGTAGGTCAAGGTTTGTTATTTAACATTAAGGTTTCATTTTAGTGGAAAGACAGAGAAAAAAGCATGTAGATGGCCACCCAAAATGTTACTAATAAGCACAATTGTTTTCTTGTTAGTGGTGGTTATTTCAAAGACTCTTACAAGAATGCACAAAGTCACACATAGGACTCTGCAAAATTTTATATTTCAAATGGAAGTTTCTAACTATTGGCTTAATTTTTCAATAAAAGAACCCTTAAGCCACAACAACCTGAAATCCTGGGAACCTTTTTGACATTTTTGGTCAGTTTGTTTGACAATAAAATTTTACATCTGGGCTGACAAGCTTAGTGCCAAATTTTTCCTAATGTAATTTCAAATGGGTGAACTGCTGTATTTAAACAAGTAAGAAGACCTGGGCTTCTAATGGAATTACTTGATAGTCCTTTACTGACAACTGGCTGCAATAATAACTATATAGCTCTGCTTCATGATCAATGAACCCCAATTCCCACTATAGAACTTCTTTCTAGAGAAGACAGATTGATTTTTAATTCACCCTTCATAAGTTAGTTTTCAGGCAGGGCCTCAATAGCCAGCCCATTCATTTACAACATCTGTGCCAATAAGTGCTCCTGTAAAGTAGATCTAAGACCCCAGCCAACAATGATCCAGTTTATTCAAACTTGTCCTCCTTTACAAGGCTACTGCTCCCATACTAATTACTTCCTGCTTCCTATCCCTCTGCACACCAACAGTACTCCATTCAAACATAATGTAAAGATTCTAAACAAACAAATGCATAATAGCTCAAATGTGATCAAGGTTTACTATTTTATTTTTTTTTTGCTTATATAAAGTCCCAAATCTGTTCCTTATTTGCAGTCTGCTATGCTTTAATTTGTGACGCAGGGGCCCAGGGTGGCTCTGCCATCTGTCTGTCATGGCCCATCTGTGCCAGTCCAGCACATGGAGAAAGAGCAGGGCAGCTCGCATCTGGGAGAGGTCTGAGGGCCAGGCCTGAAGAGTCACAGGCCCCTTCTGCTCACATTTCTTTAGTCACAAGACCACAGAACACGAAAAACAATCAAGTAGGAGCAAGAGGAAATGGAATTGGAGGGTCTCATGAGCCTGCCTCAGCTCTAGTTCTAACAGTTTTATAGAAACCCCACTTCTTCCCACCCCCCAAAAGATTGTAAGGGCCTCCAGCACAGGGACAGTAACAGGATCAGGTCAGCGCTTCCTGCTAATACTGATCCCTGGGTGAATGAATGGATGAATTTTGGCCTGAAGAGGCACAGTGTGGACATATTTTAGGAATCTTGGGCCTCCTAATGGCAAGGACAGACTGTGAGGCTCAACAGATGTAGCTGTTAAGGTCACCTTTTGCACAATTGAAAAATAAGGGTCGTCTTTTTTAATTATAAAAACCAATGCGTGTTCATTGTAAAAATTCACAAAAATGCTGAAGGAAAGGAGATAAAAACCACTCATTGTCCCTTTTCCCAAAAGATGGTAAACATTTTCTTGTTCAAATATTCTGATTTCTTATGGGCATTAATTTAAATTAGTTTGTCTCTGTAAAACTAAGATCATACTGTATGATACATACTTTTGCTATCTGTTTTTTTACTTAATATTAACTTTTGTAAATAAATACACTTCTACATAATTTTTGGTTACATATTATTCAGTTGTATAGACATGTATGAGAACCATTATATAATATATTTAGCTTCGTTGGACAGGTGTAGACTGGATGGTTAATGAGTCCTGTGGTTATGTCTATTTTACTTATCAGTTTATCACCAGAGTAAGATATAATGTCTTGTTCATGGAAGATGCTTCAATAGTGTTCTGATTAAATTTCTCAGTCCTGCTGTGCCTAAAACCATGTGAGGATCTTGTCAAAACAGAGTGTAATTTAGAAATTCTAGGTGGGCCCTGAGATTCTGCAAATTTAACCTCTCCTAGGGGATGCCCCAACTGCTGTAGATTGAATAACAAAAATTTAACTAGTGGTTCCCAACTGGAGTGATTTTGTCCCCTGGGGACATTTTGCAAATGTCTGGAAACATTTTTGGTTGTTATGACAGTGAATGTGCAGGAGTGCGTGGGTGCAACTGGCATCTAGTGGATGGAGGCTAGGGATGCTGTAGCATCAGACGATGGACAGAACAGCCCCCAGAATAGAGAACTGACCAGTACAGGCATCAATGGTGCCTCTGTTAGAAACTCCAATCTAGCCTTTTTCAACCAGTATTTCTCATTTGAATCACAAAACATGATTTGGATCCCAGTTTTCCCAATTCTCTCAAGGAGGATTTCATACAACTATTGTGAAACCAATGCATGAGAGATTAGTTAATGACACACAATTGAGCTTTCTGGAATTCTAATTTAATTCTTTCCCAGAACCCTGATTTATAGCTGGTTCTGTTACCATCTTGTTTCAGGAATTAAGGGAAGTCCAAATCTCACAGTTACATTTCTCTCCCTCCCTCCGTGTCGTCTCCCTCCTCCCTCTGTCTTTCTTTTCAGGGAAAGAAGGAACTGAAATGATCGTTTGCATGTTAGTGCTCTTTGAGGTTTAATAAATAACATTGAAAAAACATAGAAATTATAGAAATTATAGAATGTACAGACTATCGAGTTGGAGGCTATTTGGAGGAGGTTTTATAAAACCATCACTCTAATAGACTCATTCCTACAGAGGCAGCCACAAGGTACTCAAGTTCTATACAGGAATGGTTTTGAATACCATGAAAGGAACACTAGAAGGCAGCACTATTTAAAAACAAAGAAACTGGCAAACTTTTTGGCGTCTTAATTGTCTCATATCTATACTTTTCCCTCTTTCTCTTGATGCAAATGGTTCTCAATGCCTCTGCCAGGTTTAACTCTCAGGCTTTTGGTATTTCTCACCAATTACTGTGAATTCTGTGTCATGAAGGGCCAAAAGAGCCAATCTTGATGGTAGTAACTTAACTTGAAGGACACAAGCAATAATAATTTCTATATACACAGCTAGAATTCTCTTTAGAAGAGGGGGGGGGGTAGATATTGGTATAGATAATATTACACTAGTCAGAATGCGCCAGAGAAACAACTAAGAGGAGATCTAGGAAGGTAGGCAGGTAGGTAAGCAGTGAGGCAGATAAATGGATTTATTATAAGTAATTGGCTCACATGTCATGGAAATTGAGAAGCCCCAAGATCTATAAGATCTGCAACGTGGAGCCCCAGGAAGGCAACTGATGGTGCAAGTCCTAGCCCTAAGGTCAGCTGAATAAAGAATTAAGAAGAGTTCATTTTTCAATTTAAGTCCAAAGATAGGAAAGACCAATTTCCCAGCTCAAGAGTCAAGTAGAAGGGGAGCCTCCCAGGTGGTACAAGGGGTTCAGTCGCAGCACTATGAAGCTCTCTGCAGCCACTGAAGCACGAGTTCAATCCCTGACCAGGGATGTGACCCACATGGTGCAGCAGACCTCTCCTGTCTCTCCCGCTGCTCCCCTCAGCAGTGTATTTCAGTACATCTATTTGTTCAGCTTCCCACTCCGTCTCGGGTGAATCCTCTCACCGCCTGCACCCCAGCTCTTGTATGCATAAATAAATAAATCTTAAAGAAAATTAAAAAGAAAGGAGTCGAGCAGAAGGAGTTCCTCTTAGCTGTTTTGTCATATTTAGGTGTGTCTCTGATTTATTGGTTGAGGCCCACCTCCATTCAGGAGGGCAATCTGCTTTACCAGTCCACCGTTTCAATGTTAACCTCACCCAGAAACAAGCTCACAGGCACAGAATAAAGTTTGACCAAATGCCTGGATGCCCACAGCCCAATTAAAGTGATACATAAAATCAATTATCATAAATACAGATTTGTCTACATTGATAATTTCTGCTCTATCCCATCAGCGTGCACTCATGAGAGTGTCCTAAGGCTACTACGAGTGCTTCTATATTGAGTTACCCTGAATCGTTCCTTCACAGTTATGTCATTTTGAGCCATGACCGTGGTGTCATATCGGTGGAGAGGACAACCAGATTGTGAGGTGGGAAATGTGCCTGCAGTGCCCCAACTTTGAACAAAGATGGTAACTATGCAGACCCCGAGGTCACAAGGACGTGGGCTTGATGGCAAGCTTGGCTTTCCTTTTCTCACCCATAACATGTAACTGGAATCTCTGCAGAGGATTTCTCTAAGAATGACAAGGTATGTGTTTTTGGAATGCCCGTGTTTGAAACACAGCAGTCACTCAATTCACTGCAGGTACAGTGGGCAGAGAGTGAGTTGATGAGCTGATCCCCCTGAGGGAGGGAACTGGGGGCTTGTACCAGCCTTCTCAGTTTGACTCCCAGCTGAATACCTGTTTTAAAGGACCCCTTGGTCAAAGATCAGGGGGCAATCCCTGCTCCTTGCCATACCCCAAAGTAACTAACACATTCCTTTATTACAAAGCAAGTGGAAAGATTCACAATTCCAAGAAGCAGGTATTAGGCTGGAAGGATTATCAATAAACTCTTCCATCGTGTTTCTACTCAAGACACTACTAAATAAAATTGTTCCATCTTCTGCTGGTGAAACCATTTGTCTTGAGTAATTTCCCAGGTTCCAACAAGAATGGAGAATGCTCCTTTTCGGGAGCACCTCAGAGAAACAGGTGCTTTAGGGCTCTGCTCCGTGAACACAGCCTAACACAGCGTTCTCTCGGGGTTCCACCATGGATAACGAAGATGACGGAGAGTGAGGACACAAATTACAATTCTGCTTTTTCGAGGGAGCTCCGAAGGCAGGTTTCCCCATTCTATAAACAGAAATATTACAAGGTAGCCCACAGGCCAAAATTGTCATGAGGTAGAATAAGAAGAGTGAAGAACACACCATGATTCCAGGCCCTTTCCTCCTCCCACCACATTTAAATGATCTGGCCGGCATGGTCCAAGCTCACAGCAGCATGGGCCCCAACAGCAAATTACCAAGGCTGCATGCTCACAGGGAAGGAAGGAACTTTGCTGCTGACCTAGCAGGATTGTGACAGGGCTCCTGATTCAGGGCCAGTGACTGCACTGTATGGTCCGGTTGAGAACACAGATTAAAGAACGTTGGCCACTCAAGAAGGTCTCATTCCTTCCCAAGATGGGCTGTATCCTCATGGAACCAAGTGCCTTGCCTGTCTCTGTCAGATGGACCTCTTGTCTCTTCCAAGAATCTGCCATTTCCTTGGGGCCAGATGGTCTTGTTCCTCTGGTCTCCAGGTGTCTGGCATTTTCCCCGGAGCACAGTCTGAGTCCCCACAGTTGCATAAGTCTAGGGCACTTACAAACATGACATTAGCTAATTTGTTAAGCAAATTAACAGTGTAAGTAAGATTAGAGGGATGCAAGGAGTGGGTTTAGAGTAAAATGCCTGAGGACAAACTGTTCAAGCATCTTAAAAGAATTCATGAATACTTTAGTAATTTAAAATTAGTTACAAATGCATCAGACCTCTCAGGCCATGCTTTGCTGACTCTCTGCATTTGTATATGGAGCTGTAATAAAGAAGCAGCTGTTTTTCAACTGTCCTATGGTTCACACGTGTCACTTAGACCTCAAACATCTCAGCTTAAGGATTTGAATGAAAGAACATGACTGTGCTGCCCGAGTTTTGGAAATCCCAAGTCCCTGACTATTCACTTAGTCCCTTCTATGGTCTCCCCCCAAATAATATGGCACTCCCCAAAGAGTGACATATCCGTCTGTGAATCAGTTTAGGGACATTAACTCTCACCACAGCCCAGGACCCCTGCTGTCACTGCTCTGACCTCAATCTCCCTGCCTTGACCTGGGTGGCTTGCAGCTGCAGCTGCCTGCAGACCTTGATCCAAGAGCCACATTCCTGTCTTTGACCTGGACCCTTTCCAGGGGACCTCTGTCAGGCCAAGGTTCAGTTAGCTCACCCTGGCCACCCAGCACTATCAGTCACCACAGGACCTTGACAGCCTCACTGTATCCTATAAATTAGAAAGGAAAACATTCACTCCCTCTATGTCACCTGCAGATAGGTGGGGGGTGCGGGGGAGAGTCAGGCCTCACAGCATGGTTCCTTGGGCCTTAGAATATTACAAGGTTTATTGCAACACCTGTCGGGTTATAAACCCAGCTCCAACTCCCAAGAATGGACAAATGCCACCAGGACAGCAGGGGTGGGATGGGGGCAAAAAAGGGTGGGATGATATCCAGCGCGTTCCACAATCATTTACATAGTTAGTAATCTTGGATTTTACCCAGCCAAGACCCTTGTCATGCATGAATTCAATTACACACAGCAGTGAGGTCATTTACTTCAGAAGTTCATCCATTTACAGACTTCTGATCTGTCTCTAGCAGTGTTCAGATAATATTTTGAAAAATTCAGGTGTATATTTTCATTGAGATTATCAACATAATTTTTTAAATTAAGAATGAAGAGAGAACATTTACATGTGAGATTATTGTATAGGGCAAATAATTTCAAAGGCTAGAGAGTAAATAATGCAATTTGTAAGTTAATACAGTAACTCTATGTAATTTTCTAAAGACTCTTACTTAGATGTTTATACCAATTTCTCAACTCTTTTATTTAATGAGCATTCCAAAAGAACTATGGAGAAATAAAACTAGTGGGAGACTAGAACATTTTAGGTTGAAGTCTTTAAGTACCACCTCTGCCTTCAATCCCCCCTCCCACCACAAAGATGTTCTAGAATGCTTAGAGAGCTAGGAAAAGAGTTACACAGACTTTGTGATTTTGTGGATTTGTTTTTTGTTTTGTTTTGTTTTGTTTTGTTTTGTTTTGTTTTGTTAGCTGCAATCTGATCCTTCATATTTAATCTTCTCCTATGGTTTCAGTTCTCACCTGTACAAAACTGATGTTTCAGTTTGTACCTCCAGTGGTGATCCCTCCGCTGAGCCATGAATATGCAGCTCTCTGGGGCCATACCTACCTGTTTGTTACCCCCCTCTTGTAAAGCACAAGGTCTAAAATCAAATTCACTCATTTCTTTTTACTCAAATGAGGTCTGTTTCCAGACTGGTCCATTTCAATCCATCATTCTATTTTGGAATTTCAACCACTATATAAACAGTTTTCAAAGGACTGAAAGATATTAAAAAAAAAAAAAAAGTCGTTTCTTCCCTTTAACACTGAAATGGAAGTGTTCCATATCTCTTATTACTCTTCTGAGAGAAAGAACAAAGCTGAACAACAAGCACATGAACACAGTGGCAGCAGGAGAAAGGGTGAAGGAAGGAAGCTACCATCTCTGTTGGCTGAGATGCTGAATAGGCGAGGACCTAGCCCCAGATGCCATTTCAGAATGAGGCCAGAGCCTCAAGCCAGTGCTCCCACATTCCCAGCATCGCAGGGAGCAGGGTGTGGGTGTGGCGCCTCTCCTGCAGGCGATGCAGTGTTCCAGCCAGTGCGGCCATGAAGACGGGCACTGTGAACGCAGATGCCGTCAGCGTGCACAGCTGCTGCAATGTCCGTCTTGGGATTTTGCTCACCGCCGGGCGCAGGCTCAGTCGAATAGCTGGCTGGGCCCAAGTGCACTCTGTGGAAGTCTTAACACATGCTGTGCCTCCTGGTCTTCTCCAGGCCATGCTTTGCTGCCCCACCCATATACCCGCAAGTGGAGACTACAGCTGCTGCCGCTCACAGCCTGGCCCCATGGGCTCCCTCCGCACTGAGGTCAGGAGAGGGAATGCCAACTGACAGCTGACAAGGACTGGCCTTTTGTCTTCTTGGTGAATGAAACGTATTAGGTGGCAACTGAACTATTTCCACTTTTTATTTTATTCTTTCACCTTCCATATTTCTCTTAGAGACTAAAAATACAGATTCTGCAACCAGTCTGTCTGGGTTCAAATCCTGCCTCCACAAATTTACAAGCAGTGGAAAATGGGGCTATTTAGCTTCCCTGTGCCTCATTTTCTTTATCTATTAAGAGGGGATAATACTAGTCCTTATCTCATGGGATTATAGTGGGAATTAAATGAATACGTGTAAAGAGCTTAGAGGTCCTTGACCCATCGTAATACCCATTGTATTACTGCGAACACACTCCACAGCAGAGATCTAAACACAACAGAAATTCTTGTAATCAGGGAAATGCAAATCAAAACTACCATGAGATACCATCTCACACCAGTGAGAATGGCACATATTAAAAAAACTAGCAACAACAAATGTTGGCGAGGGTGTGGAGAAAAAGGAACTCTTCTGCACTGTTGGTGGGAGTGCAAACTGGTCCAACCACTATGGAGAGCTGTGTGGAGACTTCTGGACCTACTAAACATAGAGCTTCCATATGATCCAGCAATTCCACTCCTAGGTATTTACCCAAAGGACACAGAAACATCAATTCCAAAGAACACCTGCACCCCTATGTTTATAGCAGCACTGTTTACAATAGCTAAGCTTTGGAAACAACCCAAATGCCCAAAAATAGATGACTGGATCAAGAAGATGTGGTACATATATACCATGGAATATTACTCAGCATTCAAAAAAGATAAACACATGCAATTTGCAGCAACATGGATGGCGTTGGAAGGGACCATGCTCAGCGAAATAAGCCAAAAAGAAAAAGAAAAATACCGGATGGTCTCACTCATAGCAGGAATCTAGAAAACTTAAATAAGGGACCAGGAAAATGAATATAAGAAAGTGAAAATCAAAATCAACAAAAAACTATGAACCAGAGACACTTTTTGGGGGGTGGGGGGCAGGAGGGGAAGGATTGGGGTCAGAATGGGGCGTTTGCAATTGTATGGGGGAATATAAAAATAAAATTTATTATTTAAAAAATAAAAAAATAAAAAAAAATAAACACAACAGAAATTCTAGCACTTCTAAGGTGTGTATTGATAACTGTAACATTTATTAAACACTGTGATTTTAAGATACTACATTTACTATTTCCCTAAATCCTATGAAATAGACCAAAGCAGAAGTCTTTGTCATACCTAGTAGAGGATGCTAAGAGAGTTTTAACAACTTGTCTAAGAGAGTTTGTAAGTACAGAGTCAAAGTTTAAATTTAAGGACTTTTGACTCTCAAGCTGTCTCAATTATCATTCATCTAGGCAATCAATATTTGTTGAGTACTGACTTGCTGTTGAACCAGGTGAAATGATGAGAATGGCCACTAACAGCAAGACTTAAGTAGAGAAGCCAATTTACAGTCATCCACCCAAGCGTTGTGCTCTTCCTATGTATAAAATTAAATTGTTGTAAGTTGAATAATGGATAGGATCTGTAGTGCCAGGATGGGCACTGAACAGGTTTTCTATGAAACAAGCAGACTGGGTAAAGGAGGAGCTGAGGAGCCCTCAGTGGGTTTCTCAGGCTTTTACTGAGTTTTACATGTAGTGTGGCAAACAGGTACACTACAGGCAGGGGTTCCAGGGGGCCAGGGGGCCAGGGGGCCAGTAGGCCTCTAAAGCCCCAGCAAGTCTTCACTCTGGGCTTCTCTCTCTCTCTTCTGACTTGCTTTCTCTCTTTCTCTCCCTAGCCAGTCTCCTGCTTCTGCTTCTCTTGGTGACTATGTCAATACTCCTCCCAAAGCCCACAGAAGTAAACAAGTCAGCTTACAACAATGTAACAACTGCAGGTACCCCATCAGGCAGGGCAATCCTAATGGTGGGAGGGCAGAAAAGCTACAGGATCCAATTATTATTTAAAAGAAATTTTCTTTTAGGAAAACCTCCTAAATAAAAGGCTGTTCCAGCATTTCACAAGCTGTTGTGAAATTGGCAAATTATTTAACCTCCCTGAGCTCAATTTTTTCATCTATTACACAGGAATAATAATAGTACTTATCTCATAGGATTACAGTAGAAATTAAATGAGTTAACATTCATTAATCAGGGTTTATTAGCTAGGGTTCTGTCAAAATACCACTCTAAATATATTTAGCAGGAAGGGATATAATGCAGGGACCATATATAATATAATATATAATGCCTATAAAATTAGTAGGGCTGAGGGAATGAAGTCATAGAGCACTCTGCTTTGTTTAGGAAATCACAAAATGCTTCTAGCAGTTCAAAAATAAGCAATTCACAGGAACGCACCCAAAAGTCACTGCTAACTTCACTCACATCTTTCCACAAATCTACCTACTCTTCTAGAGGGGAAGTCATGATGGTTGATTCTCTCCAGACAGCTAACTCTCACATCAGTGCCTTTCATTAGGACCAGAAGTTGGTCCTGGCAAAGGAGTCTGGGAAATGTAGTTTCTAGGCTTCTAGCTCTGATAAGGGGAATAAGCTTAGAAGGGCTGGGAAGCTGCTGCATATCAATACACACTATGTAGCACTCCTCCCACTGATTTGTAAAATGCCTCGTGATAGGGATGATTCATTTCTTCAGGCCCAGGAGGCTAAATGCTGTTTAAGGGAAACAGGTGTCACTATTGTCTAGTCCCACTCAAGGAAAAGTACTAAAAGTTTTCCCTTTACCACCATCTTAGTGGCATTAACATTCCCTTACATGCTGTTTGAGGATGTAAGGGACACCGGGACTCACATAAAGGAGCATGTCTGAGTCTGAGGAGATCTTCAGGTTTGGGTGTTTTCACATAATGGGGCTGATAAATAGTGGGTGATTTGCACTAAATAGTCAAGAGAAAGCCCTTATACCATGCATTGCTCATGTGGCTTTACAGTTTGGATGGTGTGATTGTCATCCTTGTCCCTAGAATGGTGATCTAGAAACAAGCACCTGATCCCCATATGATTTATGCTGACTTCTCTTCATTCTTCCCTCCTATGTGGCATTTTGGGCCGGGCCTCCAGTCTTCGGTGTGTACACCCCATTCAGCTCTCCTCTCTCCTCCCACCCCAAGACCAATGAAGGCTCTAGGGAAGGAGAAGTTATCCAGGATGTCCCTCCAACTTCATTCTAATTCCCAGCTATCACAATGCCCGCTTTACTTTTAGTTCTCAGTGGCTTTTCCTCTCTTGACCGAAGGTAGCTCTAACAAAATCAACAGCAAAAAAACCCACTGTTGGCTTTCAAAACAGTTGTTTCTGAGATGGGCCGCATAAACTTACTTGGAAAATTTAAAGCTGCACCTCACATATTTTCCTCTAGAAATATTTTCTATAACAGACCCATACATATATTTTCACTTGGTTTATGAAAGAGGCATAATTCAATGAGTAAAGGATGATGTTTTTCATAAATCATATAAGAACAAATAAATATTTATATGAAAAAATTTAACCTTGATCCCTACTTCAAGCCCTATTTAAATATTAATTCAGGATAGACAATTGTAAATGTGAAATAAATAATAACCGGAAAGAAAACATAGGCGAGTATTTATGACCTAGGGACAGGTAATAATTTTTTAAAATCAGGATACAAAAAGGACTAACCACAAAAAAACTAATAAATTGAACTTCATTAAATCTGAGAAATTATATTTTTCAAAGGGGACCAGGAAAATGGTAGAAAAGGATGCCATAGAACAGAAGATATTTACAGTACATATACATCCAGACAAAAAATTCAATACCTTTGGTATGTTAAGTAATCTAATGAATCAATTAGGAAAAGTAAAAGAACAAAAGAGAGAGAGCAAGAGAGAGAAAGAGAGTGAGAGACTTGAGCAGGCACTACATACATGAGATTGTATAAAGAGCCAACAACCACATGGGAAAGGACTCAACATGATTAGTCATCAGGATAATGCAAATTAAATACACAAAGAAATACCATCACACATCTACCAGAATGTAATTTTTTTTTAAAGATGGATAAACCAAATATTGGTAAGTTTGTGAGCAAGTGGATCTCTCATCTATTGATGCTGAGTGTATAAAATGGTGCAATCACTTTAGAAACTACTTGGCACTATCTATTTAAAATAAACAGACATTGTTTTTCTAAATATATGCCCAAGAGAAATAAGTGTGTACATCCAACAAAAACATTCACCAGAATATCCACAGAAGCTTAATTCAAATAAAGCTGGAAATGAATCAATTATCCATCAACAATAGGGTGAATAAATAAATTATGATATAAATATATACAATGAAATACTACATAGAAATAAAAAAGAATGAACTACTGCTCTACCAAACTATTATGCAATCTCAAAGACATTATAGTGAATAAAAGAAACCAACAAAAGCCAGCATAGACAGTAAGGTTGAGTTTATATGAAGTTCGGGAGCGCACAACAATGGGGATAGAAGTTAGTATAGAAGTTACCTCTTAAGAGTGTGCGTGTGTTGACTGGGAATGGGCCAAGGGAGGCTTCTGGAGTTTGTGGGAATGTTTATGTCTTGATCTGGGTAGTAGTTACAGGTACATACACATTTGCACAAATCCACTGAATTGTGTACTCAAGATGAGTGCACTTACTGTACACACGTCATACCTCAACTTAACAAGAAGGGAGGAAGAGCCAATTTGGGAAATTTCAAAGATAAACATCATATATTTTTGTCTCTCTCTTTTCTTTTTTTAAAAATTTTAATTCTCGGGCCTCCCCTGTGGCGCAGTGGTTGAGCGCTGGGCTGCGAAGCTGCCTGCAGCCTGTGCAGCACCAGTTCGATCCCCGGCTGCCGGCGAGGGTCCCACATGGTGCACAGACCTCTCCTGCCGCCCGCTGCTCCCCTCAGCAGCGTATTTCGTCAGTCCGCCTGTTCTGTACCCCGCTCCGTCTCTGGTGAATTCTCTCACCCTCCCGCGCTTCTGACTGTACCTAGTACTTGTATAAATAAATAAATAAATCTTAAAAAAAAAAATTAATTCTCCAAGAAACGTGTGTACCTCTGGTTGACTTAGGGAAGGGCCACAAAAAACAGAGTCTGGGAAAGGAAAGAGCAAACATGGGCATTTTTCCTGCACATATCTGCTTCAGGATAGGTGGTGGGAGGGAGAAAAAGGACACCACGGGCCTCCCCGGTGGTGCAGCAGTTGAGCGCTGGGTTGCAAAGCTGCCCGCGGCCTCTGTGGCGCAGGTTCGATTCCCGGCTGCTCCCCGGCCACCGGAGGAGGGTCCCACATGGTGCGCAGACCTCTCCTGCCGCCCGCTGCTCCCCTCAGCAGTGTACTTCAGTCCTTCTGCCTGCTCTGCTCCCCGCTCTGGCTCTGGTGAATTCTCTCACCCTCCCACGCTTCTGACTGTACTCAGTGCATGTATAAACAAACAAACAAATAAATAAATAAACATGCCTCTATTAAAAAAAAAAAGAAAGAAAGAAAAAGGACACCACCACCGGTGCCTAGCACAGTGCTTTACACGCAGTAGAAGTTTGCATTTGTTCACTTTCTGGCTGGCTTTATCAATAGACAGGACTTCATTACAACCAAAGAAACAGGTATGACTGCATCAGTGCACACATGCTTATTTCGCCAGATCCTGGACAGTGGGCTTCTCCCTCAACGTGAGGTTGGGTGTGAGCTCAGATCAGTCCTCTCTGCTAGGAAGCACTCAGCTGCATGTTGGCAGGGTTGCCCCTCTTATGAAGATGTGGGCTCACCTGATTATTGCTTCTGTAGCCTGGGAAAGTCCCTTTGAATTAAAACTTCCTGGCACTACTCCCACTTCCCCTCCCTCTTTGCTCAGTGGCCTCTGGGTAAACTAGACATGCTACATTTGAACAAGCCCATCAGCAGCAGACTAGCTTATCTCAGTCTAGCCACAGACTTAAAAGTACCTGCACTTGACATTTTAGAAAATCCATCCTGTGTCTACAGAAATGAACATCCCCTCCCATGAACTCCTAATAAATATCTGGAAGATCTCAGGGAATGAACCTTGGCTGACCCACTTGTGCACATCTTTGAAATCCCTCCCTTCCGCACTTTCTGTGGAGCTGAATGAGTGGTCTGAAAACCCTTGAACACTTTTGTGAACCATAAATTCAGAGAACTGTTAGTTTGGGGATTTGAGGAATAGATTTCAGGAAGTAGCAAGGAATAATCATGTTTTGGGTCATTTCATCATTGTCCATTCCCAAGAGTTTACATGTGTTTCTGCCTGTATCCCTACAGATCTGAATTTCCTGTTGGAAGGGAAAAAACTAAGTCAGTATTCAACTTGCAAGTGACATTAGTCAAAATTGTATTTTAAGTGACAGTTCCTGGTAATGTGGCCATAGCTCCATCTCTCAAAGAAGATCTATTCTGTCTGCTTGAATGTGAATATAAAGTCATGGATGTCCTCTCTGCATAAAGAATCATCTCATAAATACAGATTCCTTTCCCATATGGCACATCTTTTCAGCCCTTGTTTTGAGTGCATGCAAAAGAACAGCAAACGGTAGCTTTGAGCTGCATGATCAAGTTCACGTTATTTTAAGAATCTAAGGCTTTGACCTCAGCTCAGAGTTATAGATAAAATGGATGGGCTCTAAGTCTTGCAACTGTAAAATGGGAATACTTTGTTTGATGAGTCTATTTCATCATTTCTATGGACTAGAATAAAGTTAGTGATCATTAGGGAAAGAATCATTCATTTTTCTCCATGTAGAATTTACAGAATATGTAAGTTTTGGGCTCTAGCCTAGAATTAGGATTCTTTGGTGTTTGAAGTTGTTTATTTTGGTCAAAAATGTGACTACAGGGGAAAAAGGATTAGGACATTTTTTGAATGATTTCCAAAAGCATCTTAGACATCAAAAGGGCTATATTAAACAAGGTTTTGATGATTTAATATAAATGAACCAGAAATGGATATATTGCATTTCCTTTGGAAGTACACAGGATTTAGAATTAAAGGGAAAATGCTTACAGATAGGGTTTCTGACTTTCTTGAACCGGAAATCTAAGACTGATTCAATGCTGGATAGGATTAAAGCAGAACAACTTGCTTTTCCTAAAAAATTGCAATTTGATATATGTGTAACTTAGAGAATTCAAGCTAACAGTATTTAAATGCAAATCATTTCTACTCATTATTGAAAATGCTGAGGCTACCATAGTAACAATAGATTTCATTTTCTTCACACTAGATAGCTAATTTATAGCAATACTGGAAAACAAAGAATGTGGACCGTGGGTGTCAGCAGAAATACAAGGACATGTTCAGGCAGAGATTGCAAACTTGAGGCCCATGGCTGAGCCTACTCTGCACTCAGGTTTTGCATGGAAAGCACTTACAATGTGTTTGAATTATTTGCCAGCATTCAGAAATCAGGTAATGTGATCAAAAAGTTAAGATTTCTTGTTCTCACTTAACAGGTAGAAAACGGTTAGTTTGGGCATTTAAGGACCCCTCCATGACCCCTGTGACCCCCCTCACCGCCTGACAGCCATCAGCAGGAGCTAAGTCCAGACATCCCTTCAGACAGAAGTTAGTTTTCCAGTCGGCTGCCGCCCCTTCCTCTCTGCACTGCTTCAAACCATCGCATCACATGGCCCCTCTGGACTTTGACCGTGTGACTCACACTGAAAAATAGAAGCAACTTGCAACCTCCTCTGAACACTGCATCCTTCTTAAGAAAGATATGGGTCATTTCCGCTCTAAGTTCTTCAAGAGAAAATCAACTTTGGATTTGAGTAAAATGACTACAGGGATGCAATATGTCCAGTTATAACCCTGAAGACAGCCACTAGTGGTATTTAACAATTAGTTCATGAAATAAGAGAAGGCCACAGCCACAGGGTCATGACTTTTGGCACTTGCACCAAGCTGACAAGTGATGTCAGTGAAACTCAATGCTAAAAAGAAGAGTTGATGTTCATTGTTTGTCAAGATTTAGGTAAGACTGCTGTCAGTGTTGGGTCACAAATTCTTCTCACACAAGACTCAGCGACAGCACGACCCTGGGTACCTATTTGCGTCCTCATTCTAGATTGATTCAACTAATATTTATTGGCTATTTACTCCAGGCTTGGAATTCCCAAGCAATAGTATTTCAATTAGATATTTCTCAGTATCTCCAGTAATGAAATACTTGCTAGTGTAGCTAATTTTCTACAAAATGATATACTTTCTATGAAGATAAATTTTCATACTTATTCATGACCTATCTGTTGACTTAACAATTCTCATTAATTTTTGTCAGTTTCTAAAACATTTCACAAAAAATATCATGGATAGCAATTAAACCACCACTTTGATGCACTTTTATTTTTCTTTCAAGTGGGTTAAATCCATTAAGTTGGAATATTTTTGGTGGGTATTTTGTCCCCTAATGGAGAAATAAGATGATCCCTTTGTTATTTTTTAACACTTCAGTCAGTCCAGATATGCAAATTTGTTACATTGTGATTACTCATTTGTGATACTCCGGTTGGGCATGTCTCAGAGACGGTGTTTTCATTGTCAGCCTTCCCAGTACATTTCAGAGATGTCCCGAGTTGTCCAGAGTTGCAGAAGAATTATATAAGAGGTTCCAACTAGTTAAACTACCATCTGAGGAGTAAGATAAGGAGTCCCTGCTGCTGTAATGGTGTCCTACGTGCTGGTGGTGGTGACTCTCTCAGCTAATAATTCAGATTTACAGAGCCTGACTTTATTGAAGCTATTTGTGTATCCATAGGACTTTCCAAGACACAGTGCAGGGTCCTTCTATAACTTGGGGGTATATGGGAAAAAAAGGAAAAATTATAAGAGTTGTTGAATACCAGAAGCTTGGACACAAGAAAGACCAAGAGAAGCATGGGAGAAAATCTGCCCACCCTTTCCTCGGGGAGGATGCTGTCACGTAAAGATTCTGTATGTTGTTGGGCCTCCCCAGTGGCGCCGCGGTTGAGCGCTGGGTTGCGAAGCTGCCCGCGGCCTCTGCGACGCCGGTTTGATCCCCGGCTGCTCCCCGGCCACCAGAGGAGGGTCCCACATGGCGCGCAGACCTCTCCTGCCGCCCGCTGCTCCCCTCAGCAGTGTACTTCGGTCCTTCTGCCTGCTCTGCTCCCCGCTCTGGCTCTGGTGAATTCTCTCACCCTCCCGTGCTTCTGACTGTACCTAGTGCATGTATAAAACAAAACAAGCAAACAAACAAACAAACAAATAAATAAAACATGCCTCTAAAAAAAAAAAAAAGATTCTGTATGTTGTCATGGGATGTGATGAATCTGAGATTATAGTGAAAGTCATCACTTTCACTATAGCAAAAGTAATTTTTATTGAAGATGAGCGTTACAGAGAAACAAGAACAGAATATTGGCAAGGTTGCCATGTGGAGAAATAGTTATCTATAAACTTGGACTCCAAACTCAATAGTCATTTTTATTTGTTTTCATGAATGTACCTTCTGCTGGAAAGTCACATGATAAGTGCCATTGAGACAAACATGCAGGTGAGAGGCCCCAGAAGCAATTTCCATACCCCACAGCATGAATAGGAAGAACACATTAAGCATATCTCGGCTTTGCACTCTGCATCCCCAGCTTAACCTCTGTGCAATCGTCCGGCTGCCTCCCAAGAACTGGACTTAATTTTCACCCTTGAGGATAAATTAGTCCAGCACATTGACTGTAGGACTGCAGATCTCAGTTCAGATTCAGCTTGCCTGAACCCCACCATGCACTGCAGCCAGGTCTCTTAAGCCCACCAGTCAATTAAGCTAACTTCATGAAGGGAGGATTTCAAATGTACAGGGTTTGTGGAATACAAATAAGTGAAATGCTACTGAAATGATAGGCAAGAAGAAAGGGGGATATCTTTTCTAGAGAAGTCTGTACTTTGTAAATACAGGGTTCAAATCATGTCTAACACCCAGAAATTACATTAAATCTTTACCTTTTATTGGAGAAAACTGTTAAAGAACAGGATTATGTTTATTTGACTCAGCCTAAGACAATGTTCAACCCCAAACTATCCTCCAAGCACAAGGCCAGCTCAAATGAAGCATAATTAAATTAACTATCCATTTTTTAGTGAGGGCAAACTAAGACACTGCCCTGATAGTTTTTCTTGAGTGGTAATTCAAGAGTAGAATTATAGTATCTAGCAAGACACCTTAAGAAATAATCTGAAACACTTTGAGTTTACAGTGAAAAGAAAATAATGTAGGGTAAAGGGATTATCAGCAGAAAAGAGACTTGGGAGAAATGCAGACCATTTCCACTGGCACGTTTTCACACCAGCTATCATGTGAAATGTGATGATAGCTCTCTGTTCTTTCATTAGGAAGAAAGAACAAGCAACTGAATACTAAAACTGGCCAGGAAGAAGTCTGTGATGTGATGTCAGCTGCAGGCGAAGATTAAGTGGCAGCCTGCAAAAGTCAGTAAAAGTCAAACCAAGCAACATGAAATTTAACTGGGGAAGGAAGCCTGTGAGCTGTTCTACAGATAGTTGAAAAAAGAGAAATGTGTACAGTGTAAGGAATGGTTAAATATAGCTTACGCTTGATACATTAGAGAACACTGAAACCAGTATATTGAACTGACAAAGAGACAAATTATAAAATGTTAATGAAGAAGAAAATAATAAAGTTCATGGCCGAGCAGCAGTCGGTGGGGCTCTAAGGAAAGATCTGAAAGTCGGTGAATGATTAACTGAACACATGTGAACAATGCTGCCTGCCCTGGCAGGTCCCTTGCAAAAGGCGCACCGAGATGGATTGCAGCTTAGGCGTACGGCCTCACCTGGGATGATCTGATGAAAGCAATCCCCACTATCAAACATTCAAGGATGCACAGAGAAAATTGGAAATCCATAGGTGTATCAGGCCAGAGAAAAGAAGACTGATCAGAAGAGATTTTGCAGGTACTGCTGCCGCCACTGTATTATCTATAGATAGAATCACTACATGTTCTCTCAGAGGCATTATTTTTCAAAATGATGCACATGGAAGCATGATGATGTCAAGAACTATGAAGAGTCTGAGACTGTACCTTATTTACATGCTATGAGGTTAGCAGGCTGGTTTCATAGATGCTGGCAAAAGACTCGAGATTCTTGGTTCAGAGATAAAGCACATTTTATTACCTACAGCTAGAGTATATTAGCTAGTCTCATTATAACTAGAGGATCATCATTTCCTTGTACCAGTTTCCTAAGCCCCTAGTCTCTTATGGGGGTGATGTAAGGAGGGGCTGGGCACACCTGCACAGGTAGTGGGTTTTATTGCAGAAGAGGAATCCTGATCTTTGGAAATCTGAATCTTTATAGTGGGCTGTAAACAGATCTGCCTCTTGCTCCATATTTTTTCTATCTTCCAAGATTTATTTCTAAACTATCAGCCTTGGAAATACAAAGGCTGCCTGTGCTATTGCTTGCAAAATGAGTAAAAGTTCAAGAGACCCAGGATGTCTCCTAACAGATGATTAATATACAATATTAAAAAAAAATCCTCACAGAATATATATAATTTACATTTGTATCTCCTTCCTTGGTATGTGTTCTTTAAACCTGCTATTGTGAGGTGGATGGGTGGCCTGGGCACAACAGTGACTGCAGGGTCTGCCAGCCCCAACATCTCCTTTTCAGCTAAAACTATTTAGCCCCTGACTAATCCCCCATGCCCTAATCCAGGACGACCCACTAGAAACTCTGTTTCTGGGAACATTGGTAATTAGTCAAAAGAATCAAATCAGACCTCCTACAACTGGAACTACAGAATGTTAAAGAAATTGGTCAGTCAGGAGTGACAAGGAAAAGATGGAGATATTCAGAAAGACCCAAGACCACAAGAACAACCACCTGGTCATGAAAGAGAGATGAAGTCAGCAGCTCACTCCAGAATGGTGTAGGTCCCCAACACAGCTCCTGTTTCAGATCCAGTTCAGAATGTCTTTTCAACAACCCCCTTTTCATTTTCCTTTCCTTTCCTTTTTTCTACCTTAAAAGCAATTGCAAGTGTCATTATAAAGGACTGGCACAGAGAGCTTTGACCCCAAAAAAAAGAGGCAATGTGACCACAGATGCAGAATTGGGAGTGATGTGGTCACAAGCCAAGGAGTGCCAGCAGCCACCAGAAACTGGGGGAGGCAAGAGATGAATGCTTCCCTGGAGCCTCCAGAGGGAGTGAGACCCAGCTGACAGCTTGTTCTCAGATATCTGACTTCAAGATCTATGAGGGAATAAGTACTTCTTGCCTTAAAGAATACAAAAGAGGGCTGAGGGAGAGGGGAGATAACAAACAAAACAAACTGCTTTCACAAACAGAACTCATCCATGTAATCAGCTCCTTGTCCAAGACACAGAACACAAGCAGAAGCCCCTACCGTGTTCCTTTCCGTTTTTTAACTGCCCTCCTACAAGTCATTATCTTGATTCTAGCAACACAGATATGTTTCCTGTTGGTAGGCGCTCTTTTGTTATTGGATCTTTTCCCTTTATATTATGTTTGTGAGATTCATCAACATATTTTCATGTAGTTTTGGATTCTTCTCATTGTTGTCAGATGTGCTGGGAGAACATTTAAATGTGTCATTTATGTGCCATTTATGAACATTCCACAATTTATTTCTTATCCATTTTACTGCTGATGCTATTTAGGTAATCTTCAGTTTGGGGTTATTGTGAATAGTGTTGTCATGACCATTGTAATTCACATCTTCTGAAAAACACATGAATACATTTTTTTCCGGTGCATTGCTAATGGAATGGTTGTGTCATATATAATGGGCTTATATGACAAAATTGTTGCTCTAAGTGTAGAGTTTTCTTGAATTCTGAGAGTCATTCTAGTGAATTATGAAATATGAAGTGATTGTGGGAACACCTGAATTTGTAGCCAGTCAGTGAAAACCATAAGTGTCCTGGAGGCCCCATGTGCATCTAGCACCTGAACTAAGGGCAAACATGTGGGGAGCTTGATGGTAACTCTAGGCAGTGAGTGTCAGGATTGAATTGCAATAAAACCCAGTTTGGTGGAGGCACAACAAATGGATTGTCACCAGTCCTCTCCAGATTTAATAGATGCTGTCACACACTCTTTCAAAGAGGTTGTACAATGTACACCCTCAGAAGTTTATGAGAGTTTTGGTGGCTCCATAGCCTTGCTGAAAGTTGGCATTTTCCTTTTTTTTTTTTCATATTAGCCATCCTATTGGCTCTAAGTGACTGTTAAGCTCAGTGTGGTTTAGATATGAAGAAATTTCATTTTTCTAGTCCCCGCTTTCAGTCATCCTATAAAATCCTACTTGCCCATCACTTGATGGTATCTTGGGAAAATTCTGAACTTTTGGATTCTATTCAATTATTAGAATTTAGCTTGGTTCAGTTTAAAATGCCAATCTCTCTGACTGGATCAAGATGTGGTACATATACACAATGGAATATTACTCAGCATTCAAAAAAGATAAACACATGCAATTTGCAGCAACATGGATGGAGTTGGAAGGGCTCATGCTCCGAGAAATAAGCCAGAAAGAAAAAGAACAATACCGGATGGTCTCACTCATAGCAGGAATCTAGAAAACTTAAATAAGGGACCAGGAAAAAGAATAACTATAAGAAAGAAAATATCAAAATCAACAAACAACTATGAACCAGAGACACTCTATGGGGGGTGGGGGGCGGGGAAAGGAGGGCTTGGGGTCAAAATAAGGGGGTTGTAATTGTATTGGGATTATAAAAATAAAATTTAAATAAAAAAATATAAAAAAAGGAAGCATAAGGAGCAGCCACATAAGAGGTGGGGGGCAGTGGACTCCCCAAAGCTGGCTGAAAAAAAAAAAATGAATGTTAAAAATAAATAAATAAATAAATGTCAATCTCTCTCTGATTTGTAGCTCTTTCCCTCTCTAGTCTAGACTAGTCTTGTAGCTTATGAGCAGAGGGGCATGTTTTTATCTTCTTTTTACAGACTTGACTTTCCTCCCTTGTCTAGGTTTTCACTCTGGTTTGGAGGCAGTGAAGAGGGATAGAGTTTTTTAAACGCCTTGCTAATTAGGTGTGTGAAGACACAATTACTATTGGTTGTGACTGCTTGTTGGTTACCACTGGTGAGATGTAGTTAGGAATGCAGGTGATCTTTTTCCCTCAGTCCTGGTACAGAGCTTCAAAAATCCTGGGACTATCCTGAGTACTAGGAATATCTTTGTTATGTTTTGAGGTGATCTTCATGAGTTCTTAGACAGTTTGAGGACAGAGTCTGGTCACCAGACAGATCAATCACATTGATTAGAGAGTTGGGATTTTGGCCAGCTTCACCTGCAGGGAGGGGAGTGAAACTGCAGGCTCAATAAAACCATGTGACCAATGACTTAATCAGTTGTGCCTATGTATTGAAATTCTAATGAAACTCTGGACACCAATACTCAGTGGAGCTTCCTGGTTTGTGAAAACACAGATGTGCTGGGAGAATGACTCACTGTGGAAAGGACATGGAAGCTCTGGGTTCCCTCCCAGGCCTCACCCTTTCTGTATCCTTTATGACAAAATTGTTGCTCTAAGTGTAGAGTTTTCTTGAATTCTGAGAGTCATTCTAGTGAATTATGAAATCTGAAGTGATTGTGGGAACACCTGAATTTGTAGCCAGTCAGTCAAAACCATAAGTGTCCTGGAGGGCCCATATGCATCTAGCACCTGAACTGAGGGCAAACATGTTGCCCTTACTCATGGGGAGCTTGATGGTAACTCTAGGCAGTGAGCGTCAGGATTGAATTGCAATACAACCCAGTTTGGTGGAGGCAGAACAAATGGATTGTCACCAGTCCTCTCCATGGCCAGTATCCAGAGGCTGGCCCTGTCACAGAACTGCAAATTGATTTCAACAGAAGCCTGTGAGGCCTCCCTTTGACATGAAAGATTTAGCACCAGCTTGACCACTTCCTCCACTTCCAGTTCTCAACACTGGAGGATTGAGTATTGTCCTGGACAGGAGGTTTGTCTACCCTTCTAGCCTTTTGCTGCTAGAATACCCTGGATAGCAGACAGTCCTCACAAGTGAGACATTGACAATGTAGATTATCTTTGTGTCCTTGAGATGCCCCTGGACTTCACTCCTACTTTGTTATCTCTCTCCAAGTCTCTTTGCTTTGCTCAAATGGCACAGGAGCAGGGCATTCAGTCCTGCCAACGATCAGCTAAACCAATATTCATCTGAGACATAAAATGCCAGTGACCCCCTCTTGTAGCTACTAAAGTCTTTACACATAATTCTTTCAGGGCTTTCTATATTTCCTACCTGGGTTCAGGAAGGGAAACCCTATCTTTATAAAACACTCATGGCACACTCCCCCAAATTTAGATTTCCTGCAACTCTCTTTACCTAGTTCTTTCTGTGTGCTGTGGATGGGTTGTTGACTGGTGAGAGTAGGGCTTGTTCTACCAGTTAAAACCTGTGGGGGAGGTACCTACCTATTTGAGAAGTTCTCACTGGAATGCAGGGTACTCAGAACTTCTTATGTTTGGCTTTAGACTGCTGCCATCATTTCTGACAAAGTTCTCTTAGGGATTAACAAACAAATAAATCAAAACAGGTCCAACCAATCAACACATATGCTCAGAGCATCTATTTCATGCGCTAGACGATGGAATGAAAATGGAGAAAGAATTATAGGGTTAGTAGTGAGGGATCTGAGTAGGGAGGATAAATATCTCTAATAAGATATGGGATTTGGAAATTGTGGATCAGAGAGAGAGAATTGGTTCTCCTAAGGGACTAGATGTAATTCTATGTTGGCAGTTTATCCAGTTTTCTTTCCCTCGTTGTAGAGACACTAATTACAGGCAGGGGAAGGTGAACCCTGCATGACAAAATTGGATTATTTTTATTGTTTCCACAGGAACCACACCATGTGGGGAATGTTTGTTCAGGGACTACACTGAGTTTGTATTCATTTCATCCAATTGTCCACAAGAGTGATTGAATTTTATGTTCTATAACTTCAATACTTTGAAATTCGCTGGGAGTACATTGATTTGAAACAGGATATGAATCTCAAAACTCCAGAGTTATCCCTTTGCAGTGTTCTCCAACATCCTTGTGCTCTGTCATTATTTTATTTAACTGATCTTCTCCCTTGATTTCCCATTCATATTTTTAAAACTATAAAACCCTAAAGCCCATTTGCCAACCCCTGCTGTTGGCTTTGGGTGCTTGGCCTTTCTGCCTAGAGGTTACACCCTGATGAGTATATGCCAGAGGACTTGTGCTTCATCCCATGGCGGTGCTGGAAGGACCTGGCAGCAGGCAGAGGATTCTTGCTTTGGAAACTTAGGCTTACCCTGGGCTCCCACTTAGGGGTATCACTTGGCAGTGACCTTGGGAAGTTGCTTACACTTTCTGACCCTCCATTTTATTATTTGCACAATGGTGATAAAAATTCTACCTCCCAGCAGGACTGTTGAGAGGATTCGATGAGATAATACATGCAAATCCCTGAGAGCAGTGCCTGACACATAATAGTGCTAAATAAATATGCTGTGCTTTTCTGAATAAGGAGGTGGGGTGAGGATAGGGAAGGAATGTTCTTAGTAAATGTGTGCAGAGTCACTACAAATTTTATAAGTGCTATAGCATTTTTGTGGACTGTGCTGTCTCCAAGAGGGATATATAGCTTTTCATTAGGTTGGAGGGCCTTCTCTGTAAAGAAGGAAATTATCTCATCAGGGTTCATGTTCCGCGGTTGCAGTGCCTGCTGATGTTGATTTAGCTCACTTACAAAGCCACACACCACGCAGCGGCGTTCATCGCCCTCCGCATTAGCTTATTAATCCTCCAGCTAGTCCTCTATGGTTGAAGGACATATTTGCTTTCCAGTGGAGGCACCAAGAGGTGAAATAACGTGCCCCAACTGGGACCCAGAGGAAGAAGCCAAGTCAGCACTTTTTCCTGCTGCTGCTGCTGCTGCCGCCGCCACCACTGTTAGAAGTTTCTTTTGCAAGAAGACTTTTTCTCCTTAAATTTGATGTTTGAATTGAAGGCTTTTTATTTGCTAAGTGAGAAAGAAATAGTAGGATAAAAACGTATCACTGAATCAGAAATTAAATTTGACTTTTAGCCCCTGCCTTGCCCTCACTGCTCTGCGCTTGGGGCAAAGACTCGTAACTCTCCTGGCCTTCATGCAGGATCAGATTGGAACAATCTCAAAGTTCCAATGCAAACACCCCATGGTTTGAGCTTTTAGAGAGAGGAGATAGCCCCATCAAATGACCCTAAAATTTATTAAAGTAGCAGAGATTTTAATTTTAGAATTTGCTTCTTTATAATTAAGTAACATTATGCAAGTTTTGACCCATCAGTAAATGACACTAAAGCATTAGGGCATTTTTAGACCCAGAGGTAATTCAAGGCCAGCAATCAGAGGGGTCTCAACTGCACTCTGCCCAGTCTTCTGTTCCAGGGGCCTAGCCTGCCCTCTTCACCAGATGCGGTGGGCAATACCACTTCCTGCAGAGCTTCTGGCAGCTGCTTCTCTGGAAGGCCTGTGTCTGAAGGTTGCCAAAGATAGTGAGCTCATGGCATGGCTGTCTGGCCTGGCATTCAGCTCCCAGAGGCTTTCCAGCAAAGACCTCTGTCCATTCTCCTCTCAGGCAAACGTACAGCTGGCTTCAGTAGCATCTAACCATAATATAATCACTTAACTGTTCTCAGAAAATGTCACAGGCTGGGATTGACCATCCTCAGCACAGATGTGTGTGCTGACATTGCCGGGCACTGTCCCTGGATCTGCCTGTAGCACACCTCTATTTCTCATGAATATATATCCATAAGGGAGGGCTCCAGATTGTAATTTGTAAATCTGGGTCTGTCAGCCCCAGTCCTGCTTTTCTTGTCATCTGAATTTCTGAGAGGAGTCTCTGGCGAATTCTCACCAGTTTTCGAGGCTGGGTTTTTACCCTTGCTGGCCCATTGCAAAGGTAGGGGAACTCCAACTTTGCTGTCCTCCCAACAGCCAGCTCTTCTATGGGGCCAAAGGCCTGACTACTCATATGAAAAGAATCAGTTTTTTATGGGAGAAGGGTGCAGGGAAGGTAATAGCAGTGAGACTCACCATAGTTTGGGCATCTTGTATGTCGAACATGCCTATTATTATCACCATCTTAGAGAGGAGAAAATTAGGGACCTGGAGAAATGCATTTTCCAAGATCACAAAGCTTGGAAGTGGCAAAACTGGAATTTAAATTAGGGTGAATCCAGTTCCATAGCCAGGAGGGAGGCTTCCAATGGCGGGCTGATTCCCTACCTGGCAGACAGTCCCTGCAGCCTAGAGAGCCCACAGGGCCTTGCTGTGTAGATGGTTTGCAGGACATGTGGGTGTGCCCCATGGTGTGTGTTCATTCACTTGGGCAGCCAGCTCTGGAAGTACTCATCAAGCTCCTATTCCGGGTCATTTGAGCAGTGCAAAACTTTGCCCAATGCTGGAGAAGAAAGGGGCCTACAAATGAAGCTGGTGCTCTCTCTAGAAAGGGCTCATGCATTATGCCAAATGGCTGCACAAGCTGCAGAAAAACCTTGCTAAGCTGGGCCAAGGGCTCTATAGCAGGATTAGCCCGTGTTTGTTGTACCTTTTCAGGTCCAGCCTCTGCTCTTATCTTAGGTTTTTCCATTGGTCTTCTCGTGTTTTCATGTATCTTCATACGAAAGTATAAGTGCTCATATCCTAAATATGCAACTGGAAGATGAATTTTTGCTGTTGCTAACAAAAGAAATATTCTGTCCTAACCAGCAACCACCCTGAGAAATACAACATTAGTTAACACCCCAGAAGCTCCTGTTTGTATCCTACCCACAAAGACAAGCACTTTTCTAACCTCTGTCACCATAGATCAGCTTTGATTGTTTGCACTTTGTAAGTACACCATAAAGTATCTGTATGTAGACTGATACAGATGTGCTCTTTTATGTCTGATTTCCCTACTTAGTCATGTATGTGAGAGCCACGCATGTAAAATTACAGGTTATTTGTTCTCACTGCTGTCAAGTATTCCATGGTGTGAATATAGTGATTTATTTATCCATTCTTCAGTGAATGCATATTGGGGTTCCATTTTGGGGCAATTGTGAGTAGTCACGTGCCTTAATTTTAAACAGGTGTTTGGTAAAGTCTCACCCTAGGCGCTGACTAAATTGTGCTCAATTTAGCTTCCTGGATGCTTGGGGTTAGCAGATGAAGTTGTGAGTCCTGGGAGACCAAGGTTATTTCAAACAGCTACTGTGTTAACCAGACCAGGTGGAGAGGAATATGGGTCAGCACATGTCCTGAGATACTACCAGAACTACTGTGGGAGCCAATGTCTTCTGGCAGACAAGAATCCTGCTGGTTTCTGTCCCACAGGGAAGACAGTGTTACAACCAACAGGTCTTTGAGACAATTAAGAACATTATAATTAATGGCCCAGATCACTCAGATTTCACGACACCATTGGAAGATGGGGATCTTGGGGTCTGTAGATTACATTTTGAGGTAAAACTCTGTGACCGCAAACTCAGTGTTTGTTTTTTTATTTCGGCAGTGAACATTTCAGTGAAGGTTTGGCTGTAGGCAACCTTGAATGGCCTCATTTTAAATGACGTATTTTAACTTAAGGCATAGCTTGTAAGCAAGAACTATATGCAGAAGGGTAGTCTAAAGGGGATTAGTTATGGAAAATATCCAATTCCATACCCAACGGTGTTCAAGAAAGCAAAATGAAACCAACTGAGTTGGAGAATCTGAATGCACAAACAGAGAATGAGGAAGAACACTACAAACCGAGGTTCCAGGCAGCCTGGGAAACCTCTGAACCCTGTATGTTACTCCCGGAAGCAGAAACATTTCTTTCACTTTTTGCAATTTATCAATTAACGTTTGTTTTCTGCCCTGATCTCCATGCCCTTTCACAAACGTCGTAATTGATATAAAATGTCTTGGACCTAATGGCATTAAAAGTTTGTTTTCTGACTGTAGATAACACATGATCATTTGAACAAAATTGGATCAAAGAAATGTATAAATGGGGAAGGGGGGGAGCCACAATCCCATTATGCACAGTTAGCCTCTGTTAATGTTGGGGTTTACCTTCTCAGTCTTTTTGGTTTTCACATGTCCCTCTCTCACTTAGTCTACCATTTGGTTCATGCCACAGTATGAACATGTGCACAATAGCAGCTTGTCCTCTTTACAACTTTCTTTTATATTGTGAAGCTTCAGGTATCATTTAAATAGACTTGAGTGCAACACGTTTGTTTCTATCACATGAATGTGCCCAATTTAACTTCTTCCTACCTCACGTTATGGGTGATACAATTACCTACCTTGCTGCATCCAGGGTTCCACTCTATCACTTATATTCTCCTCAAATTACAATTTAAATATATGGAAATTACTCCCAATAGTTGGTATAGAATGTGGCTGTATCACTTCTTTCCTGTTTTCTCTGAGGGAGGCAAAAATCACGATTTGTGGTTTTTCTTTAGCAAGCATATCCGCTCATGGTTTTTGGGAGAAGTCATTTACGAGCATTCTCAGCTGAAAAGCCCATGAACTTGCTATGCAGAACCGAGATTCAGTCAGGAGAGGGTTCAGTGGGTACATCATCAGGGGCTGGATGTAATACTGTGGTTCTCCTCACCACTCTCACAGGAGAAACCAAACGCCACTACATCCTGTGTGCAGCTGACAGTGTGGTCTAGCATTGACTGGACTAATGCATTACCTAGCATGACATTATCACCTGAACCTCGCTCCCCAAGTCGATTGATCGCTGCTCTCAGCTCCACTTCCTTCCTACCTCCTGCAGACCAAACATGTGAAACTGATACTCAGATTCGAGTCAGTTCCAAGGTGTCAGAGGCAGGTGAGCCACCCCACAGCTGCCCAGAGAGAGGAAGGGAACTGGCTTCTCAGAACGGTGGACTGGCTGTTTCAGACGAGAAAGGAACACACTCAACCCGGGTAGCCTCCTGTTAATTCTCCCCCCAGGACTCAGTTGTTCAGTTGATGCAAGCTAGTCCTGGTGTGGTCTGAATGACCCCTATGAATCTGTGCACTATTTCAAGGCTTTTGTGACCCCTTAGAAGCACAGTGAGCTCTGGAGAAGGCGAGGACAAAAAGTCACTCATTGTACCTACAGGCTTACACATGCTCCAGGCTCTAACCTCTACCTGGCCAACGTGTTCATCCTTGACGTGTGGACAGGCAGCATGCTGTGAGTATTAAACTACCCTTGCCTTCAGGAGCTGGGGACTCCCAGGTGTCTGGGTCCCTCGGTGTGTAGAGCAGCTTCATTGTAGCCCCGGCTTCCACTGCCCCCTGCTTCCCTTCCAGCTTTCTCTGCTCTGCCAGCCTTGCTGGCCACTTCTCAGCCTTCCCCTAGGATGGCTCATGCTTGTGCGGGAACATTCCTGCCACCTGGAGTCATCTCTCTGTATCTTCCTTCTTTGTTTCATTTTGGTTCACAGCAGGTCACCACAATTTTCTCCTTTTCTGTTAATAAAAATTAAGCAATCAATTTCCTTCCCCTCCATTACACCTAATTCCCTCTGTAAGTCAGTTATTATTGCTACCCTGGCAAGTGTTTTGTGAGGCAGATGGCAGGAAAGACACGTTGCCAAAATAAAAGGCATTGTTTGTGGAGGAACATTGTTTACATGTGTGATGACACTCTCCTTCCAAGGACAGATTCTTCTTTTCTACAATCAAATTCATGTACTCTATTAATATAATAAGTTTATGCAAGTGCTGCCAAGGTTAATATTAGCATGTGTAACAAACTAGAGCAGTCACCAAAACTACTTTATACTCAGGGGTTGTAGTAAGATTCCTTACTCAGGGGTTGTAGAACATTTAGAAAAAAACTATTATATGCCCAAGATAGTAAGTCAATAAATGTACTGTCTTTTTTGAGTATTAAAATATTTTATTTGTAAAGGTATTCAAGAGTCTATGTATTGTATTTGTCACAGTGAAAAGCAAGCCTTGCAACAAAAATTATGGTCCTTTGTAATGGTGCTCAGAAAGACTTGGTGTGACTAGGGGTGGCAAAAGGTCCCAGCTCAAGTGCAGACTCTCCTTGTTTGCCAGTGATGCCTCTGCTGGGATGGGAGATGATGTGAGAAGAGAGTGGCATCCTGTATAATATTCCTGATGTCGGGGATGCTGAGAAAGAAGGAAAGGAGCTTTGTCCTCAGGCAGACTTCCTGTTCCAAGGTGAGGCATTGTGGGGTTGCAGTGGGCTGCTTCTGGACTATATTAGGTGGGCCATAAAGTGGAGAGGCTGTTTGCTGCAAGTCAGCTATTAAACCAATCTTCTTATTTTAGAATCACACCACATTTATAACAATTCCTGTCCCATTTGTAGAAACACCTATGTTTCTCCTGCCCCTGCCTTTCTGGGTCACTGCTTCTAGCAATTTGGGTCTCCCAGAAAACACAGGAATCCATGAACTACAGATATCAGAACCGACTGCCAGTGTTGAGGTCTGATACCTGCATTCAAGAGAACCTGGACATCTGGGTCCCATTAATTCCCTGATTGGATATGAGATTATCAGGATGCATGAGTCTGGTGTGTCTGGCCAGAATTTTCCTTCTCCTTCAAAATAACTTGGATAAGAATTTCCTAAGTGATTAATGAATAGAAAGGTAAAAGGAGTACATTTTTCTGTTTATTTGTTTGTTTGTTTTAGTACACAGCAGGAATACATATTCATTGCTGAAAACCCAGAAAATAAAAGAAAGCATAATAAAGAAAGTAAAATTGCCTGTAATTCTACTCCATGGAGATAGTAGCCATTAATATTTTATTGTATCTCAACAGTCTTTTTAATGTATGTATGTCTGTTTCCACAATATATATGGAATCAGCCATATATGTTCCTTTGTACCTATTTTTTCCTTTAATGGTATATTATTAATGTTGCTTTCATTTTTATCAAATATGTTTCAACATTATTTTTAATGGCTACAAACTAATCTATTCCATGGATATAGCATGATTTAGTTTAATCTATTTCCAGTAGTTGTGCATTTAAAAGTTTTCTGAAGGTGAAGTGACTGTACACATTACAACTGACATTTTTATTGCTCAGAATTTGCATGTGTCTGTGCTTGCTCCCTTAGGACAAATTACCAGAGATGGAACTGCTGAGTCAAAAGTTATTCAGGATTTTAAGGATTTTGATATCTGTTGGTAAACTGACTTCCTGAAAGACTATACGAGACTTCAGAAATGATCAGTTTTCAAGACTGCATCGTGTAATTATTATTTTTTTTTTTTCAGGATCTGAAAAAGAACTACCTCTGCCTATGTCCCCTTCAGTTCTGTGGCTGGACATGCAGGCACTGAGGTTTTAAGAACAATCATAATCAGCACCCTTTTCAGTGCACCAGTTTGGAAACTCACCAGTTATTTTGAAATACAACTATTATCTTACTTAGCATTACAAATCAGTGGCCCTAGTCTTGTAACGGGCTTCAGATGTCTGTTTACTTAGAGTCATTTTCATAATTTATTTGAAGACTTTTGCTCAATATGCATCAAGCCAAATGTTCAAAGACTTGATGTGCCAGGCAACTCTGCCCTGTCACTGTCCGTGAGGCCCTCTGTCTGAGGCAGCACTGGCAGCGGCGCCCGGGCCTTAAGAAGCACAATTCAGGTAACGTTCCTTTGGCTCCACTCCCGAAACCACAGGACACAGATGGCGGAGAACAAAAGGACTTCGTGGCCCTCCACATTTCAGCTGTTCGTCCAGCCTTCTCCCCAACCCTTCCGGCCCTGCGTGGAAGGCCCCCCAACCTCCTCTCCAGAGAGCCCCTCTACCACTCTCAGATTGACAAAAGGCCATGTTCAGAATACCCCAAATGTGGGTCCAGTATGGCAGAGCTGAAAGGGGTGCAGGCATCTCATTAGACTTTGTCTTCTTCAGCCTCCTAAGCCGAGTGTCACAGAAATAAAGTCCATGTAGGTGCCAACAAATCCTGCCATAGAACGGTTGCTATAGCAACCGTATAGAGACAATTTAACTGCAGACTATTCAGTCAGAAGGTGTTGGCTCAGAAACTGCTCTGTGTGCTGCACCACCTTCTTTGAAACTAGATTGTTCTCTGTGACCCAGAATCTATTTTCTGTTACTGTGTTTCAGGCACAATCCTTTGTTAAGGTATTTGATTTACTATGGAATTAAGACTCCCGGGGGAAGAGGAGAGGTGGGGTGGGGAAGGGTTGGGGGACTGAAAAAAATATGACAAATGTAGAAGGATGATTTTTAAAGGGGAGAGGAAGAAGGGGAAGAAGCTTAAATAGAATCAATTCATTCAAAACCATAAGGTGCTCTGTGAGATGGTAAAACAAAATCAGTTCTATCTAATGTATGGGCTGGTTTAAAACAAACCTCATGTTATTATAATATAATCCCTGCTTTGTAAGCCATGGCATTTAACCGGGTGATTAAATAATAATTGAATAAGTCTGCGAGGCATAAAACTAGGCAGAAAGGCACATTCCCCAGAGGCGATTTTTATCAAATATTGACTTACTCTTCAATATTAATGATGGGAACTTAATGTTATATTTTATATTTACATGCTAACTTTGTTTGAAAGACCCTTTCTAATCTATAGGTTCTCAAGTTACACATGTGACTTGAATTAAAAGCACATAGGGAAAATGCAGGGGATGGGGAAAGTGCAAATACAAGGTGTGGGGTGGGGGGAACCCTTACTGCAATTAGTCCTGCATCTGCTGGGGTCGCTCACCTTTTGTGGTTTTCACATACGCATCATAAATACTCTCAGCATTCTTATTCTGCAAAACCACTCGCGCCATGTCTGGCAGAAATGGCGTTCTCCTGCCAAGCAATCGCCTTTGCTCCTGCTGGCTCTCTGGGAGGTTCTCAGAGACAATGTGTTGGATAAGTAAAAGGTATCAGGTTTTTCTGCCCTCTTGCCATTAGGATAGACGAGGGAACCCTGTGGTCCTGAATGCATGGCTGATGGCGGGCTCCTCAAGTGGGTACACCTGGGCTGAGAGACTGTGTTTATAAGGGCGGCGTCACGGGGACGCCAGCAGAAGCCAAAAGAGAAGCAGAGAAGCCGAGAGCAGAGAAGCTCAGAGAAGCTGAGAGAAGGCCGGAGAGCCCAGACAGAGTGAAGACTTGCTGGGGGCTGGGAGGCCTGACAGCCTCCCGGACCCCCAACACCCCTGCCTGCTGTGTACCGGGTAAATCCCAATAAAAGACCTGCAAAAGCCACTGAGGACTCTGACTCCTCCTTTGCCCGGTCTGCATGGGATCCTAGAAAACCTGCTCAGTGGTCATTCCTGCCCGGATACAAGGGCATGGGGTTCCCACCCCAGTGGTGTGCTGGTAAATGATTGCCAACAACTTCTACAGAAAAATGTATGTGTACATAGACTTATTCTGCATTTGACTGATTATTAGATGTGTAGGACACAATTTAAAAAAATAATAATACAATATGCTTTTTTCCTTAAGTTCCATAAAACCAATTTATTCTCACAGAGTGTTTTCTGGTTTTCGTCAAACTGCTTTATTTGTGGTCAACTTACAGTGAAAATTAATTCATCAATTACTTGCAATTAACAATTCCTATAAGTTCACACATGAATGATGGCTGATATCTTCACTTATGTTGAATATGACGAAGTAAAACAAGAAAGAAATGCTGGAACTTTGCTCTAGTCAATGAAATGTGTGATAGCTTTGCTGAATAAGATCATAACTTTCCAACTGAGAGGATATTTCCTCCATGTTTGTACTGTTCACCATGCAATGGCTATAGATATCATCCACATTTATTTATGCATACAAGATCTGGGGTATAGGCCAGAGGTGTGGGGGGTGAGAAGATTCACCAGAGACAGAGTGGGGAACAGAAAAGGCAGACTGACTGAAATACACTGCTATGGGGAGCAGCGGGCGAGACAGGAGAGGTCTGCTGCACCATGTAGATAGCTCCCTGCTCAGGAATCGAACCGGTGCTGCAGAGGCTGCGGACAGCTTCACAGCACTGCATCTTAATCCCTTGTGCCACCAGAGAGGCCCTAGATATGACCCATTTTTAAGCTTAATTTGCATCATTAACACTTTTCATCACACTCTTAAGTCTAACCAATAGACAAAACATGTAGCTTTTTCAGTTTCCACTCTTATCTCGTATCCTGGCAGATTTTAAGCTACCCACATGACATCACCAAGCATGGAGTCAAGAGGAGATGAGAAGTCATGCACCATTAGGTGGTGTTTCTGCCATGCAGGCACAAAAGAATTCAATAACCTGAAGAATGTAGATAATAGCAAACTGTACTAAAATAATCTAAAAATGATGAACTTGAGTATTTATTGCTTTTGATATAATGAGTTACATAATGGTATAACTCATTTATTAGTGATGTCATTTAACAATTGCTGTGTGGAGCAATTATCTTAAAAAATGCTGAAAATTTTGCTGTTGTCTGTTTGGGAGCTAGTGAGAACTGGTTGCAGCACACTGGTGCTCTGTGACTCTCCCTGAACTCACCTGCACTGGCAGGTGGGGTGGGTAGTGTCCTTCCAGAGCTGGTGATACAATTGGGGTTCTCTTCCAGTGCATGTCCTGTGGGGTTGTTGACCTACAAGAACAGCACAAACTACCAGAGACTGAGTTCCTGCTCTATGCCAGGTACATCAATGCCCAACCAATGCCTGGGGCTGTGGGCCTGGGCAGTCTCTCAGCTGCTCCCATGCTGTGGGTGCTGGGCTCTGTCCTGAATCCCAGTCAGCAAATGTGCTCCTCATGCATCAAACACACCAGTCTTTCTAGAATCCTACCTGAGTCCCTTCCGACAGGTCACGCTGGCTTTGTTCTCTCCACAATAAAAGATTGAAACAATCTTCTGTTGTTTCCTGCTTTGGCTCTCAAATGTTCTAATCTCTAAGGAGTGATAGAATGGAATCTTGCATTCTCTGGGTTCCTTTCTAAGGTATTCTTTACCTTTCTGGGGGTTTCATTATCAAATGCCCCCTACCCTACTTCCACCCATTTTCAATTTGGGAAACACTGCTTAACCATTCTCAGGTGACATGAGCACCCAGCTAACGTTAGAGACAGTGGCTCAGCTTTCTACCAAGTATATAATCTGGTGAGAGTCCTACTCCTTGTGGTGTCTGTGCTACAGGAAAAGAAAATGGCAGAAGGCAGCCATTCCCATATTAGGCCAAACTCTCTTGGTTACAAATTACAACTGGTTTAAACAAGAAAACAAAAGGAATTTACTGGTTCATGTTTAGGATGTCCAGACATGAAGCTGGCTTCAGGCCAAGCTGAATCCAAGGATTCAACTGTAAAAATGAAAATATTAGTGATTTCTTTCTCTCCCCGCTCGCTCTCTTTCTCCATCTCCTCCCCTCTGTTTTCCATCTCCTCCTCCTATTTCTTGACCTCATTCTTTCCTTCTGCAAATAAGCTTCTTTTGGGGACCAAGAAAGGAACATAAATGGTAACGCTAGACTGACCTGGTCTCACTGAGCATGCATCTATCTTTCCACGCATAGAGATCAGGGAAGGAGTGGCATTGGTGTTGCCGGGCCATGTATCCAAGCCAAACCAATCACATGTGCATGGAATTGGACTTTAGCAGGGGAAGAAGAAAAGCATAGCAGATGCTGTCAGTACCTCTTTCTGTGTTTGGCCTTTCCGTGTTTACCTGCCACACATCCAAGTGTTAGCCCCTGTTTCTCTTTGCCAGAGGACTTTTGTGGCCTCTGTGGAACATAAGCTAGAAGTGCCTGGATCTTCAACCACGAGTTGGTGCATAAAGATTCCAAGGCTTGTGCCCCTTATCTGGGCTCACTCTGAGTCTTGCACTCTCCGTGCTCCTCAGAGTTCCCTGGCAAGTGTAAGTTCCAGGTCCACAGTGGCCACTAGCTTGAAGACACGGCCTTTATTTGATTCCTTTCCTCTCCTGTTTCAGGTCCTCAACTGCTTCACCAGTGTCTACCGGACTTGCCTCACAAACTACTTATGCTTGAATCCGAGGATCAATTTCTGGGATTTCAAACTAAGATGGAAGTAATCCATGAGTAACACCTCCAAAGATATGTGGCATATCTAAGACACTCTCCCCAAGGAAAGAAGGTGTTGACTGACCAAAGCCACAGAGAACTCCAGGATCAACTCTTCATAATGAGCTCCTGGCTCCTCCAAAGAACTGTTCTTTCTCTCCCAGCTTTCAGAGTTAAGTGAAAGATCTCACTTCCAAGATTCCCATGATCACTTTGTCCTTCTGATGTAGCATCCTAAGTTCCTACTCAAATGGCTTTCAGAAAGTTGGTCTCTACTCTCTTTCTATGACAAAATCTGAAGCCCAGAGTGGCTGGACTACTTACCCCGGAGTGAGCTCGCCCATTATCTTCCCTCAATCAGACAGTCAAATGAACATTTGATTTCTAAGAGTTTCCCCCAAATTAATATTTAGGAAATCTGTTTTTAATATGCTTTTTCCCCCTCACATTGACCCTTGACACTAAGAGACACTACACACTTGGTTGACTCCCCAAACGAGTCAGCAGTAAGACTTGTTGGTAATCCAGGGACAATATACACACATAGTATCTGCCCTTTTGTATTCTATGAATGATCCTGGGTTTTTCTCAGGTTCTGGTTTCTGCTTACGCACAGTGGTTGTAAATCATTCACAGGTTGCTTTTTTTTTAACATTAAAATTTCTATGAAATTCCTTTCAAATATCTCAGCATTTTTCAGAGAAAGCAAAGCCCAAAGTAATAAAAAAGAAAAAAAAAAACAACAACAACAAGCGAAAAACAGCCAAACTTGTAGCCTAACTTTGGGTAGATTCTCCCATGTCTGGGGCTCTGGCTTTGAAACATCAGCACAAAAAAAAAAAAAAAAAAAAAAGGCAGGAAGTTATTCTATACACACAAAGTTCAGAGAAACCTTCAGTTTTGTAGGGCACAGCACCATTCTATTATGTTGAGCTACATCTATAAAAACATACTGGCTGTGAGGATATAAGAGGATGTGCTCCTTTTGGCCCTAGGCAAGTAGATGGTAGTAACAGTGACAGGTACTCCCTATGTCTTTCTTAATAGAATAACTTTTCTATTAATCTGCTGTCATTGTGGTAAATTATATTCTATAGTTGTGAATGTAGAAATTTAAAATTTAAGAATTTTAGATAATTTCTAATTAGAAAATTTTACATTAAAAATTTAAAACAACAGTGATCATTGTTTTGGAAAATGTTGTTCAAATGCTTGCATTTTCCTTTGCCTTAAAGAAGGGATAATGATTGCTTTTTAATTTCTATCTATTGATTCTAATTTCATGATGATTCAGTTATCATGATAAGCAGCCATTATATCATCATCATCTTCTTCATTATCATTATCATCTCAGCTATAAGAATGTTCTCAAGAATTTTCATGGTATCTGGAATTGTCTGATGCTACCTTAAATTGTTAATTATTGTGAAGTCCCCTCCTTCTGCTCCTTTCACTACATCTCCTTTTTTAAACTTTTTAATATTATTCCCTAGCAGACTCTCCTAAAACAAAGGGTGCTTTTTTGTTTCAAGGACATTTTAAGGGACAATGGTAAACAGGGCCTACTTGGTGGCGCAGGGGTTAAAGTCAGCACTATCAAGCTATTGCCATTCTCTGCAGCATGAGTTCAATCCTTGGCCAGGGAGCTAACCCACATGGTGCAGCAGACCTCTCCTGTCTTGCTTGCTCCTCCCCTCAGCAGTGTATTTCAGTGGATCCACCTGTTTTGCTCCCCATTCTGTCTTTGGTGAATCCTCTCATCAACCCCCCGGCCCCCAGCACCTCTGGCCTACAACCCAGTTCTCGTATGCATAAACAAATAAAAATAAATCTTAAAAAAAATCAGTGCTTTCTATTGCTTTCAATAACTAACTCAGCAACAATTTACTTAACAACTACTCTATGGCCAGTAGTATTCTAGGTACTAGGACTTTAGCAGTGCACAAAACAGATCAAGTCTTTGTCCTCATGGAGCTTGTATTCTGGGAGAAATGCCAATTTGTCTTCTTCAGTCTTCTTGGTTGCTTGTCAAGTCCTTTTTTCATCTTCCAAATCAACAAAACTTAAAACTAAATAGAATTATGCTTACAACGTGAGTAAATAAGCTCTGGACAAGTGTGCAAGGGTCTAATCCATGACTTATCTCTTGCAATTCAGTGCATGTTCTAAGCAATATGAATTTTTCGATATTGAAACTCTTATTTCTGGTTTCTCAGCAGCGTGCCAGATGGTTTAACTTATGAGACAATGGTCTCTGGAAAATTGCCATTTCATTTGATTCAGATAAATATATGTTCTGAGAGAGCTGTTACCTCTCTTCCCCGTGAAAGAACAGTGATACATTACATAATGAGTCTTATGAACTTAACGTTCAACAGAAATTGTACCGTGGATGATAAGAAGATGTGCATCACGAGGCCAGTTTTGCTGGTGCCTCTGAGTTGGTTTGGTACTGAGCCTTAGTTTTAAAGTAGAATTCCAGACAATAAAAACCAAAAGTCATTTTCTAGCCCTATCCCAACTATGCCTGCATTGCAGCTCAGAGCAGGAGTCAGACACCAAGGTCAACCCTTACCCTTTGGGTTGTCCCTGATTTTAGGAACAGCCTGGCAGCTGCCACCTGGTCATCCCTCCAGATTCTGTGCTTAGAATAGGGCAGCTGGCCAACCTGCCACATGAACACAGTTTTTCTTTGCTGACTTGATCACTGATTTTTATTTTTTTGTATTTGTGGTTTTCTCATGTGTTCAACTTTGGCCAAAAGGGAAAAAAATATATAGTCTTCAGTTATCCAAGTGATCACACTACGTGCATGGGAGGGAGGAAGCCTGAGTCCTTTTCCTGGCTTCTTACCGATGGCCGTAAATTGTCCTTCAACACGTGTAGAGAGAGTGGAGCCAGAATTCCGAAGAAGGACTCCAACTCGGGAACTTGGGCCTGTCCCACGTCCTAGAGGGCAGCTTGCTGGTTTCAGGCCCCCTTGCCAACTCCACGCCCCAGGAGAGACTTGACTTATTACTGTTGCTTTTAAGGAGACATTGTTGTCTTCAAACAGAAGCCAAATGCAATCCAAAGGCTCAGAAGTGGGCAGAACTTCTGAAAAATGAGTGAAAAGTAAAGGAACTCACACACTCTCCGTTACCAAGGCAAAAAACAAAGGCCTCTGGAAATCATTTTCAAAACCAGACATGACGTTTTATTTCTCTAAACCATTTACCTGTAAATAATGTAAAGTGATCAATTCCCACACCCACCCAGAAAGTATATAGTTTAATCCCACAACCTGAGTATTTGAGGTTTTAATTGCAGAAAGGTAAGAGGTAGAAAAAGCATTCATGGGGGTCCTGCTGTCTTCCCTCAGCACCTAAGCTGCTGAGAGCCCCTCACTGCTTCAGCAGGAGAGATGCAAAGAGCCCCTGCAGAGCTGGCACCATAAGACCTTTTGGTAGCACAAGATATGAGACTCTTCTATGAGAGTTTTGCAAGAGATAGCATCTACAACCCCTCTACAAATTCCATTACGTTGTCAGACAAGTGTCAGATCCAAACCAGGACAATACCTCTTTCATGTGGGCCAACCCTACATAGACTGGCAGGAAGGAGGCCCCACTCAGCTAAGTTTATGTTAGGCCCAGTGGCCTTCAGCAGGAGGAGGCAGAGGCTGGTTTGCCTTGAACTCGTCTAATCCCAGCATGGGGTCAACAAAGTAAACAGGAGTCCCTCCTACCTCACAGCAGCACACTGGCCAGAGGGATATGGGAGAAGCTTTGTTCACAAACTTGAACCCTGGAATCAACAGTAAACTTGAAGATTCAAGTTGAAATTTTCAATTGGAGCATTTTCCCATTCCCCACCCCCCGGGTCCACCTTTGTACCCTTTGAGAACAGGTAAGAGAAAGACAATTGAAGGGTGATAAAGGATGTGCACTGAAGAGAAAAAAGTGTGAAGGTGTGATAAGGACTTGAAGAAAAGCCAGCTGGTCTGTGCGCCTTTTTCTTTGTCCACCTCCACAAACTCAGAAGGATTTTGTGAGGCACCACAGCCCATCGACTAACAGCCTGGGGCTAGAAAACACATCCGTCAAGCCTGAGTCTAGTTGACTAGGAGCGTGATAGGAGCAGTCACAGAGCAGGAACGTGAGGACACAGGTTTGTGGCAATCTGGTGAGCATTTGACATGCTGATTCAGGGTCCCCAGGGAGCAGCAGCAACGAGGTCCTGGGAGAAAGGACACAGTTGGAGATCATGAGTCTACTTGTTCCACTCAGTGCTACAAAGTTGAATTCTGTGTTCTCCACATGCATTTGCTGAGGGCTTTCCTTCACCCCAAACTCAACCTTCAATCCCACACAGACCCTATAGGCTATGTCTCTAGTGCACCACACACATACACTGAATGAAGGACTGAGTGACAGGTCAGTGGAGCAAGCAGAAAGAACATGGACCTAAAGTTTCGAAAGATCTGGGCTCAAATTCTGCCGGGTCACTTGTTGTTTGTGTGAGGCAGCAAGTCTCAAGTCCCCAAGTCTTACCTCAAACTAGGAATAACAATGCCCACAGGGAAGGCCTGTTGGGACAGTTAGATGAAATGATGGCCAATGCCAGTGCTTCACCACTGCTTCTGCTTCCTTGAGGGTGTCTGTTTGCATCTCAGTTCTCTGAACATCTCCACAGGGATGGATGCCCACTAGCCTAACCGAAACTTCAGGTTATCTAGAGTTTTTGTGTACATAGTAATGACACATCCTTAAGTTATCCACTGTCCTAAAGAAATAAAGCTTTAAAAATGCAGTTTATCCTTCTACAAATGATGAGTCATTCCAACCTTGGGATCATGGGAATTTTTTTTCTTCTTATTGCCACTTGTTAAAAAGCTTGTAATGCTTTTCTTGTCAGTGGTATACTCACCTTTGCAGTTCTAAACCAAGTTCCACTTCAAAGAAATGCAAAATATCTCCTCCTCCTTCATATACTTAACCAGGTTTCCTAGGACTATTTGTTGAAAAGCTTAACTTTCCCTATAGATTTGTTTTGTCATCTTTGTAAAAATCAGTTGACCATTCACACAGATCTGGTTCTAAGTTCTTTACTCTATTAACCTATCATGCGCCCTTATGCCAGTAGCAGAATCTATTGATTACAGTAGCTTTATACTGTGTCTGGAAATCAGGGAGTGTGAGTTCCTCATTTTTTTTTTTTCTTCAACATTCTTTCAGCTGTTCTAGGTCTTTGCTATTCTGTATAGAATTTAGAAAGAGCACTTCCAGTTTTACCAAAAGTCTGCTGGGATTCTTACTTGGGTTTCATTGACTCTACAAAATAATATGAAGAAAATCAACCTTAAATTATCAAGTCCTGCAACCTATATAGTTTTCAATATAAGATTATTGAATATAAGAAATTTTTATGTCCTTTAGATGGGTGGATAAAGAAGATATGGTCTATGTATACTACGCAATACTACTTATTTACCTCAGCTGTGAAAGGAGATGAACATTTGCAACAACCAGGGTGGAATGGAGGAGATTACACTAGTGAAACGAGTCAGAAGAAGAAGGACAAATACCGAATGATCATTCATTTGCAGAATATAAAGTAACAAAACAAGGGAACAGACAAACTGAACACACCCTAGAATTGCAGAATTTAGGCTAGTAGTGGGGGAGGGGAGGAGTGGAGACCCAAGGGGTAGAAGCGTGATGAACTACAGTGGAGGACTATGGCTGCCTGCATGGTGGGTGTGGCGTGGAAACATATATCAACATCAAAAGAGGTTTGAGGGCCTCCCTGGTGGTGCAAGGGGTTAAGCACCGCACTATGGGGCAATCCGCAGCCTCTGCAGCACGAGTTCAATCCTCGGCCCACCAGGGAGCAACCCACATGGGGAAGCGGCCCTCTCCTGTCTCACCTGCTGCTCCCCTCAGCAGTGTATTTCATCAGTCTGCGTCTTCTGTTCCCTGCCCTGTCTCTGGTGAATCTTCTCACCCTCCCCAGCATCTGGCCTGTACCCCGGTTCTTGTATAAATAAATAAATAAATCTTTTAAAAAAAAAAGCAGTTTGGACCTAAACCTCTAAATCATATGCAATGTCTAAAACCAATGTTAACTCAATTTTCAAAAAAGAAAAATGTTAAAAATAAAAAGGTGGAATAAATATTGCTCAGAAAAAAATATTGCACATCTTATATTACATTTGAGTACAGCATGCTCCAAACATGGTGAATTAATCCTTTCTGAGAGAACCCAGTGGCACCTATTAACTTAGCTCTGTCCAGCTTCTCAATATCTGACCAAAAGCAACCTCTCCCTCTTGCCATGAGACAGCACAGACTGGGCAGGGCCTTCCTCCTGCATCACATTCTCCCTTCTAGCCCACGCTCCTCCAGTGAAGATACAGAGTGTCAAGTGCCCATCAGAAATCCTTCTCCAGAATGAGAGTTTAAACAGCTTCATGAATCTATATTTAGAGCTCAAATTTTTATATGCTGTATATGGAGTTCACTAAGCTGGAAAATGGAATGTGGATAAAGAATAAATGAAGCAAGGGGTGAGTAGGAAAGGTCGGTCATCCATTGTTGCACCTGCTCATTCTTCCTTTCGGTATCAAAAAATCTCCTTTGTTCGTCACCCACATCCTGCCTCCCCACTTACACTCGACACACATTCACTCCATTTTTGCCATCTGTTCAGAAATGTTAGACTAAATACTTAAATAGATTAGAAAATCTCTAAAATGCTTAATAAAAGTGTTTAGCTATTGCACAGATGAATAGGACACCTTGTGAGAAAAATATGGCTGGCACGGTACTGTCATTATGTCCCTCACCATCACGATTCCACACCTGCCCATCTGCTCAGGCGGCGCTGCTGACAGTTGGCAATGCACTTGGGTGCAATTTGAAAGACCCACAACTTCCAAGCAGCTTTCTCTCTCGCTTTCCACGCTTGATGGTGCCTTTTTGATTATTTTCCCATCTATTTCTATGGCTTAAATGCAGTCTTACTTCTTTTCCCACCTTGCCAAATGCTCTTTTCTATCAGTATCCATTTACGAGTGATACATGAATAGATTTTATGATGTGTATAAATGAGAAGACACTTCAAGCTGTGTAAAGAGTCAGGGTTAAGACAACTGAGGGGACTATTGTACAGCCCAATGGGCCATGACTTGAAAGCAGTATGGTGGAGTTGTTAACAACAGGCTCTTAGTGGGGCTCCGTGGGTTTGAATACTACCTCTGTCACTGGGAGCATTGTGACTGCTTCCCTTCACCCTAACAGGGTTATTGTGAAATTAAAAGGAACAGGCTGGCTACACAGTTTGCAAGACTTAATGCAAACTGCTAATGCAGGAGCCCTTGCTCAAAGCAGGAAAAAATTTCCATGAAAGGTACTAAAATGCAAATTTCCCCCCCTTTCTTCTGTGGTTAGTCTAAGCACAGGATATGTACTAGGGAACTATGAGCCCTCACAGATGTCTGTGAGCCCCTCCCTGTGACTTGGCATCTGCATGTGGCCCATTGCTGCTGGGCTGCCCCTCCTGCAAGCTGTTAGCTGGAAGCAGGGAAATAGATTCAGGCTTCTCCCCTTCTCATGGGCCCACAATTCAACCCAGAGCACATGGGTGATTCCCAGGGATGGCAGTCTTTTCAAAAGGACCCACTTAGTACCTGAATAATGGTGAGACTATGTCTATTCCCAGCAGTTACCGAATGGCTATTCATGGAGTTGCTGGCCCAGGGTGGGGATGGTGACTGCCATACTCTTCTCCAAGACACTGTGGAGAACACGCCATAGACTCCACCCCTTTTTGTGCCAGGGAGTGGAAAACCTCAGCAATTTTTGGCAGGGGTAGAGAGGCATGGCAGGTTCCTGGGCACTGGGGAACAAGGGAGTGGGTGGCTGAGAATCCCTTTTAATGGGGAGGCAGGGAGTTGGTGGGAAGCAGGAAGATATTTAAATTGAGTCTTTAAGACCCCGGGGCATGAGCCTTCATTTCATTGGACTCACAAAACACTAATTCAAAGATAAAATTATAAAGAATTTCAAAGGAATGTAGATCATTAAATTCAAGTACAGGACTCCTGTGAGCCTAGGACTCTGCACAATTGCACTTTGGCACCCCATGAATCCAGCACTTGGTATAATGCCCAGGAGGCAATAAATATATGTTATTATTAGTGTTATCATTATTAGCTATTTTTATTTTGGAGTAGAATAAGCATTACATAGGTCAGGCATATCTACGGATGGGGGTGTGTTGCTATTTGAGAAAGCAATGAAAAAATTATGCTTAGGGAATGCAAATCAAAACTACAAGGAGATACTATCTCATCCCTCTGACCAGAATGTTTCTGGTCAAAAAGACCAGAAACTAGTGTTTGTTGATCCTTGTGAAGAAAAAGGAATCCTCATACATGGTGTGATTGTAGACTGGTCCAGCCCTTATGGAAAAAAATGTGGAGGTTTCCCTAATAAATAGATTTGAAAATAGACCCAAAAGTTAGTTTGAAAATAGATCTACCATATGATGCAGCAGTTCCACTTCCAGGTGTCTACCGAGGAATGCAAAAACAGTATTTGGAATGGATGTGTGCACTCCTGTATGCACTGTAGCACTATTTACAATAGCCAAGTTATGGAAACAACCCAAGTGCCCAAAGGTAAATGAGTGGATAAAAAAGATAAGCTATACATGCACGATGGAATACTACTCAGGTATGAAAAAGATGAACTCTTGCCATTTGTGACAACATGGATGGAGCTGCAGGGAATTATCTTAAAGCAAATAAGTCAGGAAGAGAAAGACAAATATTGCATGGTTTCACTTACAGGTAAAATATAGAGAAACAAAAGAAAGGATTGTATAAAAGTAACCAAAAACAAATCCTAGAAATCTGTCTGAGGAATTAAGGCTACTAAGCAGGAGGGTAGAGAGCAATGTGTGGAGGAGGCCTGATGGACATGGTAGAGGACTATTGATGCCTTGGTGGTAGGAGTGAGCAGAGACATACATGAGAAGAGGTGTAATCATATACCTCTGAATCACATGGCATTGTAAAACAATATTACTACAATAAAATAAAATAAAAATAATAAAGAATGCTTAGAGTCCTAGGAGCGTTGTGACTCTTGGTTTCCCAGAGGACTGTTGATCAATCCCCGCATTGGATACCCAGTCACACGCACATGGACCCAGCAACCAGTCAGTGAAATGCTTGCAAATGTTTTAATGATTTGAAAATGCCAGAGGAGCTACATGTATTTAAGGTAAAGGAAAAAAAAGAGATTTCTAAAGTCGGTTGCTCAATGAAGTACAACCTCAACTTTTTGAAAACCAGGCCCAAGATGATGGGTTAGTCAGCATGGGATTGAGCTAAGCCTTCTCAGTGCCCTTTGGTTCATATCTGCAGCTTCATTCATCCTTGCTGGGGAAGTGACTTTGAACTGCTAATCTATAAAACAAACACATCCTTTGGTAAGAACCATCTCAGCAACGTGTCAATCAAACTCTTGCTGGAAGCCACTCGAGCCCAGGTGAGGGGCAATCATGCACCATCAAAGCCACCAGACTTTGAAGAAGGCAGTCTTCCCATAAGCCTGTGAAAGTGAGTTCACAAGCTTTCTAAACACATCTTAGATCCGGGTCATCAAAGCAGCAGGCTCATTCTGAAAGCTTGATTCCTCCTTTTTCTGTGTGCACAGATACACACATGCTGTCACAACTGCCCTGGGTGTGTTTGCGTAGGTATTTCAAATGTTTGGCCCAGGATTTAGAGTGATAGCTATCACTCAGACAGTAGGCTAGACTTCCACAGTCAGACATCAGGAGGCATAAAAGGAGGTATAAAAGGAACTACCAGAGAAGAAAATCCATGAACAATAAGAATTTCTCTTTGAAAATAAGATGGGAAAGGGGATCAAATGAGAAGGAAGACCCTTTGATTCCCTACCCAGTAATTCATTTAAAAATAATTTTCTGCCCCTGTAAATTCCCTCGTTTGAGAGAGTTGGTGGCCTCATAATTAAGTTCAACAGCCTATTTCTCTTATGACCAAAGGAGACCCCAAAATTCTGTTCTGCAAAACAATGAGTGTAAAAAAGTGACGAGTCATTCTGTAGGGTTCTGAATGGAACAGCAGTTAACCATCAGAACTGAAATCGAGCATGCCTGCTGTGTGCCAGGCACTGTCCTTTCTGTGACATAACTCACAACCTCACAACCAGAGGGGGGAATTGGCTTAGGGGAGCTTGCCCCAGTAATGGCAGGGCAAAGACTGGAACCCTCTGGCCTGTCACTACTGGCTCCAAGTTCAAACTCCAGGAAAGTAAAGAGGTTTCATTAGAAGACTAGCTTACTTTATTATAATTAGGTTTTTCCTGGTCCCTTATTTAGGTTTTATAAATTCCTGCTATGAGTGAGATCATCCAGTAATTATCTTTTTCTTTCTGGCTTATTTCACTGAGCATGATCCCTTCCAGCTCCATCCATATTGCTGCAAATGGCATGCATTTCTCTTTATTGACTGATGAGTAATATTCCATTGTGTATATGTACCACATCTTCTTGATCCAGTCATCTATTTTTGGGTATTTGGGTCAACAAGAAACTATAAACCAGAGATACACTACAGGGTGGGAGGAGGGAGTAGGATCAAAACAAGGAAGGTGGGAATTGTATGGAGACTATAACCAAGATGAAAATGCATACATTGTGCAAAAATGAAAAATGACATAAAAAATGTATAAAATTAAAAATTTTTTTAAAAGTAAAAAAAATAAAATTGAATAATAGAAAAAAAAAGACTAGCTTAAAGGAAGTATTTCTACATTCAAGTACTATGATATAGGAATTATGCTTTGTTGGTCTTTTTACAATAGAGTTTGTTGTTTATATACTTATATATAATTCATGTAATAGTCACTTGTTATAGATGTTTAAAAAACAAAACACTGGGCCTCCCTGGTGGTACAAAGGGTTAAGACACAACCTCTGAAGCTAACAGCAGCCACTGCAGCATGAGTTCGATCCCTGGTCAGGGAGATACCTACATGGCGCAGCAGACCTCTCCTGACTTGCCAGCTGCTCCCCTCAGCAGTATATTTCAGTACATCTGCCTGTTCTGCTCCCCACTCTGTCTCTGGTGAATCCTCTCACCGCCCACACCTCTGGCCTGTACCCCAGTTCTTCTATGCATAAATAAATAACTCTTTAAAAAAACAATACTATATACAAATGGAATTGCAACAAAAGCTTAAGCCAGGACATATATATTTCCAGCAGTGACAGCACTGGGAGGCCCCTCCCCTTATCTCAGGGCTACCCCTGGGTGATGCTGCACTGGCACAAAAGGCTGTGGGACCACCCGGGCCACTCTAATCATCTTGTGAAATATAGATTGGCGAGAATGTAAAAGGTGAAAGACCAACAGAGAAATGGTTACAATCACCCAGTAGGAGGATGATGCCAGCTGAGACCATGGCGGTACTGTTAAGGACAGTGCGAGGTGGTTGAATTCCAAACATATTTTAACATTAAAGTCAATAGGATCTGTTGAAGAGTTGCAGTGGGGTATGAAAGTGAGAGAGAAATCCTGAATGATTCCCAGGTTTTTGACCTGAGTAACCAGATGTTGAAACTGCATTGACAGAGAGGGACAAAGCCATGGGAAGGTCAGGCTTGGAGAGAGATTCTCAGGAACTCAATGTTGACTCCATTAATATTGAGTTGCCCATTAGCCATCCAACAAAGAGATAAATTAGGCAGTTAAACATTTGCCTCCGAGGTTAGGGGAGACACCCACCCGGAGATGTAAATCTGGAAGTTTTCAGCATGTAGGAATATTTAAAACTCCAAACTCAGAATATCATCACCAAAGTGAATAATGATAGAAAAGCTAGGCAGTGCTACTCAAGATACAATCCACTGATCAGTATCGGCACCACCTGGGAAATGGTTAGATATGCAAATTCTTGGGCCCGCCTACACCTATTGGATCAGAAACTCCTGGGGTGGGCCCTTCACTCCACGTTTTAACAAGCCCTCCAGGTGGTAACTTCGACTACTACGTGCTGAGACACACTGATTTAGAAATTAGGAAGGGAGGAAAAATCTGATAAGGGCCAGCCAGAAAGGAGGAGGAAGGCCAGAGAGTGTGGTGTGTTGGAAACCAAGCCAGTAGTCATGTGCACCATGTCACATGCTCCTGAGCGCTGTCCAGTGGGTTGAACAGCGTGAGGTCATTGGTGCTGTCTGCAGGTTTTGGTGGAGTTGTGTGTAGACGTCACGGAGGACATGATGGAGATAAGTGGGGGTGAGGGAGAGCAATTGGAGACCTTAAAGATGGAGGAGGAGTTTTGCTTTAAAGATAAGTGGAGGGCCTCCCCGGTGGCGCAGCGGTTGAGCACTGAGCGCCGGTTCGATCCCCGGTTGCTCCCTGGCCACCTGAGGAGGGTCCCACATAGCGTGCAGACCTCACCTGCCGCCCGCTGCTCCCCTCAGCCCACTGCTCCCCTCAGCAGTGCACTTCGGTCCTTCTGCCTGCTCTGCTCCCCGCTCTGGCTCTGGTGAATTCTCTCACCCTCCCGCGCTCCTGACTGTACCCAGTGCTTGTATAAATAAATGAATAAATCTTTAAAAAAAAAAAAAGATAAGTGGAAATAGGCAGGATCTGGAGAGGGACAATCAAGGTGTGGAACTGAAAAAGAACTTATTTTTTTAAGAAGGAAGCAATAATAGTACATTTTTATGATGGTGGAACTGATCCAGGACAGAGGCAGAAAGCATTTATTGAGACTCCCAAACTTGGCTGGGACTTGATCAGGCTGCAGAATGGACCCTGCATTGGCATCTTCCTTCCCATTAGACTATCCTTTCCCTCCGTCTGGGCAGCTTTACTATTCTGAGGGTAAAGGTTGATGCCTAAGGGGATGGAAAATGCTCTAATTAATTAGATATTTATCCAAATCTTTCATTTATGTCCTGGACCTGGGTTTCTGGAAGGTAGAAACTGAATGTTTGATGTCCTTGTCTTCTTTGCCTGGGAGGTAGCATCATCCTTTCCAGGTGGCAACAGAGCAAAAGACAGTGCACAGACAGTTGCAGAGGTGGGGTGAATATGGGAGGAAGCAGAGCAGCAAAGAGCACCTCAAAATTATCCTGCCACCTGGGCATGGATGCCTCATTTTACCCCAAGTGGCAAAACCAGCACAATGACCTACATGCTTTGGTACTTGCACTTGAGTGACTGCATGTTGATGGTAAAAAAGACCCAGACGCACCAGAGGGCAGAAGGAGGGGTCCCGAGGCAGGAGCCTCAGGGCAGCGTGTTCCCATGTGACTCCTGGCGTCTTCTCAGAGCACATGCTTGTCTGGGGAGGTTTGCTCGTGCACTTCCCTGTGACAGTCTACCTGGGAGGCCTCATCCCACTTGGCATTGACCCACTCCAAAGAGGCCCCACTTGAAAACCTCGTTTTTCTTACAACAGATGGTGGGTTTCAGTCCAGATGCCTTAGACATGTTTCCAGTGTATGTGCGCACTCTGGCCGGGAGGGAAACAGAGCCAAAAAATGCTGGGAGAGTGTGCAAGCCCCCCAAACCCCCCTCTAGTTCTTTGAACAGGTTTGTTTTCTCCTACACTCTTGGCTGACAGCTGCCAGGTTGCTCAAGTGCAGTGTGTGAGCGGCTAAGACTGGCGTCTGGATCCCTTACAACTTTCTAGGGGGAAACACTCCTCAGTACCTTAGGGGACTCTTGCATCTCTGGGGTGGTTTTAGGTGGAACAGCAATTTCTAAACTTTCCTCAGTCAGAAGTCTATCAATAATGCAGACTTCCAAGTCTTACCCCAAGATCTGGGCTGTGGTCTAAGACCAGTGTTTTAAATCAGCACCTGCCCACGTGATTCTGACACAGGTGTTCCCAGACCACTTTTTGGGAATCATAGTGGTGGGGACTCTGGTGGTTCTTCATGAGGCCAGTGGTGAGGACCCCTGGGTTTCAATCCAGTCACCTGCCGGGTCCCTGTCTGAAGATAATTCCTAAATCCCAGAACCCACCTATTTCTCACTAATAAACAGTCAGTGACTACAGAGGCCTCTTAGATCTGCCTTCCACTTTCCCACACAGCGTGTGGGCAATGTGAATTGCATGTGTCCACAAGACCTCACAAAACAGGTGTCTGGAAGCTGATATGTATAAACAAGGGAAAAGACACCCCTGGGCTTGCTTTCCCAGTGCCGAGGCACTTACTGGTCAGCCTCACACTTGTTTATAGACTGTCCTGCGTTTGTGTTGCTTCATCTATGTGTCTGTCTCCCAAACAAGCTAGAGTTTCTTTGATTGGGGAGGTGGGGAATGTCCCCACTAGCGTGGGAGTCTGTTAGTTTTGCAGCCCCCATGGATCACGCCTTCTGGAATTCATGCCTCTGTGCAGTCTCCTCCCTTGTGTCTAAGGCATCTGGACTAGGGGGGAATGTCTTCATGCCCCCTCACCTGCCCCATTTACCCCACAGCATCTACTACGTAATTGGTGCTCAATATAGAATGTGTGTTTCTAACTTATAATCAGGTTGCTTCTAAAAGTTCATTCTGAAGTCAGTTATTGGAATCTTGTTTCTCATTAGACACTGTTATAAAGGTAGCTGCATTCCCAGGCCAGCCTCCAAATGTCTATTTAACTGGCAATGGAGCTGAACTATAGTTCTAAGAGCACTACAGAACCTATAATCATCTATACTGTTGCCTTTATGGGAAAATGTGTTCCAGATTCCAGTTGAAGATGCCAGGAACTCATTTTTCTGGCCATGGTTCCAGGACAAGACGACCCATTTGCCATTAGGATGCCCCCCATATGTATTATGTGCACACACCCATTGGGCTGTTTTCTCAAGGGGGGCTCCAAAGGTAGGGAAGGGGTGGTGCACACATCTATTGAGGGTTGAATGGGGAGAAAGAGCAAGGGCTATTCTTATCAGAAGTGCTTCTACTAGGTGTGAGTCAGGAGGAAGGATCTGGATGAAAGTAGATGTTAGGGCTGGCAGGTCAGGGGGTGGTCCTGACATGAGGGTGTAGGATCCAGAGGACACTAACTTCCTGGACTGTGGTAGCAGAGGTCAGTCAGGGGGCTCACAAGCTGTGGCTGCCACCTTGGCCAGGGTCCCAGCTCAAGCCTATTGATGTGTTTGGCTATTTATTGCACAAACCACCCCCAAAATAAAACAACCACCATTTTTATTTGCTCATGAGTGTGCAACGTGGGCTCGCTGGTGGTCATCGAGTGGCGGCATTCAGCTGCCAGGAGGCTGTGGTCTGGATGCTGGACTTACTGGACTGTCTCTCTTTTGGGAATTTCAGGGTTTTCTCCTCCTCTATGTGGTCTCTCCAGCAGACGAGTAAGATTCTTACATGGCAGCTCAGAATATTCAGGAAGCAAAAATAGAAACTTCCAGACCTTCTAAAAGCTATTCTGACCACTGGCACAGCTTCACTTTTGGTTAAAGTGGTCACAGGGTAGCCCAGACACAAGGGAAGGGACTGCACAGAGGCATGAATTCTAGAAGGCATGATCCACGGGGGTTGCAAAAGTAACAGACTCCCACGGTTGGTGCCGTTCCAGATGTGCGAGAGCCTCCAAAACCAAGAGTATTTACTAAAAAGTCTCCATTACAACCACCACAACCATATTGCTGACATTCCTAGAAGAAGTCTCTAAATACTGTTTTTTTAACTTGTCATTGCTCTTCATGTCGAAAAGTGATTTCTGGCTGCAAAATCAATCCCGTCACTTTCTCCTTTACATCTTTGCAGCCTATTCTTAGACACAATTACCTATTTTATGGAGGCGGTGTTCTCAGACTTAATGTCATGACACCTTGGCAAATTACAGTGGGTTTTGAACTATCCCCCCATAAAAGTACATAAAACCCCATCGTTTGCAAATGACTATTTTAATGGTCAACCAAAGGAGATTCAAAGTTGGCCCTAGAATAAGGGTCCCCTCGGATTCATGCACTTACCTGAGGGGAAACAGAGAAGGAGTTGGCGTTAGTACTTGGGGAACTATATCAGCCTCCCCCAATCTCCTTTCTCCTTTAAGTAGAACTTGTTTTATTTTGGGGTGTCAATAAGGCCAGCCTCTCTTCCAGCTACTGTGGCTATGTGACTAAATTCTGGCTCGTGAGATAAAAGGGAATGTCTGGGATTTCTAGAAAGATGACTGAAGGACCTTGATTTAAACAGGAAGGGATTCCTGGGTCTTATTTTGGATTCCTTCTTCCTGTTGTCTATACTATGAATGCAATGACTGGATCTCCACCAGGCCTGTGGAATCACGAGGTAATGCATTAAAAGCTCATTTCCTTTTAGTGCTAAATGATATTCCTTTGTCTGCCTGTACCACCATTTATATATACACTTGCCTACTGAGGGACATTTTGGTTACTTTCAAGTTTTAACAAATATGAATAATACCTCTATAAACATCTGTGTGCAAAATTTTATGTTTGTGTATGTTTTCACCTCCTTTGGATAAATACCAAATGGCTCAATTGCAGGATGGTGCAGTAAGAGTATGTTTAGTTTTGTAAGAATCTGCCAAACTGTATTCCAAAGTGGCTGTACCATTTGGTATTCCCACCAGCAATGAATGAGAGTTCCTGTTGCTCCACATCCTTACCAGCATTAGATGTTGACAATATTCCAGATTTTCGTCATCTTAATAGGTTTAAAATTGTATACCATTTTTTAAAATTGGCATTTCTCTTATGACAGATGACATGGAGCATCTTTGCATGTGCTTTGACATCTGTATGTCTTTTTGGTGAATGATCTTCTCAGGTCTTTGGCCCATTTTTAAATTGGGTTATTTGTTTTCTTATTGTTGAGTTTTAAGAGTTCTTTGCATATTTTGTATAAGAGTCCTTTACAGATGTATCTTTGACAACTATTTTTTCCAAATCTGTTACCTCTCTTTTCATTCTGTTAACATTATCTTTCAAAGAGCAGAAGCTTTTCATGTTGTTGAAGTCCAGTTTGCCAAGTCTCTCTTCCGTGGATCAGGCATTGGTGTTGTGCCTACAAGTCATCTCCTTACTCATATCATACAGGTTTCTTCCTGTGTCGTCTTCTAGATGTTTCATAGTTTTGCATTTTACTTTTAAGTCTATGATCCATTTTGAGTTACTTTTTGTGGAAAAGTGTAACATCTATGGATTCATTTGTTTGCCTATGGATATTTAGTTATTATAGCAACATTTATTGAAGGGACCACTATTTTTTTATCTGTATTTTTCCTCATGTATCTCCATCGACTAGCTAAATGCCTGACAAAGTATAAATTTAATAATTATTTGTTGACTGCAGGAATATATGAACCCTCCTTGAGGTTTTGCACAGTCTGAAATGCCTTTCTCTTTCCTGTTTACAATTACACTTCTCTGCTATATGGCCTGTGTTCACTGTTTCCAGGGCTAAGACATATAAGCTTAGTGACCAAACTCCTATTAGAACATATGAGCAATACTTGCTGAATGGACAGTGTGTTTGTTTCGTATCAAAGGCACTGTTTTACTTGGGTACAGTAAGAAGAATAGTCTTACTGGAAGGGGAGGGGCCATTTGCCATAACCTTGTCATTTTTTAAGGCAGACAGAGGTGGGCATGTGACCTGAACAAGGGAAGAGAGAGGGGGAGATGGAGGTGACTAGAAAGTTGGTTACTCTGGGCCCACCTGGTGGCTCAAGGGGTTACATCTCAGCACTAAGAGGTTATCCATAGCCACTGCAGCATGAGTTTGATCCCTGGCCAGGGAGCTAACCCACATGACACAGCAGACCTCTCCTGTCTCGCCCGCTGCTCCCCTCAGCAGTGTATTTCAGTCAGTCTGCCTGTTCTGTCCCCCACTCTGTCTCCTGTGAATCCTCTCAACCCCCATACCTCTGGCCTGTACTCCAGTTCTTGTATGCATAAATAAATATTTTTTACAAAAGAGATGGTTACTTGGTAATTGAGGAAAAGGGATCTCTCAGCATTGCCATGAGGGAGACAGGGGCTGGGGAAGCAGTTCCCCCAAATTAGGAAACTGAATGCAATTTCCATATGGATAGAAAACCAATTTGGGTAGTGATAAAATCTATGCCCACCCCCTGCTACCCCGGAGGCATCTGCAATGGGGCTGTTTCTCCATTCTTCCCATATCACTTTATTGTGGTTATCAAGTGGCCCGGTAACCACGATCTCTCTATCATTCCTGTCATTTCCCCCATATTTTCTTGGTTACAAGGAAAACATCTTATTTCAGTTATTTGAAGCCTGAAAGTAGAAACTGATCATACATAGTAATTTTCTTTTTCATAACTCAGACAGTAAAACTGATAGTCCCTTACTTATTTTATTTAGTTTTTAATCTAGGCCTTTATGAAGACAATAAAAAGGCTTGATGAGAGTAATTGAGCTAATACTCCGAAGTATTAGAAAACAGTTGAGATATTAATTGCATGTCATTAATAAAAAAGTACATCCGGAATTCACTGAGGCTGGAGACAGCCTTTCACCCTGGGGCTGTGCTGGTCTATCTGGAGCTTCCTGAGGGGCCCTGAGGATTTTGTCTCCAGAAGTCTCATCTGGATGGAATGTGTGTTTCCTGCTTCAGTGTGCTCATAACTAAGTTTTACTTTGGGCTTATAATTTGTCCAAATGCAGGTTTTGAGGATTATGTTTTATGAATTGTTCTGCAAAGTACTGGCTGTCACTCAGGGATGTGGTGACCTTGGAACTGGAGGGCTCGTGATTATTTCACAAAATCAGCATCCTCTGCTCTGGCACCATTTTCAAATCCGGGGAAGAGCCCTTTAAATACTCATTGCCTGAAAAGAGCCTCTTTCTGCTTGAACTTTTAACTAAAAAGGGAGCTATGCATCCTGAGGGCAGGCCTGGTGGGAAGGAAGAGCACTTGGGCAGCTTTTCTACTCAACAGGAGGTGTCCATACAGTGCTAAGACCAGGGGCCCGACGGACAGAGGCTGTTCCTCTGAAGCTTGTAAGACCTGTTACTGCTCCTTATAACATATCACAAATGACTTTTGTTTGCTGATAATGTGAATGTTTCTTATAGATGATTGTTTTGATGTTTGTGTCCAAACATGGTTTGGCTGATAGCACATATTTCTTTAATGTTTATCTTTTTGAGTGCTACCCCAAGTTTTCAGTTTTTAGAAAAGTAACTGCTAGTTTGATTGTCCATTATTAAACACAAACAAAAACTGATTTTTTATGATGATGATAACTCACCAGAAGCTTCAGAGACAGGACTGAGATGAGCTTTGAACAAGGGTAGATTTCAGTATGACTTTCCTACTGGAGTTTTTGCCTTCAGTAAATGTAGGCATTCTAGAAACAGAAGCACAAGGTAAACAAGCATTTAGTCACATTTTCCAAGGGATGAGCTGAACTCCAAAAGTGCATAAGCACCTCACATAGATTCACAATGGTGCTGCTGCTGACAAGGATCTCAACCTTTTACTTAGAGAAATCTGCAAGTTTTTGGAGATAAACACATCTGGATGGGCTGGAAGCTAGTCGTATAACTATGAACAATTCCAATGCTCCTGTCCAAAAAGAATTATAAAGGGGCTGGCTGAGATTTGTTTAAAGAGGCTGAATATCATCTGCCTTTCTTTTTGCTTACCTCTGTTGTTTATTTGATTTCTTTTCATAGGAATCTATATCATCACTCCAACATGTGTAAGAAAAACAGCCCTCAGGTCTAAACATATTTACTTCTCAGCTCTTGTCATACAGCTAGGGCTTGGGAAGTGAATGCCAAACACACTGTAAATCCCTGCATGCATGCTGAATGCACACCATCAACAGAGGCTTGGCAGTGACAGTCTGGGACTCAGGCTGGTGGGGCAGTTTTGGGGCAGTATCCACCACTGAAAGGCACTGGCCACTCTGAGCTTTAACTGCACCCTGAAAAATGACAGCAACATTTGTTTTATGACTTTCTGATTTTTAGAAACCTTTAGAATTAATTATAATCAAGCACTAAAAAACAAATTGAGAACTCTGATCTACTGGCACATATGTCAGAATGTAGAATGTTTTTTTCCACTCTGATGATGTCAGTGTTTTTCATGTATTTAAAAATATTTTTAGTTTTAGTTTTTTTTTTCAGCTTGTGTTCCAGCTAGCTAGCTTTCAATTATCATTTTCTCCAAGTGGCTTCTAATTTCACAAACATTCTGAATAAACTCATTGCACAGGAATTAAGGCTGTGAGAACAATCTTGCTTATGGGGTCTCATCTGCGCCAAGTTGTCACCTTCCCTCATAAGAAAACTGGTCTCAGAGGGAACCCTCTACATACATGAGAATAGGAGGCAGCAAGGCTCTGGTTACCAGCTAGGGCTCAGGAAAGGACTCCAAGCCTGAGGGGCCAACAGAAAACAGCAATGAAGGGACCTCGGCCGCAGGGACTAGAGAAATCCCGCAGATTACCAGAAAAGAATTCAATGTAATGTGAGGCTAACTCTTCCTCCTGCCATAGATAAACCCCCAAGTCATAGTGATTCAACTCCTGAGAGTTCTATCTTTGCTCACATAAATTTCAAGCCAGGTATTCTCGATTGATTGACAGTTCTCTCTACATAGTGATTCAGTGACCCCGGAACCTTTCAACATACGGGAAAGGCACTTATCACTTCTGCCTAAAATCCACTAGTCAGGAATTGATCATCTGACCATATTAACTCAGCAAATCTAGTCGCATGTCCAGAAAGCTATGTGTCCAGGAGGAAGAAGAAACAGGTTTGGTGGCCAGTTAGCCAAATCCTGCCACACTCAGCTAAAAGAGAACAAGACAGAACTACAGTTATTATAATTAATGCATAAGAGGAATGTTCTCCACAACCAGTGTGATGTGACCGAATGTTCTGCCTGGGACATTAGCTCACTCAGTCTGTCTCAGCGCTGCCCCAATCCTGCAGGTGGGAGAAGAGGGACATAGAGGAATTGAAGACAAATCTGTAGTCGGGCATCTGATAAAACCATCACCGCTGACTTAAAATATATTTCTATCTTAGAAAGCTGATAATTGCTGAAATGCCTATACATTTCAAAACCATCAAAGGGGTACTTATTATTGGTGCATTTATTTATTTCCCTCTCATTAAAATGAAGAGACCAAGTATGAATAGTTCTATGCAAGTATGTGGACAGGTCAGTGGATTTGGTGTCGAAGCTCATAGCTGTTTCTAATAGCAAGTAGCCCTCTCTGCAAGGGAGCCAGTTGCTACAGATGCACAATATTACTCATCAGAAAGATAGACCCCTTGTAGATTTTCTATCATTGACATACCCTTGAATAGAATGGGTGGAAAGAAAAGAAACCTGAAAAAGATTTGCAAAACCTTGGGCAACAAAATAAGACAGAAGAAAAACTATTTTGGGGTAAAGAGGCAGAAGTTTATAGGTGAGACTTTAATTTGAAATTAATTCCTAATTTGAGGAGAGAATGACCAGGACTTTGGAAAATAAATAAGGCAGAAGTTAGGGCTTGGTGGCTTTATAGATAAAAGTTTAAAACAGGAGAAAAGCAATTACCTAAGGGGAAAAGGCACTGAGTAGACATACTTATTTTAAAAAAATCAACAAGATTCATATACATAATCCAGACTGAGAAGGCCAAAATAGAATCCCTAAAAGAATGAGTAGGTAAGTGCAGATTCTGGGACAGTGCTTTAAAACTGAGTCAGAAAATGTCACCTTGCCAGCTTGTAAAACTACTTGAACTGCGTGCGTGGCTTCTGACTTTAGACCTGAATCCAGGATTCTGTATAGACAATGGGAACTTCAGGTTGAACGAAAACAGGAATGTTAATGAAGATCAAGAGTATTTTGGACATCAAATGATGCTTACAAAATGGCAGTTTGATTAGTTAAGTATAAGTGAATCAAAAACACATGAATAAAATGTCTCTTGAAGCACATGGATGTTGTTTAAGTATAAATGAATCAGAAACACATGGGTAAAATTTCTCTTGCAGCAGATCGATGGTTTTGAAGAATCAAGGCTAGAAAGTGCTGCCATCATGCATTTGGGGATGTGATGGGTGAATGAGATGGAAAGATATTTTGAGATGTTCTGCTCAAACCTAACCACTAATGGGTTCTCATAATCCTGCTTTTGTCATTTACATGGAAGGACTTCTATCTTCAGTGTCCACATTTTGGCAACTTTTCTTCACTGAATGTCACTAACATCAATCTGAAAGAAATTTCCAGACCTCTATATAGGTGGCTACTAATAATACCATTTTTTAAAAAATAATTTTTGTTTAAAGATTTATTTATTTTTATACAAGAGCTGGGTTACAGGCCAGAGGCACGGGAGGGTGAGAGGATTCACCAGAGACAGAGTGGGGAACAGAACAGGCATACTGACGAAATACACTGCTGAGGGGAGCAGCAGGCGAGACAGGAGAGGTCTGCTGCGCCATGTGGGAATTTCCCTGGCCGGCCGGGAATCGAACCCGAGCCCCGCGCTGCAAGGCTGCAGACAGCTTCACATCACTGCTCTCAAACTGCTGTGCCACAGGGGAGGCCCAGTACTGCTTCTTAATTGTAGTTTGACTCTAGCGTGGCACTGGCCCTGATATCTATCAGCATGGTGTAGCTTTCCTTGAATCTCTTGGAAATAGCACCTACAATGAACTGCACTTACTCCATCCCTCTCAACATGTTAAATGTATAAGTGGATTTTAGTCATGTCTTTGGTCACAGAGGCAGAGATCACCAGATCCTGAGCGCTCAGCAGCTGCTACTGCTCTCTGTAGAGATGGAAACTGAGGCAAGAACAAAGTTCCTTTGCCTTGAGCTCTGTCCCCAACAGCCATGGGAAATCCCCGGCCCTGGTGATTTGGGCCATGGACGTATGAGCATGAAGCACTCCTGCACCCCTGAGAAGAAAACCACCCTCTCCAGGCCAGTTTCCTAGAAAGAGAATGTGAGTCACAAATTTGAGCCACATATATAACACTTACTCTCCTAGAAGCAAGTGAAATTAATAATAGTTTGCTTAGCCCAATATATCTAAAATATCACCATTTCAATACTTAATCAATATTAAACTTTTATTAATAAGGTATTTCACATGATAAAATATATGCTGCTTTTGAAATTCTGTGTCTATTTTCAGTCAGAGCCAATCTCAACTGCTCCTTGGCCACTTCTGGCAAGTGCCTGCCATATTAGACAGGACAGATCTAAACTAGCTGTTAACACTGACCTTGAGGTGGCATCTGATGGCAGGATAAAGATTATGTTGAATTAATGCGAGTAAAGCAGCTAAGGGGAAAGAATCCTCATTGTTGAAAGGAATGTTTCTAACAGTGGAATCTCTGAAACTTCTGTGTCAAAATCACCTGTGATACATTTCATTTTTTTTAAAAAATGCAAGATCCTGGGTTGGACCCTAAATTTACCCAATCGGGACTTCTAAGTTTGACATTTGGGAATCCGCATTTTTAAAGCTTCTGACCCTTCCCTTACACACTTATGCTCTGTTACCCAGAAGGGAAGTCAGCCACAGGGGCCACTTTACTCAGAGGGGGAGAAGCTGTATTTTCTTTGCTCCAATAGTATTTTTTAAATGCTTGAGATCTTGTTTTAGAATTGGGGTATCATCCGTACACACACCCCACGCACACACACACTCGCATTCACACATGTGCATAGACCTTTGGAGTTTCTTGAAATGTGAAAAAACCTATAAAGCTGAAGTCTACATTTTGACATAGCAGCAACTGGGTGGAGGTGAAAGGAGGGTATTCTCTAGACTGCACAAGGGCTGATCAGTTTGTGACTGTCCCAATCAGCCCATTTCACCCCTCTATGTTACATGCTAGTCTCAATAGACTTTTAAAAATATCTTTTTTCTTAATTTTATAATTTCAGACTTAGAGAAAAATTACAAGGATACTTCAGAGATTTTCCCACATACACTTTATTCAGCTCCGCAAATGTTAAACTCTTCCAGAACCATGGTGCATTTGTCAAAACTAGGACGTGAACATAGGAGGATTACTATTAACTAGACTATGGACTTTATTCAGATTCTTACCATTTCTTCCATTAACCACCCTTTATTGTTTCAGGATCCAGTCCAAGTTTCTGCTCTGTGGCCTTTTGAGGTTCCCCCAGACCCTGGTTAGGGCAGCAGACTTTAGCTGCCCACCACATGCCTCCTTTCTTCTGTTCCTTTTCTGCAGGCCCTGCAGGACCAGGTGACTCCTCCCAAGTGGTAGAAAACTCCACACACTTTTTAATTCCCCCAGCTGCACTGACTGTACAACAACAGCTGCAAATTGAAGAACAATCTTCACACCTCCAGTGTGGAAAGAACTCTCCTTTACAGGGGCGGAGGCAGGGACAGGAGGGGAGGGCGCCGGTTAGGCACACCTGCACTCACTAATGGCTATGCCAGTAGCACCATCTTCTAATACATAGGACAGCTTTGTGATTTATCTGTGAAGATTATTATGTGACTACAGCATTCAGGTGGGACGTGAGGTGCTGAACTTGTGGCCACACAACTTTCTATATGTATGTTCTTTCCAGAGAGCTACCTAATTCAATGTATTTTTGAGAGTATGTGGAAATGCTTAAATATACTGCATCTGACTCTCCCATCATCCTAAGTAGTGAAATTTAGACAGTGAACTTTCACTTTCCTTTCTGGTTCAGCTTAACATGTAAATTTTCTTTCAGTCTAGGAGGACTAGACCTCTTGAGAAAATGCTTTTATTTCTTGGCCAACCTTTCCTTGAGCAGAATCCCAATTTTGCAAGACCTAAAACCACTAACTAGCATATATGCTGATTTGCCTTAACTGCAAGAACAAATCCAATTAACAAATCCACAAGGAATTGGGCTGGAACTGAGCCATCCTTCCAGGTGGAAACATCTTTCTGTTAGACATACTTCTTGGACTAATTACCCCCAATCCTCTAATTGTCCAGATAAGCCATGTCTGACTAGGGAATGTAGAGTCTAACGAGTCCATCTTCACAAACTCTGTGGACTGACATCTACCCCATTCAAAGTCTTTCTTTCTAATTTCTGGGGCTGTTTCCTTCTGATTCTTACACCTTAAATAATTCAATGAACCAATTAAAGTAAAAGCTTCTTCGCATGCAGTGGAGTTCTGCAAAGGACGCCAGTAAAGATACATAACACCTTCTTGATCCAGTCATCTATGTCCTTCTCTTGTTTTATTGCCCTGGCTAGGACCTTCAGTATTATATCGAAGAGCAGTGGTGAGAGAGGACGTTCTTGTCTTGTTCCTGATTTTAAAGGAAAGGCCTTCAGCTTTTCACCACTGAGAATAATATTGGCAGTGGGTTTGTCATATATGGCTTTTATCATGTTAAGATATGTTCCTTCTATCCCGATAATTTCAAGGGCCTTCATCATAAATGAATGTTGGACTTTGTCGAATGCTTTCTCAGCATCTATTGACATGATCACATGTTTTTTATTTTTCTTTTTGTTGATGTGTTGGATTACACTGATGGAAGATGTGGCACATATACACAATGGAATATTATTCAGCAATCAAAAAAGATAAACTCATGCCTTTTGCAGCAATGTGGATGGAACTAGAAAGAATTATGCTCAGTGAAATAAGCCAGAATGAAAAAGAAAAGTATCGGATGGTTTCACTTACAACAGGAATATAGGGAAACCCAGTAAGACATCAGTGTCAAAAAATAATAACGATACAAAACACAACAAAGAACAAATGGACAATTACAAATGAGAGACATCCTGCAGGGGAGGTGGAGGGAGAGTGATCAGAGGGAGGGAGGGAGGAGCACAGGGGACTGAGGTGATGGTGCATGGGTGCATTGGTATAGGAAACTTTATGGGGACTACACCTGAGGAGGTGGGGGGGAAACAAATATTGTTTAAAAAGGAACACTGATGTAAAAAATTAAAAATAATAATATTGAAAAAAAATACATAACAGCCAAGATCCAAACAAACCTAATAACTCAATGGGTTGGTTTGGGCTAGTGTGAATGGGCCATCAGTGTCCTCTGTTTTAAGTACCTGCAATGCAAACAGAGTACCTCAGGTTCCTAGATTACTGTTTGGCAGTTTAGCCTCCGTGTGTTGCTGTATCTTAAAGGAGATTAAGACTTGCCAAGAATGCACCCAAGAATGTATACACTATTTACAGACAACACTCTTCTTTTATAAAGCATCAGCTCATTTTCAGTTTATTGGCTGATACTTGAGCTTCCTCAAAAGGTTGGATCTACCTTGCACAAGACAAGGACATTGCCTTGAAAATGAGTTCACATAGGTAAAGGAGTTTCAGCTTTTCAGAATTCTTTTCAACCTATTATTTTCTGCTCTTCTCTCAGTGACCTTGGGAGGAGGATAAGGTATAGGGTAAGAATTATTATGATATATCAGATAGAGAAACTTCATTCCTAAGAGCTAATAGATAACTTTTCTAAGGTTATGTGCCTTTCTGGAAATATTCTGGAAAAAGAAAAAGTAGTTTTGTCTCAAGATTTCCAAAACATGTTCTGTCACAGTGACCTGTGGGCCCCCAGGGGCCAATGTGATTTCTCCCTTCTTCCCAGCAAAATGTTTCACTTTGGAGCACATTAAAAAGTGTTACCCATTCTAGGGCTCTTTGTATCGTAATGGAAGTCAGAACTTTCAGCTGAAGCTACAGCAGCAGTAGAATTCACAGCTAACTGTGAGTAGAAGGGGAGCCTGGAGCAATGGCCTCCCCTGATTCTTTGTGTTTGCTTGTTTTATTTGTGTTTGGAGTCTGGGCAGGATGGCATGGAGCTCTGTGAAATCCAAGGCATCAGAGAATGCTGGCCTGGGGCAGACATGCTCCTGTTAATCTTAACAGACTGGTCTTGCTGGGTTCAACTTCCAAAGTCAAAGTTAGTGATGAGGTCCTGATTAGAGACCTTCTTAGACTCATGTAACCAATTAGATCAAAAAAATTAATTACACAAGGAGTCTGTTGATTCCAAGGTAACATTTGCTTTTGCTTTATTTCTACTAACTGGACAAAATCATTACACCAGTACAAAAATAAATAAATAAAATCATTGTTTTAATTCTCTGCTAGAATAAAAAGCTAGTGGTTCTGCCCTAATTCTAAAAAGATGCTTCCCAGTTAAACAGTGTTGAAAGAAAAAGAAAAAGAAAGTGCCAGAATTTGAATATATTTTGCTTTCACATCCCCCGATGTCTGCCCAGCTCCCTCTTCCTAAAGTTTCCCATGGGTTCTCATTTTCCCCAAATTTCCCACCAGTATCTTAGAGACTGTGGGGAGAGGTAGTGCCCTGCATTTAGTCTCTAGAAGCCAGTTGCCTTCATGTGGTCTGCATGTGTTCATGATGACATGTCTGCATCTGGGGTGCCTGGAGCCCTGTCTGGGAGCCCGTGACAACTCAATCTCAGGCCAGAGGATGGGGAAATATATTGGATGATTACAATTCCCTTTAGGCAAGGAGACTCTGGCATTAGGATGTCCACATCTGTGAAACCCATTACGTCTCTGCTTCTAGTGAATATTACAAGAACAGCCATCAATCTGGCTCAATCATGCCTCCTTCCTGGCTGCTCTTCTCTGGTCTGATCCAGTCTGTGCTTAACAACATATTGGGGTGTGTTAGTCTCTTGTTGGGGCTCTTTAGTCAGCTTTCTGCCTATGGTTGCCGGAAAAGTTAAGCCAGTCCACTTTGTACCGTGAATCCACTGTTCCTGAGATGCCTGAGGTCTGGTATCACACTAAGGGCTAATTGCTGGGGAAGAAACATGTGTTCTAGATTTGACTTATCTGGCCCCTAGCACTTCATGTCTGTAACAGTGCTTCACAATCATTAGAATACGTAAGCATTAGTTGAAGAGTTTGTTAAAACACCCTCCTTGAGCCCCATCCCCATGAATGCAGATTTAGTAGGTCTAGGGAGGCCCCTGAGAATTTATTGATCACACAGTGAATAGCACTGTTCTATTCCCTTTGCATCAAAAAGTGTGGTCCTCATATCACCAGCATTGCCATCTCCAGGGAGTCTGTTGGAATTACCAATTCTAGGACTCCACCCAGACCCGCTGAATGTGAATTTATATTTTAACAAGGGCAGTCTTTGTGCCTTAAAGTTTTGCTTGGGTCTATATGATTCATTTTGTGCTGAACACAGAGTCTATTATGGAGTTGGAAAGATCCTTAATTCAGATGCTCTGGGTCTCTGCTTTCATGATGGTAAATTATTTCTGTATTGTTTTGCATGATCAATTTTCTGGATAACTGTCTTATACCTAAATTGCAATGACCTCAAAAGGTAATAGTTACATCCTAAAATCCTTGCACAAAATATCCTGCATATAGGAAGCACACAGAAAGCATTTGTTGGTCAATTGGTTGACTGAAACTATTGCAAAGACATCTTATAAATGAAAACACAGTCTCTGTTTCATTCATAAAGAAAGCTGTATCATCAGCTTGGATCTGTGTTAAGTTTTTCATGTAAATTTACAAAACAGAAAGCTGAGAACAATCTCAAATTTGCTCTTACTGGCTTGATACCCCTGTTCTGAGAGTATGTTGCTTATTGTGTCAAGGTACCTACAGTAAATAAAGAGTTGGCTGAGAAGCCCTCAGTCCTTCTCATTCTATCCAGTGCTATATTTGAAAAGTTTTACTCCAAGGAATAACATAATCTCTAAATCAGGAGATCTTTCAAAACAAACAAAACTCTACTCAAAAACAGTCACTGCTTATGTCACCAGTGTTTTCAAATTGACTCTATTATTCTTTTTTTTTTTAATTTATTTATTTATTTATACAAGCACTGGGTACAGTCAGAAGCGCGGGAGGGTGAGAGAATTCACCAGAGCCAGAGCAGGGAGCAGAGCAGGCAGAAGGACCGAAGTACACTGCTGAGGGGAGCAGCGGGCGGCAGGAGAGGTCTGCGCGCCATGCGGGACCCTCCTCCAGTGGCCGGGGAGCAGCCGGGGATCGAACCGGTGCTGCAGAGGCTGCGGGCAGCTTCGCAACCCAGCGCTCAACCGCTGCGCCACCGGGGAGGCCCTGACTCTATTATTCTTTAGGCATTTTGATAAAGGCCTCATCTAACCTTAATGCTTGAATCAGAAATACCTTCCAAAACTGGTTGACTTGCTCTCACCCAAAGCTGGAAACTTGGTTCTTGCAGGCTCATGAGAGCCAGGAAAGGCAGAGCCCATTCAACGACAAATATTTATTGGTTGCTTGGTAGGAGTCAGTATGGCACCTGCTGGTGGCATTGGCATCACTGTAACAGGGTGGTCCCCAAGAAAAGGGAAAGTTTCAGGTTCCCTGCCCCACCCAAAGGAGGGTGGAGCTAAAGAGAAGGAAAAAGCTGGAGAAGAGCCTGAGGAAGGGAGGAAGCAGGATGGAGAGCCATAAAGAGACCTGGAGGAGGCACATGGAGCTGAGAGACATGTTAAGAAACTGCACTTGCCTTTTGGTCGTGGACTGGGTGACACAGATGTGGGTGAGAGACCCGTGGGCAGGTGACAATGGAGGTGTTTGTCTTGATTTTGATTTTGCTCTTTTCCTTCCAGACCTTGTCTGGTGGTTTCTGACCCTTTTCTGTGGGTCCATGCCAAAAGGTGTTTTAGACTAGTGGCAGACTTTTCAGGTCTTGCTCTAGGCCAATCCCGTTTGGGTGGACTTTTACCCAGGAGGGGACGGGTAACTTTGGGTGCTTGATTTAGAAACTAGATTCTTTGTCTTTCCTGTGTTGTTTACTAATTGCATTAAAGTTCCTTTCCATTAAAGTCTTATATGTTTTGTGTTGATGTGGCAGATGGCAGAACCTATTTAGAGCAGGCAGGTTTAGGGGCTCTGAGATGCCCCTCTCCCTGCCCTATAACATTACCTGGTAGTTTGTCAGAGCTGCAGACTCTCAGACCCCAGCCTGGTGAGAGAAGAAATTAAAAACATTACCAGGCAACTGATCCTATGTCACATCTGGAAACCTCTGTTGAGAGCTTGGATGTTTCTCTAAGAGCAAGATAAAGCACTGGTAGAGTTCAAGCAGGAAGAATATTATCTGATTCAGATTTGAGATCTATTTTTTTATAATAAATTTTATTTTTATATTCCCCATACAATTTCAACCCCCCCATTTTGACCCCAATCCCTCCCCTCCCTCCACCCACCCCCCCAAAAGTGTCTCTGGTTCATAGATTTTTGTTGATTTTGATTTTCACTTTCTTATAGTTATTCATTTTCCTGGTCCCTTATTTAAGTTTTCTAGATTCCTGCTATGAGTGAGACCATCCGGTATTTTTCTTTTTCTTTCTGGCTTATTTCGCTGAGCATGATCCCTTCCAGCGCCATCCATGTTGCTGTAAATTGCATGTGTTTATCTTTTTCGAATGCTGAGTAATATTCCATGGTATATATGTACCACATCTTCTTGATCCAGTCATCTATTTTTGGGCATTTGGGCTGTTTCCAAAGCTTAGCTATTGTAAACAGTGCTGCTATAAACATAGGGGTGCAGGTGTTCTTTGGAATTGATGTTTCTGTGTCCTTTGGGTAAATACCTAGGAGTGGAATTGCTGGATCATATGGAAGCTCTATGTTTAGTAGGTCCAGAAATCTCCACACAGCTCTCCATAGTGGTTGGACCAGTTTGCACTCCCACCAACAGTGCAGAAAAGTTCCTTTTTCTCCGCACCCTTGCCAACATTTGTTGTTGCTAGTTTTTTTAATATGTGCCATTCTCACTGGTGTAAGATGGTATCTCATGGTAGTTTTGATTTGCATTTCCCTGATTACAAGTGATGTTGAACATTTTTTCATATGCCTGTTGGCCATTTGCATTTCCTCTTCAGAGAATTTTCTTTTTAGCTCTTCTGCCCATTTTTTGACTGGATTATTTTCTTTGCTGTTGTTGCGTCTCATCAGCTCTTTGCAGATTTTTGTGATCAATCCTTTATCATTAGTGTTGTGTGCAAAAATGTTCTCCCAGTTGGTGGGGTATCTCTTTGTTTTTGTTATTGTCTCTTTTGCTGTGCAGAAGCTCTTTAATTTGATGTAGTCCCAGCTGTTTATCTTTGCCTTCACTATCACTGCTTTGGGTGATGTGTCTGTAAAGATGTCTTTGATGTGCAAATCACGTAGTGTTTCGCCTATATTTCCTTCTATGTATTTTATGGTTTCAGGTTTTATGTCTAGTTCTTTAATCCATTTTGAGTTGGTTTTTGTGTATGGTGTGAGGTAGTAGTCAAGTTTCATTCTTTTGCATGTAGCGACCCAGTTTTCCCAGCACCATTTATTGAACAGACTTTCTTTGCTCCAGTGCATAGTCTTTGCTCCTTTGTCAAATATTAGTTGACCATAAATCTGTGGGTTTATTTCTGGATTTTCTATTCAATTCCATTGGTCTGTGTGTCTGTTCTTGTTCCAATACCATGCAGTTTTGATGATTATGGCTTTGTAGTATAGCCTGAAATCTGGGAGTGTGATGCCTCCATTCCCTTCTTTTTTTTTCAGGAGAGCTTTGGCTATTCGGGGTTTTTGGTGATTCCATATGAATTTCATCAATAATTGTTCTATTTCTTTGAAGAATAACATTGAAATTTTTATTGGAATAGCATTGAATCGGTATATTGCTTTTGGTAGGATGGCCATTTTAATAATGTTTATTCTTCCAATCCATGAGCAGGGGATGTCTTTCCATTTCTTTGTATCTTCTTCTATTTCTTTTAACAGTGTTTTATAGTTTTCTTTGTATAGGTCCTTTACCTCTTTTGTTAGATTTATTCCCAAGTATTTGATTATTTTTGTTTTGATAATAAAGAGGATGGTTTTTTTCATTTCTTCTTCTTCAGATTTATTGTTAGTGTATAGGAAGTATTCTGACTTTTGCATGTTGATTTTGTATCCTGCCACTTTGCTGAACTGATTGATGAGTTCAATTAGTTTTTCTATGGAGTTTTTGGGGTTCTCTATGTATATTATCATATCATCTGCAAATAGTGATAGTTTGACTTCTTCTTTTCCTATTTGGATTCCTTGTATGTCTTTCTCTTGTCTTATTGCTCTGGCTAGGACTTCCAGTACTATATTGAAAAGCAGTGGTGAGAGTGGACATCCTTGTCTTGTTCCAGATCTTAATGGAAATGCTTTCAGCTTTTCACCATTGAGAATGATACTGGCTGTTGGCTTGTCGTATATGGCCTTTATGATGTTGAGGTATGTTCCTTGTATCCCAAGAATTTCAAGGGCTTTTATCATGAATGGGTGTTGCACTTTGTCGAAAGCTTTCTCGGCATCTATTGATATTATCATATGGTTTTTATATTTCTTTTTGTTGATGTGTTGGATAACGTTGATTGATTTTCGGATGTTGAACCATCCTTGTGTCCCTGGAATGAATCCTACTTGGTCGTGGTGAATTACCTTATGGATACACTGTTGGATTCTGATAGCTAAAATTTTATTGAGGATTTTTGCATCAGTGTTCATTAGGGAGATTGGCCTATAGTTTTCTTTTTTTGTGTTGTCCTTGTTCGGTTTTGGTATTAGTGTAATGTTGGCTTCATAGAACGTGTTAGGTATTATACCTTCCTTCTCAATTTTTTGGAAGAGTTTGTGAAGGATAGGCACCAATTCGTCTCTGAATGTTTGGTAGAATTCATTTGTAAATCCATCAGGTCCTGGGCTTTTGTTTTTGGGGAGATTTTTGATTACCATTTCAATTTCGCTAATTGTAATTGGTCTGTTTAGGTGTTCTATTTCTTCTTTATCTAGCTTTGGGTGATTGTAGAGTTGTAGGAATTTGTCCGTCTCCTCTAGATTGTTGAACTTGTTTCCATATAACTGTTCATAGTAGTTATTAATTATTCTTTTGATTTTTGCTGTGTCCGTTGTGATTTCTCCTCTTTCATTTATTATCCTATTTATTTGTGCTTTCTCCCTTTTTGCCCTTGTGAGCCTGGCTAGGGGTTTATCTATTTTATTTATTTTTTCGAAGAACCAGCTCTTGGTTTCATTGATCTTTTGGATTGTTTTTTTAGTTTTGATTTCATTTATTTCTGCTTTGGTTTTTATTATTTCTTTTCTTCTACTGGTTTTGGGGTTTTTTTGTTGTTCTTTTTCTAGATCTTTGAGCTTCGAGATTAGGTTGTTTCTTTGAGTTCTTTCTTGTTTCTTGATGTGAGCATCTGTTGCTATATATTTTCCTCTTATTACTGCTTTTGCTGCATCCCATACATTTAGGAAATTGGTGTCCTCCTTGTCATTCAATTCAAAGAATTTTTTAATTTCTTCTTTTATCTCCTCGTTAGTCCAGTGGACTTCCAGTAGTGTGGGTTTCAATCTCCACGAGGTAGGAGAGTAACTTGCCTTCTTTTTATGGTTTATTTCTAGTTTGATGCCTTCATGGTCAGAAAAGATGGTTGGTATGATTTAAATCTTGGTGTATCTGTTGATGTTTGTCTTGTGCCCCAGTATATAATCGATCCTAGAGAATGATCCGTGTGCGCTTGAGAAAAATGTATACTCAGATTTTTTTGGGTTTAGTGTTCTATATATGTCTGTTAAGCCCAAGCACTCTAGATCCTTATTTAGAGCTTTAGTGTCTTTACTTATTTTTTGTCTTGTTGATCTATCCATTGTTGATAGTGGTGTGTTGAAGTCTCCCATTACGTATGTGTTTTCTCTGATGTCTGTTTTCAGAGATGCCAATAGTTGTCTGATATATTTTGGTGCTCCTTCGTTTGGTGAATATATGTTAATGAGTGTTATTTCTTCTTGAAGTATTGTCCCCTTGATCATAATGTAATGACCACTGGGGTCTCTTTTTATCTTTTTAAGTTTGAAATCTGTTTTATCTGATATGAGTATAGCTGTTCCTGCCTTCTTTTTTGGTCCATTTGTTTGTAGAATTGTTTTCCATCCGTTAACTTTGAGTCTATTTTTATCTTTTGCAGCTAAATGTGTTTCCTGGAGACAGCAAAAGGTTGGGTTTTGTTTCTTAATCCAGCCTGCAACTCTGTGTCTTTTTATTGAAGAGTTTAGTCCATTTACATTTAGAGTTAGTATTGATATGTTAGCATCTGTATTTGCCATTGTGTTTGTCTTTCCTTTGATTTTATTTATTTATTCTTTTAATAACTTTCTTTGGCCTTCTTTTGTTGTTATTCGTCCCTCTGAGGTTCTGGCTTTAGGACTCCTTGTAGTATTTTTTGGAGTGGGGGTTTAGTCGTAATAAAATTCCAGAGTTTCTGTTTTTCTAGGAAGGTCCTTATTCTTTCTTCAAAGAGGAAGGAGAGCTTTGTGGGATAGAGTATTCTTGGTTGGCATCTGTTTTCTTGGAGTCTGTTGACTATGTCCCTCCACTCTCTCCTTGCCCGTAGTGTTTCTTCAGAGAAGTCTGATGTCAGTCTGATTGGTTTCCCTTTGAATGTTATCTGTTTCTTCCCTCTTGTTAGTTTCATTATTTTTTCCTTGTCTTGGATTCTTGGGAGCTTTACTATTATGTGTCTTGCTGTATTTTTCCTTTCGTCATGGAAGTTTGGTGTTCTTCTTGCTTCTTGTATATCAATTTTCAGCTCCTTCTTCGCCTTTGGGAAGTTCTCTTCAATTATATCCATGAATATTTTCTCTGTTCCTACATCTCTCTCCTCTCCTTCTGGGATTCCTATAACTCTTATATTTCCTTTCCTCATGGAGTCAGATAGTTCCCGAAGTCTTTCTTCGGTCTTTTTCCTTCGTACTTCTCCTTCCTTTTCTGTTTTAGTTCTTTTTATTTCTGTGTCTTCAGAGTACTTATTCATTCTTCCATTTCATCTATTCTGCTTTCATTGCTTTTCCCTGAGTTCTTTAGCGTCTCCATTAATTCTTTGATCTCCTGCATTTCTTTTACTTCCCTCTTTAGGGACTCAATTTCATTCTTCTGGTCATTAATTATTTTCCCCTTATCATTGTTTTCCTTTATGACTTCTGTCAGTTTTTTAATCACAGCAATTTTAAATTCTCTATCTGGAAGTCTCAGAAGTTCTTCCAAGTTACTGTCGTTGCAATCTGGTAGATGGTTTTCTTTTTGCGGTGTGCTTTTTTGCTGAGGAGTTGCTGGGTTGCATGTGGTTTTTCTACTCCCTACTGCCTGTTTTCTAATTCGCCGTATTCCTTGTGACACTGTGTTGCTGGTACTGGCCGGCATCTTGGGCGACCTTCCCAGCTCACCACTGGCTCCTCTGGGGAACTTCTGCTGGGTTCACAAGTCTCCAGCAAAGAAAGGTCCCTGCTGCAAAATGGCGATGCGGGAACGTGCTCCCCTGCATGCCCGGTCTTCCCCAGTGGTGGGTGCTGCTCCCCTCTGGGCTGGAACTGCAGGCTAGAAGGCGCCCGGCATGGGCAAGCCTCCCAGCTTACCTCTGCTCCTCGGTGAGCCTTCTGCTGGGTTCACACAGTCTCCAGCAAAGAAAGGTCCCTGCTGCAAAATGCCGAGATCTATTTTTTGTGAAAAATATCCCCAGGGTTAGTTGATGAATTGGATGTGAGGTAGGACTTGAGGGAGTGAGGTATTGTATAAGGGAGAAAAATTGAGACTAATTCCTTGCCTTAGGAAAGAGGATGGTATTGTTTGCCAAGATGGGGACAACTAGATAAGACCCCAGGGTAGAGGCAATGGGGAGGGACAGAATCAAAATTTAAATTTCAGATGCCACAAGACATCCACATGAAGAGGGAAATTGGCAACGAGTCACACAAAATCTACAGATGAAAACAAATCAGGCCCAGAGACACAATTTTGGAATTCTAGACTCTTAGAGGCCATTTGTCCTCAATTTTAAGTCACAGGCAAAGGGTCCTTTGGTAGAATATTAGAAACCTCTTTTTCATGGCATTGAGTCATTTTCAATATTATGCTTAGTATTTTATGAGAGTATTGGGGCTCCACATTTTCAGAGAGCCATGAGGTCAACAATCTCATTGCTTGGGAATTACTCAGAGGTAACAGAACTGGACTCTGAGAATGCAGCATTATTGGATACTCTTCTTCTTAATTTATGTATAACTCTCCTAGACTAAAGCAAACTAGAACTACCTTGCATGCTTGTGGCCTTGTTTGCTGTTTGCCACTCCCACCTGTAGACCTGCTCGATGCGGCCAGGCCCTTGCCCTGTGATCTCTACTGAACTGTACCCTCTGCTTCTGGAAGCGAGCCTGGTACATAGTGAATGCTCACAATGGTCCTTGAATAAAAGGGTGAGAGAAGGATGATTTCTAGAAATAAATAAAGCAAGACAACAAGGGCCTCCCTGGTGGCGCAACAGGTTAAGACACAACCTATGAAGCTATCCACAGCCTCTGCAGCACGAGTTCAATCCCCAGCCAGCCAGGGAGCAACCCACATGGCACAGCAGACCTCTCCTGACTCACCTGCTGCTCCCCTCAGCAGTGTACTTCGGTCAATCTGCCTGTTCTGTTCCCCACTCTGTCTCTGGCGAATCCTCTCACCCCTGCACCTCTGGCCTATACCCCAGCTCTTGTATGCATAAATAAATAAATCTTTAAAAAATTTTTAAAAAATAAAGCAAAGCAACAAGTAGTAAAGGTATGACATCCAGAGAAGGAGAGGAAAAATTACAAGGGCTCCATAAATCTGAGGCCTGAGACATTTATGTAGGAATTTCCCCAGCACAGCTTATAATGCAACAGTCCCTGATGCCATTGCTTATCCACAGAACAGTAAAATTGTCCACATTCATGGTGATGACTGAGTCATCAAGAAGAGCTTGACATATGTTCAGTCACTTGATGGCAAGAAATCTGAAATTCATTTTTAACATCATTTTATCAAAACTAGTTATGATGAATATTTTGGAAGTGAAGTCTTAGACTAATCTGACAAAACCAATAAAATGAAAATCTATCACTCGTTAGTACTATCTGTACCAATGAGACAAAACTGCATTGTTCTTCACAAACGATTACCTTCTGCAAACTATAGTCAAGTTTAGCAATAGTTTAGTTCAGCAATGAGTATATGGTCCCAATTACCTGTAACATTTGTCTGGAGATTAACAAAATTCTTTTCTGGAAAATTACAGACTCTGTTTCATGCTAACAAGAGCATTTTCCTTGTGAACACAGTTACCTCTGCAAACAGAGGATCACCACAAGTATCTGCCAGAGAGTAAACAAACGTAAAACACCATCTGAGGATAGATAAGCAAAGGAATCAAAACCATGTGTTGGAAGCCTTGGCAAGCCGATTGTAATGGGCCGAGGCTAAGAGTCTCTGGGGAGCACACGTAGGTGCTCCCAACATGGGTGCAAACCTTGTGAGCTTTCACACCATGGGTGCTGAACAAGCAGAGAACAGAACAGATAAAACAGGGATAAACAGAACAGATAAAAATATACTTCCTTTCCATGTCCTTTGAAGGGTGAGGACTAGAGTCAGAGTCCCAGGCAGCTCCGGTCCTATGAACTTTTTCAAATTTATCAGAGGTGGCCATTGCTGAAGAAAATGGCTAAAACTTTGCCTGTGTTATGGAAATGTAGGTGGTGAGTTTTGGGTGATGGTCTAATGTTAGGTCAGGACAATTGAAAGGAAAAATGAAATTCCTTTCAAAAGATAAAATTTATTCATTAAGTTATTTTCCTTGATAGCATTAATTTCTCTCTCTCGCTCTCTCACTCCCTCTCGCTCGCTCGCTCTTTCACACACACACACACACACACAGACTTCAGAGGGTTTGGTCCATGTAGGAAATGTAAGTGGAATTGAGGGGTGAGGAGGGTTGAAATTGAGATAATGCAGGTTTTGAGAAGCAGCTGTAGTTTTCTGTTGATCTGACCTCATGACAGTATTTGCAAGACAAATTGGAAATAAAGATGTTTTGGATTTAGTGGCAACAAAAGCTGTGTTTGTGTACTACAGAGCAATTGGACAGCATTGGGAAATATTTTCACAACATCCTTATGGAATACGAGGCTGGCATTAGGTACAATCATCAAATAAAAACATGCATAATGTGTAGTTCAGAATGACTCCTTCTCTGGCCAAAGAGACTCACTTAAGTCCAAAATAGGTATTAGCAAACAACTACGTCTAGAGGAAAGATCTGGAACCCCCAACAGGAGAGGCCCATGGAACCATGATCTAAAATCATGATAAAAAGTGATCATAATCCCCAGGAAAACTTTTGTGAGTACTTCTGCACCAGCACAATGCTAAAGCACCTTGATGGGCCATCTCATCTTAGCTTCCAACCTCATATGGGAGGTGCATTAGATCTCCATAGACAGCCAAGAAACTGGCAGACCAGGTGAGAAGTTCCTACAAAATATGATGGTAGCAGAGCAGGCAGTGAGGCTTAGAGCAGTTGTGAGGCTCCCCGGGGGGGTGGTGGTGACAGCGAGTGTCACAGGTACTCCCTAAGCTGGTCTGGCCTTGGTACACGGGTCTGCTCAGTATCTTGTGTATCAGATGAGTCAGTCCTCCCAAGTCTATTCCTGGCTCACCAAATCTAAATAAAGTGAAATATGGAAGACAGACAATTAGCAGGGCAAAGAAAGACATGTCAGTTCTTCCTGTAACAGCTGGGCCAAAATGTCCATTTTCATACACATCAGATTACGGTTCTTTGAATATTAAAATACCACCAGATACACAGACGTGTCTTTACAGCAACTCAGAGAATAGAAGTTTGATAACAGAGCCACCACACCCAGGAGGAGGAAAAGGTCTGAAACTCTAAACTTTTGAGAAGTTGGCTAAAAGCCAAGTGTCAGCTTTTTCACCTCTTTTCCCATATGGCAGGAGGCATTTCACACTGCTTTCCATAATTTCAATAAATCTGGTACGTGATATAAGTGGTCTTTATGCCAAAAGACATATAATATGGTATCAAAATAGATGTCTAGGTTGGTTTGTGACAAGAACCAGATTTCAGCAACCGAAGACAACAAATGTGGCCTGGCTTTGGTTCAGCGAAGGGGTGAATGCAATCCAGGATCGCTTTCCGCTTATTTTCTTTTTTTTTTTAATGTTTCTTCTACACTTGCTTATTTACTAAAACCCTTGACCATCTTGATTTCTTCTTATTAACATCCCTTTCGTCATTTACAGCTTTATAGGCTCTGATGGTACAGAGTTTTAGGACTCGGGAATTCATCCTTTTATTCAACAAGTATTGAGTGAGCTCCCCTTCTGTGCCAGAAATTGTTGTAGGCATCGGGGTACTAAAGCAGACAAAAGAAGTCCCTGCTCACACAGAAAGGTGGACAATAAACAAATGAACAAATTCATATGTCACATGTCAAGAGATGAGAAATAATATAAAGAATGGATGGGTAGGGAGTGATGGAGTAGCAAAGGTCTGGATGACAAGATGGCATGCATCAGACACTATTATAAGATAAACCAGACGGTAGTTAGAGGAGTGCATTCTAATGAGAGATCATGACAAGTGTAAATGCCCTGGGGCATAGATTTGTTCATAAGGAAGGCAGGACAGAAGGAAGGAAGCTGATGGTACTAGAACAGTAGAGACAAGGTAAAGAGTTAGCTAGGCTTATAAGATTTGGGGTTTTATTCAGAATGAGATGGGAAGCTATTAGTGGGTTTTGAACAGAGAGTGACATTGTCTTTTGTTTTTTGTTACTTTTTTTGAGATTTATTTATTTATGCATACAAGAGCTGGGGCACAGGCCAGAGGTGTCTGGGTGAGAGGATTCACCAGAGACAGAGTGGAGGACAGAACAGGCAGATGACGGAAGTACACTGCTGAGGAGAGAAGCAGGCAAGTCAGGAGAGGTCTGCTGTGCCATGTGGGTTGCTCCCTGGCCTGGGATTGAACTTATGCTGCAGTGGCTGCGGACAACGTCACAGGTTGCATCTTAACCCCTTGCACCAACAGGGAGGCCCAGCATTGTCTATTTTCAAAGTTTATTCTGGCTTCTTTTGGAGAATCAACTGAAGGAGACTAGGGGCAAGGGTGAAGGCAGGAAGGTTTTTATAAAAATCAGTCAGCAGTGACATGATGGAGAATGTTCTTTGTTTTGTTTTGTTTTCTTTCTTTTTTTTTCTTTTTTTTTGCATAGAACTAAGATGTAGGCCAGAGTTGCAAGGCATGAGAGTATTCACCAGATACAGAGTGGGGAGCAGAACAGGCAGATATACTGAAATACACTGCTGAGGGGAACAGCGGGCGAGACAGGAAAGGCCTACTATGCCATGTGTGGGTCAGCTCCCTGGCTTGGGATCAAACTCAGGTCATAGAGGAAATGATAGTGCTGAGACTTAACTCCTAGGTTACCAGGGATGCCCAATGTGGACTGTTTTGAAGGCAAAGACATTGAATGTGAGAGAAATTAAGAAAAGTTCACATTTAGGTGGAATGTCTTTAGTTACAGCTACAAACTGCTAACAAAATGTACTGCCTACAGCCAGAGATTGTCATGTCCCAGGTGACAACCATTTTGTGTCATATTTTGTGTAAACACATGTTAATGTATAAGCAGGGTGATTGGAGCAGGGTGTGATACAACAGGGCCCTGCTGGTGCCAACCTCTCATCACAGGTGGTTCTGGAACTTTCCTAGGAGACATGTCTCCTCTAAGTTTTCATCAAATAATTATTAAAAGGAAAGTGAGTGGCTCTTCTCTGGAGATATTTGAAAGGGTAACTCTATTGAGTGGTCCCGTTTTAACACTATCACTACAGAAAATTCAGGAAAGAGAAAGCCAATTTTCAAGTAAATTTACAATATTGCCAACTTGAGTATTGACCAGACACATTAAGCTCTCAGGATAAGCTTCTTTTGCTTCTCCAAGGAATGGCACTACTTTATTTTATTGACATGTTTAAGAAATAAATGACCAAAAGAAAAGGAGAAGACCTTTGCCAGTGTGCGTCTGTACTTTAAAGGAATCTGAAGTTTATAGGTGTGTGCATTTTAACTCAAGCAGGTATGGTCACGTGTCACTAAAGGGAATCATTTCTGGAAAATGTGTCCTTAGGGTCAACTGCACCCTACTGTAGTGTAGTCTCGAGAGTTGGGGAAACTGTATCTTTTCAAGCAAATAGGACTTGTTGCTGAAAAAAGAACACAGTATATGTTTTTTTCCACCTCCGACCCCAAGCAAATCTTCATCTGGAGCCTAGAGTGTGACACAGAGATGTGAAGGTTGTCATTTGGGGACAGGGTCCGGTTCATAGCCCCAATCTAGCCCATGGTCTTTGTTTTAGTGTTCAAAGACCTCTCCCACCTCCAGCCAGTTCAGAAAACATCTGTAAGAGCTGTCTACAGACCTACATGGTTTTGTTCATTATGGCCTTAGAAATTTTTTTGATTGGGCCAAACACAGTGTTCTCCTACTCGTTGTCATCCTCACTGTGGGTCCCATCAAACCAATCCTCATAATCAAAGAGGCTGGTGGCCTTTTACTGATAAGATTGTATCCTGGCTAAGTCACAACACAAATGGTCTTGTCTTCTTGCTCTGGGGCTCATATGCTTAAAGGAAGGTCAGTGCCACCGAGAAGAAGCAGCATTGATAGTAATCACCAGACATACACTGATAATGCAAGCCAAGCACCTGCTTTCTGGATAATACCCGAGTCTTCTAGTCTCCTGAGAGCACACCCTTAACATTCAGATAAATGGGTGGTTTCCTCATCTAGCATACTATTAACAGCCCAGATCCACAATAATTTTCTTTCCTTCTTTTCTCTGGTTCCTTTCTAGAAAGGGGTTAATGTGCCATTCAGTACTGAGAAAGTCCACCCCATGGCCTGATGTTCTGTCTCCCCAGCTCCCAGGCATCCTTCTTAGCTCCTGTCATGACTGTCCTCATTCACTACCATTTCTACTAATTCAAGACACTGCTACTCTCCCTTCATTCCTTAAGACACAACTCAATAAGGTCTCCTGAAAAGCAGACATGTACCAAAGTTGGTGGGGGCGGGGGGAGGGGAGAAAAAAATTAAATGTAGAAAACTTTTGAGAAAAAGAAGAGAGTCAAATACTTAACAAGGGACCTCTTGTGAATCATTCTGTTTTTAAGCTCAGTCTCCTTGTCCTAAAGCTCCTTGCTCTCTCCTGAGAACATTCTCCAGAGAACGTTCTTCTCCATTCTACAGCCCATGGAAAAAACAAATTTCTGTTACTTTTATAAAAGAAAAAAAAAATTCAGTCCCTTTGTTCAACGTGGATCTAGGCTCTGGCCCAGGAAGGCCAGGAACATCCTTTGCCCGTGACCACGAAAGCTCATTAAGCCATGGGGGGTGTGGGAGAAAGCACTTGTCTTGCCAGACTCACAGCGTGAGCTCTGAACCATTGCCCCTACTGCTTTCTTTTCCTCTATTCTCCAGCATCAGCAGGGAAACGCAGAGACAATAAAGACCAGGGAGGAAATTCTCATCCCCCTTCTCTTGCATGAAGGCAGAAGTCATCGATGACAGTTAAACATTTCATCCACAGAAACCCATCTCATGAGGTCTCTGCCCAGAACTTTATTTGCCATGACTCCAGTCTTGGTCAAGCTACAGACCCAGTCTGGCTCTCACGTTCCCTGTGTGAGCACACATCAGCTGAGCGTTAACACCACAGTTTAGCAGTCCCAGAGCTGCCAACAGTATCTTGCTGCTTTGCTCCCTGGACTCTCTTTGCTCAGTCCCCTGTGCTCAGTTCTAAGAGTTTGTAAATGTTCACTGTACACAGCCTGCGCAAACATTTACAGTGACCCCTCACACAGAACCCAAAGAAGTCCCCTAATTCATAAAAGTTTCCTAGCAAAAACAAGCCCACTGAGTTCAAGGTGTGCCCCGGCAGCAGGCCGCATGCTGAATAGCTCTTTTCAAAAGGCCAGGAGGTCTGACTACAGCAAAGTGTCCATGTTTGTGGTCTTTGTGGGGTTTTCACAGAGAGGACCTTCATTTAGATAGAGTACAATAATCTTTCATGCCTTCCATAAATCAGAAAACTGCATATATCAAAGAGGGTTAGGTCACTCTGGGGGCTCCTGTCTGGAGTTTAAGAACAAAAAAAGAAGGCATGTTATATGCAATGAAAGAAGCAGAGGGAGGGATGTTATGAATTGTGCTCTGAAAAATTCAGCTCAACAGTTCTAATAAGGCCAATATTTAGGCTACAGTATTTGGCTGGATGTAGTATGCAATTCATCTTCCTACAAACAGACACAAATGATCTGACTCAGTGCCAGTTTATTTTTATGGTATTAAATTAGTCACTATTTATAAGCTCAAGAGATTTCAAAAGGGTTATTTAAGGAGGGTACCCTTACTTTTTCCAGTTATAGGTTTGCCTTTCAATCATTCTGGATTGCTTTTGCTTGATTATGCTTTTTGGGTAATAGGGGGGCACTATTTATAAAATGGGACAAGATAATTTCAGTAGTCTGAGTACCTGGATCATTCAGCCTTAAAATGGGGATGTCAGACTTGGAAGCTGACAAAGATAGGTGGGTTAGAGACCTGAGGCACCTGTTCAAGAACAGGCCAATGTTACCTGGCTGCAAATGTTAATTAGTGGGGAGGAGAAGGAGGCAGAGATAGAGGAGAAGAGAAGGGAACTTCATTTTCTACCATTGTTTAAATCTCTTGCCCATATTTCTTTTCTTCATGGAATGAGATACAAAGAAAGATATATTGAAGAATTACCTGATCAAGACTCTGCTAAAACAGAGATGACAAAGTAACACAAAAACCCTCTCCCAGGCCTCCTACCCCCGATTTTCCAAAATCACCCAGCCTTTCTTACAACCTCATCATCAGCAAACAGTTTCTGGTGACCCCATGGAAAAAACAGCATCGCAGCATTCATCTGAAAGATCTTTGTGAGCACTTATTAAGCAACCACCTTTTACAAAATGAAAGGAAACATAAGTAGAAGTTTGCCAAAGGCTCTAAGAAGAGCTTCAGAGTCAGGGCTAGAAATCAGCTCTCTGCGGCTTCCCTTAAGTCTACCCAGGAGGATACAACCCAAGGGATAGCATTGGTTGAGTTGGTGGAGCTGGATGTGACAGGTCGGTCCCACCACCCTGACAGCAGACGGCCCATTCTTCCTCCTCACCATTCCTGGACAAGGGGGAATTCCCTAACAAGGTCACGCCCCTACCCATCTTCACTTGAAGATCAGGCTGCAAAGCTTCTTTCCCAGACCTAATCTGCTCTTGGAACAAGAGTTTCTGGAACATTTCTCCATGCTTACTTTCCTTCCATGTCCTGACTGGATGGCATGCTGCCCTCCTAGTGCCCAGTAGCCAGAAATCACTTATGCTTCTATCAAAATGCCTGCTTATTGGACCTCCCGGGTGGCGCAGTGGTTGAGCGCTGCACTGTGAAGCTGTCCACAGCCTCTGCAGCGCAGGTTTGATTCCTGGCCAGCCAGGGACATACCCACATGGCATGGCAGACCTCTCCTTCCTTGTCCACTGCTCCCCTCAGCAGTGTGTTCGGTCCATCTGCCTGTTCTGCTTCCCGTTCTCTCTGGTGAAGTCTCTCACCCTCCCTCACCTCCAACTGCACCCCAGTTCTTATATAAATAAATAAATCTTAAAAAAAAAAAAGCCTGCTTTCTATCTAGATTTTATTCTGCCATACATGAGGCTTTTACCCTGATTGAGCAAGAATCTCCACGGGAAGTGAAATCTTACAAAGAAAATGATGTAATTTGACACGGTGATGTCAGGAGACGGAGGAAGGAGTCAGGGCTACAGCTGTCAGGAAGGGTCATAAGTAGTGGCTGTGGCCAGAGAAGTCAGCAATGGCCTAAAATAGGAACTGAACCTCTACACTGGTAGGTTATGGATGACTATGCAAGTGAATGACCAGAGGCAAAGTGATACCTTGGGGGAATGGGGAGGGGAGAAGCAGATAGTGTTTATTTATTTATTTATTTTTAATAGAGGCATGTTTTTATTTATTTATTTATTTTGTTTTGTTTGTTTTGTTTATACATGCACTGGGTACAGTCAGAAGCGCGGGAGGGTGAGAGAATTCACCAGAGCCAGAGCCGGGAGCAGAGCAGGCAGAAGGAGCGAAGTACACTGCTGAGGGGAGCAGCGGGCGGCAGGAGAGGTCTGCGCACCATGCGGGACCCTCCTCTGGTGGCCGGGGAGCAGCTGGGGATCGAACCGGCACTGCAGAGGCCGCGGGCAGCTTCGCAACCCAGCGCTCAACCGCTGCGCCACCGGGGAGGCCCAGATAGTGTTTAATATGTGCACCCTAGTGTCTGGTCCCCTCTTATATTTTCCCCACCACTCCCCTCATTGCTCACCACAGTCCAGCCCCTGAGGCCTTTATACTATTTCATGATGATCCCAGATTTTTGTCTCAGAGCCTCTGCACTCCCTGTTTCTCTTCCTGGATTCCTCATCTTCAGTATCCAGCTGGCTCACTGTTTCCCTTCTTTTAGATCCTCCTTAGACTGTCACCTTCCTGAGACACAATCCCAGTCCAGTCCCACCTCTACCTCAGTGCTCCCCCCACTTCCCTGCTGTAGTTTTCCCCACAGCATCTATCACCACTGACACACTCTATATTTTATTTATCTTTTTAATTGCCTGTCTCCCCCTCCCAGAATGTGTGTTCTATGAGAGTAGGGATTTGTGCCTATTTTGCTCGCTGCTAGAACACTATGGGCACATCGTAGTATTTCCCTGGGTATTTGTGGAACTCATGAATTTTGCTCTCTATGGAATTGGAAATAACCATCAGCCTTCTTCTAAATGTTTTCAGCTCAGCATACTGATGGATTTTTTCCATGGCAACAGAGCTCTGATGATCATAAAAGTCAACTGGAAAATATCATCTGCTGCACCAACATTTGCTCTATTTCCAAGCTTCCTAGGCAACATCTATTCTATAAATCAAGAAATACTCCTATTTGTAGAATTTCTCAGAATAATCACTAAGAATATCACCAGCCATGTAAAAGTCCTTATTGTGCAATCATTCTAAAAGGAGTGTGATTTGCCATTGTAGAAATGGCCTTCATTCCTAGGCAAGTTGTTAAATAATGCACTTTTTTGAGGAAGTAGAAACTTACTCTTTGAAAAAAGTCCGGCTTGCAATATAATGGTCAAGAATTCTGGCAGTCTAGGCCCTACATTTCTGTAATGAATGTATTTTCCTCAAGGAAGCGTATATTTCTTGGGACACCCCCCACCCCAAGTAAGCACAGATAAGTCTCCATGGAGTGCTTATATCAGGAAAAGCATTGCCCTAAATGGTCAAAGTGTCATAGGTACAGTTTACATAGGATGTAACAGACCTCTGACATGTGGCCCTCACCACCAGAACCAGAATGTTTTGGTGGGAAAAACCATCGGTTAGTGTCTCTCCACTTGGAAATATGAAGATTCCCTGGGTTTTTAGCTTAAGGAAAATGTAAGAAAAAAAAAAAGAAAAACAGATGTATTATATTAAAGAGTATGGGCCTCCCCGGTGGCGCAGCGGTTGAGCGCTGGGTTGCGAAGCTGCCCGCAGCGTCTGCGGGTGTGGTGCCGGTTCGATCCCCCCCGGCTGCTCCCCGGCCACCCGAGGAGGGTCCCACATGGCGCGCAGAACTCTCCTGACGCCCGCTGCTCCCCTCAGCAGTGTACTTCGGTCCTTCTGCCTGCTCTGCTCCCCGCTCTGGTTCTGGTGAATTCTCTCACCCTCCCGCGCTTCTGACTGTACCCAGTGCTTGTATAAACAAACAAACAAACAAACAAACAAAACAACAAACAAACAAATAAATAAATAAGCATGCCTCTATTAAAAAAAAAATAAAGAGTATGGCATTTGTTTTATAATTCTAGAATCAAAGGTACCCTGAAGTTTCCTCTTGCTTTCCCCAAGTCCTGTTCCTATTCCTTTCTTCACCATCCGAAATCAGGAGAGAACCAGCATAAGAATAACTTTAATCTCTCCCCTTGAGATGAGGCAATTCTAGCACAGAAGAAAATCTCCCCAGGAATTAATTCTCTCCTAGATCTATTATAAATCTCATTCTAGGCTGTAATTTCAAAAACACTGTAAGCCTTTCTAAAGGATTTATCTAAACATTTATCTAAACCAGCTAGTGACCTGTTTTCTTGACAAAAACTCCCAGACCCCAGAGGTAGGCTAGCACAACTGGGCACACAGCAAGTTCTGATCTCATCTGCTCAGCAACAGCGAAATCAAGGAACCCTAACAGGGCTTTACCAGTAAAAGAGAGCTGTTAGCCTCTTGTTGCCCTTTCTGGGTCCTGCCAAGAATGACATCATCTAGCTGGATTATTAGCAGGCCCTATCAGCAAAAACCATCCCATCAGTCACATCAAAGCTGCCCCACATATGTTCATGCTGGTCAGGGGGAGAAAGTTTCCATAAGCTTCATGCCCTCCTTAAAAGATTCCTTAGATGGTGTTTTGGGCTGAAAGTCACTGCTAGCATTATTTTTTAAATGTGGAGGGAAGATTCAGCAGGACAGCATGATGACAGACCTAGAATATAAGAGATTTGGATATACCTGTTCTTCTTGAAATTAAAAACAAAACAAATAGTATCTTTGACGAGCACCTTTGATTAGCACATCAATAGCAAGGCCATATAGATGTGCACTTGACAGAATCACTTTTGGAGTCAGGCTACCTGATTTTGTGCTCTGGCTCTGTTCTTACTAGCCATGTGACCTTGGGCAAGTTACATGACCTTGCCATGACTCCACTTCCACAATTCTAAAATTTGGGTAATAATGGTACTCACTTCATAGGGTTGTGAGAACGGAATTAATTAAGTTACTAATGTAGAGCCCTCAGAGCAACATTGAATTCAGAGCATGAATGCTATGAATATTATCTTTCATTATTAGACTCCATTTTAGTTGCAATCTTCTATGAGTTGAATCACATTCTCTTCCAAAAAGATATGCTAGTCTTAACCTCCCAGTACCTCAGAATGTGACCACTGATTCCAGAGATAATCAATTAAAATGAAGTTATAAGGGTGGATCCTAATCCGGTATAACCAGTATTCTTATAGAAATGGGAAATTTGGGTACCCTCGAAAGAAAGACAATGTGGAGAGACACAGGGAGGAGATGGGCACCTCAGCCAGGAGACATCCTGGAACAGATTTTTCCTTCAAGATCTCAGAAGGAAACATCCCTTCAACACCTAGATGGCAGACTTCTTTCTTTTCTAAATTATATTATTTTTATTCCTATAATGTTGGCTAACCCAATTGTATATGATTTAGGGGCACAGATACACACCCTTTCGGATGTCTGTTACTACATCACAGATCGTAGACTTTTAGCCTTTATGACCATGAAAGATGACAGGCAGACCTAGGAGCTGTTGTGGGTTCAGTTCTAGACCACGACAATGAACCAAATATTACAATAAAGTAAGTCGAACAAAGATTTTGTTTTCCTGGTGCATATAGGAGTTACATTACACTACACTGTAGTCTATTAAGTGCACAATTGCATTGTGTCTAAAAAGCATTCATAACCTAATTTAAAAATGTTAAAAATACTAACCATCATCCGAGCCTTCAGAGAGTCATAATTCTTTTGCTAGTGGGGGGTTCCTGCTGAAAAAAAAATGCAGCATCCATGGACTACAACAAAGGGAAGTGAAAGGAAATCAGTTCTGCCTGTACCTTTCTGTTCTCCCACACTCCCACCCGCTTCCCCACCCTGTCCGCGGCACTTTGTTAGGGTAGCTCCACAGAAGACACGTGTGGTCCATTCTCAAAGTCTAAGATAGGTCCTTTCTGACAGTGTTGAGTGAGAACACTTGCCAAAGTGGAGTGCTAGGCCCTGACCCAGGGCACTACGCTCCTGCAGCACGTCAGCCTCCAGGCTCTTCCAGTGTCAAGCCCCAGCAGGCCGCCCTCCCTCCCCGCTGAGCCATGCCCCTGCGTGTGGGTTCACACCCCGAGGGGCAGAGCTGGCGCCTGGTTGTTATTTTAGACCATGTACAATTTAACCCACAGTGGCAGGCTTGGAAACGGACATTTGCCCATAATTGCTGTGACCTGGCACCGGCATTGCCAGAGAAGGAAAATGCCCTGCTGTATCTGAAACGGATGTTCCACAGAGTGAGCACATTACTAAACTCGAGATGAAGTTTTCGGCAATTTCTCGTGAGCTCACTCTGAAAACATGTGACCAAATAAATTGGGTTCATTCAAGACATTTGGGGGAATTTTAAACCCAAGCGGAATCTCGTTTCTTCATCTAATCTGCTATGATCCTGTTTCATGGGAACCATTTGCTCCAGCAAGAAGGCGTGGGAGTGGGGGTGAGCACAAAAAGGCAGACATTGAAAAATAATAAAGTTAACATTTATGGATGTATAGGCAGTTGTCTGAGTGGAAGCAAACTTCATGAGCTGCAACCTACTTGATTCTGTCCATTGTCTACATGAAACAGGCTGCTCACTGTGCCTCATACCATTTAGAAGAAGGGCCCGTCACCACTCTATGTTCACAAGACTGGGAACTCGCAGAAATGTCTTAACAGAGGACAGAGAAAGAACCACCTCCAGGGACTCCGGCTGGGCTGGACATCTCCTGGGAAAGCCTGTGAGGGCCAAGCAGTCTGTAAGCAAGACTCAGCATGCGGGCAGAGCCAGATGTCCACTTCCGAGACAACTCCTGACCTTCTCCTGAGTGGCTAAGCAGATGCCACTCAAATGTATTGTGGGGGGCAAAGGGGGAAGCTAGTCCTAGTGAGGTGATATTTTTAAAGTTTGATTTTCTAAGAGTTTGTGGGAAGAACTGAATGCATGAGTTGGAGCGCACTGGAAATTTCCAGGGTAAAATAAATGCCTATCAGAGCAGAATCTCAATTATGTACTCTTGGCTAAGAAAGGGTGAGGCTTGTGGGTACAAATCTTTCTTCCCTCCCACCTTTCTGTCTCTCCTGGCTGGCATTCACATTGGTAAATTTATTACTTATTTTATCATCTGACGTCAGTGAGTGGTGGAGTTAGATCAACCCCTATGTCTGAACAGATTTAGTACAGAGGGTGTGGAATAGGGAGAGAGTATATCATTGGTTCTTAACGCTGATTGCACATTAAAATCACCTAGAGTACATTTAAAAATATCTTTCCCAGTTGTAACTACAGATATTCTGATTTAAAGGGGCTAGACTGGGGCTCAGGTAAATAGCAGCTTTTTAAAGCTCCCCAGGTAATGCTAATGTGCAGCCTGGGTTGAAAACCTGTGAAGTAGATTCTCACCTTAGGTGATAAAGCAGCAACCCAGAAAGATGGTTTCTCAGCCCCTGAGTGCAGCCCCAGCCCTGCTGCCCTCTCTTAGTGCCTCTGCCAAGTTGTGCTTGGTGTGGCTGGAATTAGGAAGTCTGCAGAGATTTCCTCCAAGGACAGGCATTGGAGTTAAAAGGGCAGCGGAGACCTTGTTAAACAAGAAAAGAGAGTTCAAAGGGTTTCTGTCCAAAAAAGAGGAAACTAGAAATGGTTGTCAGAGAGCTTCAGTTCGAATCTATAGAGGCAAGAGGGTGTGTAGGTCTTTCTGGAAGTCTGAGAGGAGAGAAGTTGGGGCAACTGCCTGTGCTGTGAGCCTTCCTTCCGTCCCAGCACCACCGCCCAGGTAAATGAGGGGGTGGATCACAAATCACAAGGGTGCAGAAATGGTGGCCTTCTTCCCTAGCTTGAGAATAAATGAGGACGTTTAACACTGATGCTTTTGCAGCTTGTGCTGCTGACCCTTGAACAACAGGAATTTGAACTGTGCAGGCCCAGGGAGGTGTGGCTCTTTTTCTAGCTCAGCTCTCTGCATTCATGGGTCCAACCAACCATGATTTCAGTTGGTTGAAGTCCCATATGTAGAGTCTATCCTATGGAGGCCCAACAATACAGCTATGCTCGGATTTTTGACTGTATGGAGATCAGCACCTCTAACCCTACCTTGAGCAAGGCTCAGCAGTGACTCCCTCCTGGCATCCCATGCATGTGGTTGTTTATCTGAAGTTGAAGAGTGTGGATGTCATTGTCAGCAATCCATCAGTTAAGCTTATGCTCCCCACACTTTGGGGTCTCCAAGGTTGGCTCTTCTTGAAGTGTAGTCACACTAGCTGAGCGAGAATGAGGACCAAGGCAATCATGGGGGGGGAGGGCAGGCTCCATATTTGGTGCAGGGTCTATATCTTGCCTTGGAGATGCTCTTCCTCCTTCTGATGTGGGATCTAAGTGTACACATAAACAATTAATGTCTCAGATGTGATAGGAGCCATCAGCGGAAGTCTGGGATTGCAGTCTTTACTTTTGAATTGCATTTAAGCCCCATAACTGGGAAATAAAACCAGATTGGCTGTTAAGTGCCCAAAGAAGGATTCCTGAGGAAATGCCTAATCCCTTGCCTTTGTCAGCCAAGCCTTTAATCCTCGAGCATCTCTAGCCTGTGAATGAGGGGAGAGGGTGTCCTTCAATCCCAGGCCATGGTGTGTAAAAACACTAGCACTGGAAGGGTGGCTCTTCCCCACTGGCGTCTATGGGGAAGAGAAGCTGCATTTTCTTACCTGCTTACATTTTGCTTCCTGGCATAGTTCCTTCAAATTCCTCAAATTAAGAAGTGCTTTTGCCACCTGGCACGTCAAGGCAGTCTACCTCAGAGGGAGTCACCACAAAGAATTGTGTGTGTGCCTCCTGGCAGCCCTCTCAGTCACAGGGAGAGAGGCTGAGCAGCACGTGGGCCCCTCACCAGACCAGCACTTCTCCCAGGGGGTTGCAATAGCCCATCTTCTCTGTAGTGGACTGCAAGCTAGCATGAGCTACTGAGGGAAAACTGGGGCCTGGGTGCTGCATTCAGGGACTTGCCACTTTAAAGCGGGAGCATTTCTTCTAGCTGGCTGGATGTGACACTTGGGAATAAATAAAAACTATATGAGACTTGAAACTTCCAGTAGCTAATTTTCTAAGGAGCTAAAATTGGTTTTGCTGAATTATTGAGCTCTTACTGGCTGTTCCTAACTACCACTCAAAGTGGTAGAAATTTCAGAGGGGAAAGAAAAATCATGTAAATGACAACTCTGGAGAGGGTGTGGGCCAGGAGGGGCTGGCAGAAGCAGCCATCTTTCCTTCTACTTCCCTGTAGTCACAGAGGGGCACGCCATGCTCTGTCCAGCCACCCGTCCTGATTTCCTCTGGAGTCTGGTCTGGAGAGATTCCCTTCTATGCCCTGTGTCCTCTTCCTTCAGATCTCAGCTCAAGCCACAGTTTTTCAAGAAACCTGTCCTGGGCGCCCTGACCAGGCTCAGCTCCCCTACACATGCTCTCATTTAAATGGAATTCATCTCAGAGTGAAACAAAATCACAGGTTTCCTTTACTGATTATCTCTCTCAGCAGACCAAAAAACTATTCTGCTTATAATTTGATTCCCATCACCACTCTGGCACATAGCAGGTATTCAATAGTCAACTGAATTACTACTTATAATGTGATTTGTGTGCAGGCATACACTTTCTGAAGACTTTCTCCCTGAAAAATTAACTGTAGGTTTGACAACTATGGTTCCCGTCAATACTACTTCCTCCCACCCAAACATACACAGACCCACATACACACAGATAGGCTGGCAAGCCCTGATCTGTGGGTGAGTATGGGTCATAAATAGAACCACTGCTACTGGCTTCAGATATTATGCCAGGAAATCAGCCAGCTCTCACCCACCTGGCCTTCTATTCTAAGGCTCACAGTCAGTCAATAAAGCTTTAGGGCCACAAAGAGACTGGAAAGGAAATGGTCTCTGGGGAAAGGAAAAGGGACATGAACCCACAGAACTGTGCTTTTGGGTTGCAATGTATTAGAATAAATCCTTAAGGATCTAATCTCATCCTTCAGAAGTCTGAACCATAAAGGCCCCTGACACATGTTGGTACCAACCCTACTTATTAAAGCCATCCACTGGCCTTTTAAGAAGAACAACTCCATTCTGGGATTCTGTGTCATTTGGTTAAAGGCATAGAAAAATGCATTAAGAGATGGGCAACAGACTATTTCCAGATAGTGGAATCTTATGGAGCTGACTCCATCCAGATCCTCCTGAGAGGGAGGGGGATGCAGAAGTGCCAACAGTAACTCAATGCCATTATCTCTGATGGCAGGGAAGGTTGGTAGGCTGACTAGGGCTGATGGTTTCCCACTCAGCTGAGTGTTTAAAAATAGGAACTGTTCATTTCAGCCATTGTATTTATTTGATATTCATGAGTAAGCAGGTAAAAGAGGTCAGTCAAGTTAACTGCATTTTGTAAAAAACCTCCACGTGAACGGAATGGATGGATGGATGGATGAATGGATGGATGGATGGATGAACAGGGACTCAGTCACAAAGACCAGAAAATGGTCTGGCTTCACAAATTAGAAAGTAGACAAGGCTAATTACTTCACTTTACCACCTATAACAGTCTCAATCTCATAGAGCTGCTATAAGAATTAGTGAAGTAATCCATGTTGAACACTTGGCATAGCACATAGAAGGTGCTAAATAAATACCTAGGTGTTAATATATTAAGACAGTATTATGAATAAGGCAAATGTCAGAAAGGAAAATCTATACATTTCCAAAAACCCAAATCAGCTTCTTTCCAGTGATTACAGAAATGAAACACTGCAGTATTATGTACCTCCTCTCATTAAAACATCTTTCCTAGAATATGTTCCCACCCCCATGCCCACTGTTTCCTCTTATTTTCTTTTAAACTCCTTGGTAAATGAGGTCTGCTTGCATGGTTTCAAAACTGATTTTGCTTTGAAATCATGCACTTAAGAGAATTATTGGTAAGAAACATTTTGAGTAGTTTGGATACCATGAGTCAGGAGAAATTTGAGTTCCCAGGATTATTGCCTTTTGTGCTATTGAAAATTTCAACAATTCATGAAAAAGTCCCTTTAAAGGTATATTCAGGTCTGTAGGGACTAAAGCAGGGTTCCTCTGAATGATATGTCTTTTAGGACATTCCTTAAATGATTTGCTTTGTTTGTGACTCTTTTATGAAACCACATGTAATTACATTCAAGTATTCAGAAGGTTAAGCCTCAAACTAGCAAAATGCCAAGAAATTCAAAGTTCTGATTGCCAGTCCATCTCTAATTCAGCAAGCCTTTGTTCCTCTTTTAAAGCATGATGCCTTCAGTAAGGAATGTGAGCAGCAGTGTCCATGGCTTCTGGCTTCTCTCTGTAGCATTCCTTTCTGTTATTTGGGTATGTCTTTTGATATTAATGAAATCTAGTGTTATTTATAAATAGTCTTGTCTAGAGAAAGAGGTGCATACATATCTGAAGGCCGTCACTACATGCTAATGAAGGGGTGTCGTGAGGTTTTTCAACATCTAAAGATGAGTCAGGTCTAAAAAACCTACTTCTTAAGGGCTTATTATTCCTTATTTTGACTAACTCACTTCTGACATGTGTATTCATGCCTGCTGCATGCAGAAATGCTGCTTTTGTTAATCATGGGATAGATCTCTGTTGAATTCAATTCTTCTAATTCTTTCAGACCATCCAGATTTCAGACATTTTTCTTTCCTGCTGTTGCTTAAATTATCACCAGTGTATAAACCAGAAGTTGAAAGGCCAGCCCTAAAGGAAATAAGACTTCACACAATTGTGATTTGCAATTAAAGACATGATGGGTAACTCTTCTCCATGACCAGTCTCTACGCTGTATTTACTCGAGTTTTGGTGCATAGGAATCCTAGATAAATACCTGCAAGATGAGTGGAAAAGCAAAGAAAATGCTGCTGAGGAGCACTTCATTCATTCATTCATTCATTCATCCATTCATTTAGTAAATAATGAATAATGCCTAGTCTAAACCCAGTCCTATTCTAGCACTGAGGATACAGACAAAAAAGCCTGACCTTTGGGAGCTCATGCTATTGTATTGGGAAACAATAACTAGTGCCTGGTGTGTATGGTGTTCCAGTGTATGCTATGGCAGTGGAAATGACATGGAGAAGGATGACCAAGGAAGCCCAGTATTTGAGCAAAGACCTGAGAGAACTAAATGAGTAATCCATTCAAATATCGGAAGAAAAAATCATTCATATCAGTCAGAGAAATACACACACACACACACACACACACAGAATGTTAAAGACTTCGACCAGAGGTCTGAGAAACAGCCAGATCCTGAGTTATTTTAAAGAAGAAAACAACGGTACTTCTAATGGATTCGATATAGGTTGTGAAAGATAGGCGTCAAGGGTAACTGACTCCAAGATTTTTTTTGGCTTAAGCATCAAAGGCTAGATTTTCAGTTTTTTAAGAGAGGAGAGAGAGAGTGGGAGGGGGTGAGAATTTGAAGACTGCTGTGTTAAGCTTGAGATGCTTATTAGACATCCAAATGTAGATGTTGAGTAGGCAGTTGGAGAGACAAATCCGGAACTCAAGGAAAAAGTCCAGACTTGAGACATATTTTTAGGTTTTTATCAGCATTTGGATGATATTTAGAGACTATCTGAGATCACTCAGGTAGTGAATATAGATGGAAAAGAGATGTCCAAGGACTAAATCCCATGGGATCCAGTGTTTGGAAATATGGACCTTGATACAGCTCCAGATAATTATGTTATTCATAAGTGTCTTAATCTTGTGCAGTTCAGAAAACCCTGTTTTGTCAAATCAAGTAATTTAACATGGTCTTTCTCCAAATATTCTCAAGAGTTCCTGCAATAAAATAATGCTTAACTTGAAAATTACGGATTACTCTAATGTCTTCTGCCTTCTCTGTGCTGAAGGAAATTTAGTAACTAAATTTCAGAAGTAAGTTTCAAAATGACTTTTCAATGATTCAGTTAGTGCTGCCTATGAAAGCAAAGAGAGATACCCATACATTCTTTTCAAGGGGATACTTTCTCAAAGCTAAGAGTGCAAACTCCAGTCTAATATTTCATTAGAAATACTCCATTAGTTTTATTGCTGCAAAATAAATTGTTCCCCAAACTTACTTGCTTAAAACACCCACTCATATTTCATAGCTCCTGTTGTCAAGGAATCCAGACATGATTTAGCTTGGATTCTCTGACTCAGGATTTCATACAAGACTGCAACCAAGGTGTTATGCTGGGACTATGGGATCTCATCTGAAGGCTCAGCTGGGGCATGATCCATAATTGATCAAAGACACTTCATGACTTGTCCAGCTTAGTTAATTATATAAAGCATGTGAGAAAAGCCAGAAAGAAAATGGTAACCACAGTGTGAGTAAGAAGGTAGCCATTGTCGTTGATAAAACAATTACAAAAATGGCATTGCATAGCTTTTCCTGAATTTTGTCAACTAGTACAAAGTCAGTGGGCCTGGTCTATATTCAAGAGGTAAGGACTAGTGAAGAATGTGAATACCAGGAGGCCCATTGGGGGTCATCTGAGAACGGGGTTCTATTGCAGCATGGGTAATTTTTGTACCAAAGCATTTAAATTGACACCATCACTTTTAGTAGGGTAGAAACATTATCTAATTCAAAAAAACTATTTGCCCTTTGAAATTAATTATACTATCCCAATGTGTTCAAAATTATAAGTAGCAACTCCCTAGTGAAATAAAATAAATTTAGGGGTCATGACCAGTATATTTTTAATAAACCAGAGTATATTACATGTAAAGTGGTTGAGAAGATGTACTAGGTTGGGGCCTCCCCAGTGGCGCAGCGGTTGAGCGCTGGGTTGCGAAGCTGCCCGCGGCCTCTGCGGCGCCGGTTCGATCCCCGGCTGCTCCCCGGCCACCGGAGGAGGGTCCCACATGGCGCGCAGACCTCTCCTGCCGCCCGCTGCTCCCCTCAGCAGTGTACTTCGGTCCTTCTGCCTGCTCTGCCTCCCGCTCTGGCTCTGGTGAATTCTCTCACCCTCCCGCGCTTCTGACTGTACCCAGTGCATGTATAAACAAACAAACAAATAAATAAATAAAAACATGCCTCTATTAAAAAAAAAAAAAAAAGATGTACTAGGTTGTATTATAAATTATATATTTCTTTTTAAGGGTGATAATCAAAATTAGTGATTTCCGTAATACTCTTAAATATGGTTGTGCCACCAAAACATAATTGTCACTGTGCAAATGAAGAATGTCAGGAGTAAGCACAGTGAGCTCAGATGAGCTAAACATACACGAGCTTGCCAGTTCGTGCTTACAGACCTCAATTCCCTCATGGGGACTGTAAAGAGTAATCAATAAGAGACAGAAAACCCTGAACAGACATGACAGATACAGCTTGCCTCTGCAGAAGCAAAGCAGACACACGACAAACTAATGAAAATTTTCTGCACAATATTAACCATCATGAAAGGCCAAAAGTGATATTATTTTTTTCTTCAGAAAAACCAGTTGTGAGTGGCTAAAAACAGTAGGCTTGCTTAAGATGGATGAGGCCATTTTTCAGTAGAAGCACCCCTTCCCACTCTAGAGAGACAGGCACCGCTGACAGACACTTGTTTCCCAGCCACAGAGAGAATGCAATGCACGCTTTTCCCGGGCCTGGACCTGTTTGGAGCCTGAGATAGGGTCACTCTGTGCCTGCCTCTCCCTACCTCCAGCTCCTGGCCCAACTAGATGTCCAGGCAGCTCCATTTTGGCAGTGATTACTAATAGGTAGTAAACCAAAGATGTCCAGTTTAATCAGCACTTTCATCTGAAATGTCCCCTTTCACATCAGCCCTCAGATGCTGCCATGGAGACTGCAGAGCGAAGTCTTCATCTCTCATCCATCCTTATCAGCCAGACAGAAAACAAGCCAAGTTTCGGTTACAGAGTCCAGATTTGAAAAACACATCATATGCCTGATGTTTCACATTTTCCACAGTGCTGCACTGCAGATCTTCCTGGTTTCATGTGAGAGCACTTCAGATCCCATGAAACCAAAGCCAGGAACTGGTGATACACACTGAAAGTCAGAGTGTCTTGGCAGTGTTGACTTTGGGGGGGAACAGTGGCTCAGCTAACAGCATGTGCAACCTATTAAATAAATCGGGCTTTGAGGGGGAAAAAGCAAGGAGAAGGAAGGAGAGACTGAGAGGGAAGTGCTCACTTGGTGGTTTTAGTCAAAGACTTAGATCTCCCTAATTCCTAAAGATGAAAAGTACTAGGGATTTTGGAGGCTTTGCAATAAAGTGAATTTGGAAGTACTTTCGCATTTTCATTTAGCATTTAATAACCTCAATGTAAACAATTTCATTTATAGAGGATATGGTCATAAGATTTATTATCCTGCCCATCTTATTTGTTATAGATACTTAATCATAGCAAAGGAGTCTGAAAGTAAACATGTTAATGACATAGCAGGTTATTTTAATAGATTCTTAAAAAGCTCTGATATTAAATTGAGGGTAGTGTTTAGGTCTTAGACCAACCAGAAGTTGGGAAAAAGGATATTTCTACTTCTCTTAAAAATAAGTCACATTCTTAGAAGTTTTTAATGTGATAAAATCTGGAAAATACAACATGAGGTTTATGTTTTTACCATGAAGATGGAAGGACCAAGTCATCCTTAGATTGATGATATCTGACTTAAAGTCACAAATTGTTATTTGTGGGCTCATGAGAAAAACAAGATATGCAGACAAAAAAGGCCCATTCAATTTGGACCCCTTCTTGAATTATATAGATTTAGATTAAGGTTAGATTCTTATTTAGATGAAGAGTATATTTAGATTTAGATAAAGAAACAGGCTAGAAATAGCCTATTTACCTCTATGGGTTACAAATGTTTTTGGACTGCAAGTTATAGCAACTAATGCATGCTTAAACCAGAATTTACCACACTCACATAGCAAAAAAAGCCTATGGTAAGTGATGTTCAGAGCTGGTCACTATGTTACAAGAACCCAGGCTCATTTTTACCATCTGCTTCATTTATTGCTAACTATTACAAGATGATCTCGCCTCATCATGTCCATATTCAAGTCCTGAAAAATAGATACGTTGATATTAGCAACATCTGTCCCTTTTATCAAGAATGCCAACAACTGATGGTATATCTCTATCCCAATTTAGCCTCACGACAAAGGCTAGCTTTGAGGAATACTGAGAAAGTATTTAGCTTTTCCTTTCTAGAGTGAAGGAAAGTAGGCAATGAGTTTTGAGAATGGTTTTGGGGTCAGCAGGGAATCCATTAAACAAATGCTCTTGACCTGGGGAAGAGCAGAAAGAAAAATATTTCCTTTCTCCTTATTCTTTTAGCCTCTATTGCCTTTAAGAATAAATACATGTCCTTGAAAAGGCCGTTGTTTGCATTCAAAGCAATACCAGCTAGACAAGAAGAAAACTAAGATCTGTATCTAACTCACATTGATGGGCACACCTCCATGAAGACTGGATGAATGATGCCTGAATGAATCTATGAGAATTAGAATGCCAAACTTCCTTCTGAAAAGATTTAAGGAATCTGGAATGGCCAAGCCCACCAAAGTATATGTTGCTGGTGTTCTCATGGGTGTCCCCTTGGGCTGAACAACTCGAACGTAAGGAAATATACTAGTAGAGAAAGAAAAATTGATCTTGGGGGCCAAAAATCTTCATGGATACATTTGGGATTTCTCAAGAAATGAATGGTTAGCATGCAAATTTTCAAAGGGAGGTTTTCTAAGACATAGGAGCAGAAACAATTGACTGACTTCTTTGTTGACTCCTTGGAGACTCTGCATTTGTAATCTGGGCAAAGTCATGCCCATAATGTAGTTTTAAATGACTTTCTTCACATATTGCTGTTCCTTTTAGTTCTCAGTCTTTTACAAAGGCTGATGAATGCACACGAATGTGGACCATGATTTTGCTAAGGGAAGTGAGAATGTGTTGCCTCCTCTCTTCACAGAAACACTACGGAGGGAGACGGATTGCAATATTGAAGCCACTTTGGATGCCAGGATCCTCAGCAAGGGAACCAGTGACTTTTCAGTGTAGTTGAGAACACACACTATGGAGATGCAACTGGCTGTTATGTGGACAATTTGGGAGCTGAATTGAGATAACCTCCCTTTCCCAAGCATACCACGGGGAGATGATTCTTATAGGAAAGAGAAAATTGATCCTCCATGTCACCTTTTTGGGACAAGGCCACCAATTCCTGGGTGTTCCTCCCATTAGAAAATGGAGTTCCTGTCTTCTCCCCATTCATCTCGGTGGACTTGTGCCTGCTTGGGCCAACAGAGTAGGATGGAAGTGATGTTATGCAACTTCCCAGTTTAGGTCATGGAAGGTCGTGGGACTTCCATCTTGCCGCTGGCTTACTCTTGGAATTTCAATCCATGAAGAGAGGTCACATGTAGGTGCTCTGGTTGACAGTCCCAGCTGAGCCCACCCTTTAAGTCATCCCAGCTGAGGCACCAGTCATTTGTATGAAGAAATCTCCAGATGATTCCTGTCCCCAGCTGTCCTTGTCAGTCACAGATGAGGCTCTGGATATTGAAGGGTAAATACAACCCACGTGCACTGTGTCCCATTCAAATTTCTACCCCATAGGATCTGTGAGCATCATAAAATATTCTTGCCTGATGCCACTAAATGTTAAGATGATTTGTTAGGTAACAACAAATAACCGGAATAGTTGGATTACAAACATGATTTCACTACCTGCCCTGTACTAGTTTCCCATGGTTCACATTCTCTGCTCTATTAATTTATTCAAGCCTGGTAAATGATGCCTGTCTTAGCCATTGTCTCTTGTAACAATCCTTGCTAAGGGCAATTTGATTGCATCAATTTCCAGTGAGTGTACGCTTTGCCAAAAGCATGTTAATAAGGTTTCAAGTCAGTTTGTTGAAGGGCGGAATTAGTATATTTGTCACACCAAACCTCAAAAAGCCTGGCATGCCCATAATAACCTTCTAAGGAGTTACTTCAGCAAAAATCACCCCAAATGAGCACCATTATTTTGACCAATAGCAATTAAAACAGGAATAAGTGCCTGGCCTATGAAAAGCTAACAGCAAACAAACTGGCTGACAGTCTGTGAGCTAGAGATGGCTGAGAAGATGAGATGAGGATGAGATTCTCTCCCTGGGAGTATCTGAACAAGGCAGAAAAAGATGGGGGAGGGGTTGTCACTTGGGAATTTATAGTAGAAAGTAAGTGTGTAAAGACACACAGAGAATGTGATAAGCACAAGTCCTGAGATATTAAGAATCATATGAAAGAGAGAATGGCACATATTAAAAAAACTAGCAACAACAAATGTTGGCGAGGGTGTGGAGAAAAAGGAACTCTTCTGCACTGCTGGTGGGAGTGCAAACCGGTCCAACCACTATGGAGAGCTGTGTGGAGACTTCTTGACCTACTAAAGATAGAGCTTCCATATGATCCAGCAATTCCACTCCTAGGTATTTACCCAAAGGACACAGAAACATCAATTCCAAAGAGCACCTGCACCCCTATGTTTATAGCAGCACTGTTTACAATAGCTAAGCTTTGGAAACAACCCAAATGCCCAAAAATAGATGACTGGATCAAGAAGATGTGGTACATATACACCATGGAATATTACTCAGCATTCAAAAAAGATAAACACATGCAGTTTGCAGCAACATGGATGGAGCTAGAAGGGATCATGCTCAGCAAAATAAGTCAGAAAAAAAAAGAAAAATACTGGATGATCTCACTCATAGCAGGAATTTAGAAAACCTAAATAAGGGACCAGGACAAAGACTAATTAATACAAAGTAAAAATCAAAATCAACAAGCAACTATAAACCAGAGACACACTACGGGGGGCCAGGGGAAAGGGGAGAGGAAGGATTAGGGTCAAAATAAGGGGCGGGGTGCGATTGTATGGGGAATATAACCAAAATGGAAATGCATACATTGTGCAAAAATGAAAAATGATGTAAGAATTATATAAAATAAAATATTAACTTAAATTAAAAAAGAATCGGGCCTCTCCTGGTGGTGCAGCGGTTGAGCACTGGGCTGCGAAGCTGCCTGCGGCCTCTGCAGCACCGGTTCGATCCCTGGCTGCCGGCGAGGGTCCCACATGGCGCACAGACCTCTCCTGCCACCCACTGCTCCCCTCAGCAGTGTATTTCATCACTCTGCCTGTTCTGCTCCCCACTCTGGCTCTGGTGAATTCTCTCACCCTCCCGCGCTTCTGACTGTACCCAGTGCTTGTATAAATAAATAAATAAATAGATAGATAGATAGATAAATAAATAAATAAATCTTTTTAAAAAGTAAAAAAAAAAAAATCATGAAAAAGATACCAGAGTAGACCAAAGTCATGAATAAGCATAATGTATAAGACAAAAAATGGGAGCCAGGTCAGCTGCTGGGTCAGGAGCTCTGGAATCAAGCAGTAAAGTGACATGAGGAATCAATTGTGCCCATTTCAAAGGGGGTTGCAAGACACAGAGGTCATCAGAGTTGCATTTTATCTCAGTCTTTATTTGGGGACATACCTCTCAAATATAAAATTATTCTTATGCAAAAATTTATTTCCATCTGATCATTTAGTGACGGGATATTTTATACCATTTCTAGGAGTCACTCTGAGTATAAAGCATACACAGTACCTAATTTCACCCATTTTCCCAATTAGGAAAGTCATGTGGCAGAAGGATCTGAGCACTGGTTTGATTAAGATACTGCAGGGGTTCCCGAGCCCTGTCTTGTTGACACCATTGCCAGAGCTGAAAACCCACAGGGCTGCAAGCTCTGAGCAGCTATAACCACATAGTCCTGTCCTGGGAGGATCACCGGATGCTCACATAGCTGGTTCCTTCATCTACCCCTGCCTGGTTTTTGTAAGCCCAGCACAGGATTGTTGCAAAGTAACCCAGGGAGGGCTATGGAGGTCCCTGGACAATACCCCAAAGCCAGCGAACAGCAATGGTCAGCAGAGCAGAGTTGGGTAAATGCCACACAACCAGCCACCCCCACACACATCAAGAGACAGCATCACCGGGATGCTGTGGAAACACTTCTATGAGACTATTATGGAGACACTTCAAGGAGGCTGCGTTTCCTGAGCTGAGCTCACATTGACACCACAGAATACAGATCAGTTCATGGCCAAAGATTTCCCCTAAGTGGCATCCCAAGGAACCCTTAAAATTCAAAAATAGGCTGGCTGTCCAACAGCAGCTTTAGAATGAAAGCTCATGGATTCGAGCTGGAGCAGAGTAGTCCAGTTCCCACCCTGAGGTCTGCATTCCAGTAGTGCTGGGGAGGCCTGGGCATTCTCCGGATGACGCCACAGGAAGAAACTCCACCCGGGAGCTCCCTGCACCCCACAGTAACTAATGGAGACACTGATTGCATGAGACGATGCCGTGCCAGCTTCCTGCTCACTGTTGGCCTGGGCATAAAATAAATAATGGGGCCCCTGTGTTCAGGCCCCGGTTTTTGGGCAGCCCTCCACCCCTCCTAAAATGCCTACTCTTTCAGTCAGCAGACAACACGGGGTGTGTCTATAAATGCTCAATTAATAGATAAGAATTATTTGCCCAGACATGTTGTTAATCAAACAACCACTCGTGCCATCAGGAAAAAGACAGCTCAGAGCAGAGCCAGGCGCTGTTGAGTGCGTTCACAGAAGCCCAGGAGCAGGAAGTAATCCCTGCCTACCACGTGCCATGTTTCCATGAAAAACATAATTTAACAACAACAAATAGGTGCCCGGGGAAATGAAGTAGGGTGGGGCTGGATAATGCCTGCCCAAAATACAGGATTAGAAGTGATTAGACAACCAAGGAAGGGCCAGTTAATGTTTTGGGCAAACAGGATGGCTTGACAGGTGTGGGGAGAGGCGTGCAGCCGCAGCGGAGAGGGCTGTGACTGCTCCATCCAGCATGGGATTTAGGGACACGAGATTTGCTTCCAGGATTTACTGACCTTCATTATATATTCTCTGGCAACAGAGCCCCCTTTATTGATGACCTTGGAGGAAATAGAAAACCTGCTTCTGGTTTTGACTTTGCTTTCATTGACCCTTCCCTGCCCCGAGTCTAGTGGAGGCAAGGTGGTGTGAAGCTCCGGTGCCCTTTAATGTTTGCGAGCTGAAACTAATGCTTAATCCCCCTGGAGCAGAGGAAGGAGAATCATGCTGAGGGTTTGGAACCTTTCGCCAGAGCACGAGGCTCTGATGTCAGTGGCTCGGGGGTTGTCAGAGTTCTCTGATGCTGTGGGTGCCTTGTGCTCTGGGCCCACCTGAATTTCCGTGGGAATAAAGCCCCCTCCCCAACTCCTCTGCCATTTTCTTTTCTACTGGGAATGCCTGGCGCGCTCTCCTTAGGGGACAAAAACTTACTTTACTGAGGTGAGAGGAATTTGGAGGAGTTCACACTATAGAGATAACAACCCCATGGAGAGGACTGTCTAAAAAGAAAATTCTTGGGCCTCCCTGGTGGCACAAGGGATTAAGACACAACCTATGAAGCTGTCCGCAGCCTCTACAGCACGAGTTTGATCCCTGGCCAGGGAGCAACCCACATGGCGCAGCAGACCTCTCCTGACTCGCCCGCTGCTCCCCTCAGCAGTGTATTTCAGTCACTCTGCCAGGTCTGCTCCCCACTCTGTCTCTAGTGAGTCCTCTTACTTCCCGCACCTCTGGCGGGTACCCCAGTTCTTGTATGCATAAATAAATATTTAAAAGAAAAAAGAAAAAGAAAATTCTTTCAATTACCTTGTCTTCAAATACCTCCACATAGATATGTATTAGTTGTAGGAGGGGGGCGAGTAACTTTACAATGGAGAATTCTGGAAGAGACCACATTCATCAGCGATCCCAGGGAACTCCATCAGTGATAGGACCATGAAAATTGGGTGTTGCCCAATAATACACAATAAGAACAGTGTCACAATTTTGATATTCCTGCCACAGATGTATAACCTGAATCAAGTCATGAAGAATCATCAGACAAATCCAAATGGAGGGACAGTCTATGAAACAATGACCTGTAGTTTTCAAAATTTCAGGTTATGAACATATTATTAAATGGTTGGGAATACGCCTCTCCTTGATCTAGCAGGTAAGAGAGCAAAACCATCTCCGCAGACTTGCAGTGAAGCAACTATGCAAAAATCTGCTGCCAGTGGATAAACCCACTTTTCCATCCTCACTAATGACCAAAGATTTAGGCAATAGGTTTCCAGTCTTTGTAACTCCACTTTCTTTCTTTCTTTTTTTTTTTTTTTTAGAAAATCAGGGATGTGATTGAAACCCAACAATGCCTTCCTCAGCACACTGATAGCATAGACATGTTTAGGTCAAAATAACTAGGACCAGAAGCCCCCCCATTGAGAATAAATTACATTTTGATGTCAGTGACTCACTGTTCCTTTCTACATAACTAAACTCAAACTTGGGCTTGTTGGAACAGTTCTCACAGAGTAAAATCTGTCAGGCTGCTTCCTGGTTGGGAGTCCTCACTCTGATTATCTCATAAAGTCTTTGTCTAACTAACCATGCCAGTTACCAAGGTCACGAGAAAAAAGAGGAATTGTCACAAACCGAATGAGGCTATGGATGCATGGAACTAAAGGCGCATGTGACTCAATGAAAACCCTGATTGAGACAATTGGTAACAGCTGAATGGGGTACGAGCAGTCGATGGAACATCAATATAAAGTTTCCGATTTCAATGGTTGTATTGTGGTTTTGCTGGAAAATCCTCCCATTTGTAGGAAATGCGCGCTAAAGTATTCAAGAAAAGACAGAAAGAAAAGGAGACTCTAAATGGGAGGAGCCCATTGTACTAACTCTTGTCTATTTGAAGCTTTCCTTCCAGAGATTGCTACTGCTAAAACATGAAACTTTGTTCTGGGGAGGAAGCCCAGCTTTGGAGAGAGCCCCCGGTCATGATGTGTCTCAGCGTCAGAGAAGTCCCTCTACTTTTACTTCTCAGCTCTCCTCCCAAGGGCTGCCCTCCCAAGGGCTGCTCTTCTTAACTGTTGGCTCTTGCGCAGCAAAGCTGCCAGGTGCTCTGCAGGCTCTGCTGCCAGAACAGAGTTGAACTGCTGTCGGGACTCTGGCTCAGGTCCACTCCCCTGCTGCCCTCACTGCCGGTCCTCAAGCACCTTCTCCCACGACCTGCCCAGCCCAGCCTCTCTGCAAGCGCCATCTTATCTACCCAATGAGAGGCTTTATCACGCCATCTCTGACTCACGTTGTTATTTATACCATCTGCATTTACAATGAACAGCAAAGGGGAATTCTTTGGGAGTGGAGGTAGCAACCTGAAACAGATGTTTGAGACCTCAGAAAGTAGATGCGTAGGGCAGTTGACCCAAGAGAATTATATCCTGTGTCTAGTAAGAGTGAAGTAAGTGAAATGAAGGAGACAGAGAATGAAATGGTTGGGGACCGAGCCTAAGGATGGATCTTACAGCTTTAGGTCCCTATAACTCTCTGACTTGAGAAAATGAATCCCGTGGGGTTTTGTCTATTTGATATTGCACAAAACATGAGAAATTGTGATAGATTCCTGAATATCGAGCTACCTGCCTCTCATTCTGGCCCAGACCTCCCCCCTACCACCACGGGAACCCTGGCCCCAGGAGCTTATCACCAACTCACAGACCCCAAAAAGGCTCTAGAACATAGTGACAGACCTGAATGAGGCAGGACCTCTCTTGTCAGAGTAAACCCTATAAAAATCTACTCAAGAGTCCCACGGGCCAGGATGCAATTAAGATCAAATCCTGAATCTTCTCCAGGTACCCACACCCCAAATCATGTTCTTATATCCGGATTTTGTGTGAAAGGTTTAAAAAGGCTCAGAGCTGAATTACTCAGATCTATTTAAATTGGAAGGGCCACAGCTTCGGTCCTCCGGCAACAGCTAACTGGACTTGCTTCTCTGTCCATCCCCTACAGTCTCTGCTTGCTCCAGCTGTGAAGAATACTGCTCACTACAGAGCAAGCAAGTCAGGGGCCCTGGGAAACTAGCTAATAACAACTGACATCCACTGCAATGGAGTCTGTGCCAGATATTTTAAATGTACTATCGCTACTATTTACAATGGCCCTAGAAGTTTGGGATGTCTACCTCAATTTTGCAGATAAAGAAAAGACTCAAATCACACCAGTAACTTGTCCAAACACAGTAAATAACAATGTTAAGTCGCTATCCTAGGTTGATATCCCCAGAAGCAGATAGTGAGACAAAGATTCATGGAAAGTGCTAGTAGGAGAGGTTCCTCAGGAAGCTCCAGAGGGAGCAGGGAAGCAGGACTGGGAAAGGAAGTGGGCCAAGTACAATGTCAACAAGTCTCCAAAGTGATCTCAGAAGACATTATTAGTCACACAGTTGATCCAACCGGGGGTAAGAGAGGTGGGGTATATATACCCTAACCAGTCAAATCTTGCCTAAGATCTGCACTACTGGGATGGCAACTCCCAGGTATTTCCCTGATCTTCTGCTGCATTGTCCCAGTTTGAGGGGATGCCTCCAGCAAAGAGAAAGCAGGGGCTACTGCTGAGAAGAGGGCAGACAGAAAAGTAGGTGTTTGCAAACAGTAAAAGGACCAGGCATGGGGCTGGTGTCCTGCTTCTCCTGTCACAGGTACAGGCATCAAGCTATAGGCCATTTGCTTCCAGAGGCTGCCACACCGGGCCTTGGCTGCAGCACTGGAGGACACTGGGCTGGGAGAAGGAGGAAGACCAGACACCCCACAACACACAGTCACAGAGTCTAAACTTTAAACTCTGGCGTATACTGGAGAGAAAATGAGAAAATGAAAAGATGTCATCATTCAACTTTAAATTCCCAGACCCAGACTATCTCTATTGTATTATAAATTAATTTTTCTATATTTCCTGTAATTATCTTATAATTAGCACATTAATATTGTGTGACATCTCCTTCTGTGATGGACTATTACTTGGCCTATTTTTAGAATTTAATCAATAGATTATGAATAGAATGTAGCAATTATTTAAATCATAATGGCCATGATATTCTTATAATAGTCATGATATCAATGGTGTTAAAGTCACATTATTTTTCTATACAAGTTTTGATATTTCACATCAGTCAAGCAGTTTTTGTGTATCTAAGTAATGTGTGATGTTTCTTATTAAAAGTATTTTCTTAAATAGAAATATAAAAAATAGGTGTCATTTTTTCTTAGCATGTTTTAGCATCTTTGTTAATATATCGGGGAGCCACCTTCCCAAACAGAAAAAAGAAACCACCAGGGTGGCAGCCTCAGTTGTAGGAGGTCACCATCCACACAAACGCCCACAGCCCTGACCTGAGCTTCTTCAGGAGTCGGCCTGGCTGTCCAGGGAGGTAACCCTGGTAACGTGCTCAGTAAATGCTGGATGATGAAGTGAAAGACTGAGCACCCTAAAGACCCAAGGAAGGGGGGGACAGTTGCAGATGTGGCAAAGGGCCTTTGAATCTGGAGGGACTGAGCTGGCAGCCTCAATAGCTGGAGGTTAGAAGGCAGCAAGAGGGGGCCCCTGCTGCAGCCTGGGCAAGACCCCTGTGATTTCCGCCTCACACCCAGCTCATAGTGAGCTGCCCCAGACCTCAGAGGGTGGAGAAGCCATCAATCTGAGGGCAAGAGTCTATTTGACAAAATTTATGGCAGTGGTCTCCAAGATTGCTCAATATACGTATTGATTTTTTAAAAAAAATAATATAACCCTATTATACATAGAACAGAATTTTGACTAGATCTTTTACTTGCTGGCTGAAAAGGTGGTATATGTGTTATGGCACCCAGAAGGTTGTATCAGATTCACTTTATTTCAGTTCCATCCAACACAAGTCACTGGTCTCTGACCGAAGAGTATCAATACTATGCTAAGTGCTAGGACCCAGAAATGATTAGGGCATACTTCATGCCTTCCAGAAACTAATGATCCAGTAGGCAAATAGTCCACTGGCTGGTGCCCTGCTGGAAAACAGGGTCCAAAAGCATCAGCAGAAGTTGCAAAGATGGCAGAAACCCCACTCCTGCTAATTCCCGTGGCATTTTATAAGTCTCTTCACACAGGAACTTGGGTCCCTTAATCTATTGAGTTGAACTGGGCAGGCTCAGCATTGCTCAGTATGAAGAACAGTTAAGTAGGCACAGGTTAAAGTAGCATAAAAATGATGCAGCTCCTCTACTCTATTTTTCAAAATCCTCTCTCTTTAAACTGTCAATTAACTTCAAATAATGAGCTTTTATTGCACTTTTGATATGTTTGCCCCACAGAAAGTATAAACCACAGTGCAAAGAAATGCTGATTACTGCTCTTTTCTGACTGTGGCAAGAGCTGTGGTTTAATGGAGCCCTGCAGATGAATGGTTCTCCAATCACATCATCAGAATGTTTGGGGGGCATGAACTATCCAGATACCTATCCCCACCCCCCAAAAGGAGCGTAGGGGAGTGAGAGCAATTCTGATCCAGTAAATCAAGGTGACACTTAGCAATTTACATTTTATAAATGTCCCTGACGATTCTGATACATGGTCAAATTTCGGACTCATTACTTCACAGAATATAATTGACTAGTCTTCCCAGGTCAAAAATTAGCTAGTTTTCTTAAACCCCATGAAATCTCAGACTGTGTGAAAGTCTGGGTTTTTGCTTTAAAGGGAGCCGCACGTTGGCTTCGCGCGTCTCCCCCGCTCTCCTGCACACACACCTCCCCTCTTTATTCACAGCCAAGCACATGGCTCACTGCCCAGCTGGTGGGCAAGATCTGGCTGCCCAACAGCTCCTCACTCATCTCTTTAAAATTCATTATCCAAATGTGCAGAAATGACCATTTGGAGTCGCTATCTTATTTCCCTGCCATGTGACACTCATCCGAAGGGATCATGTGTGGAGAAAACGTGCCCCTTTGACAAAGATGATATTTCAGTGGGTTTCCTTTTTCAAAGGGTTTCCACTTTATCTGAACTATCAAATTGTTCCTAGTTCCATAAAAGCAGGGCAGCTATTGTGATGGAGATTTATATTCACAGGCTAAATGTTGAGCTTGTTTGTTGCTTGAAAGAAGCTGCTAGAGACTAACTAGATCAGGTGAGTTGGCCCTTCATTGAGGCGGTGGATTCAAAGACTGGTCTTAAAGAGAGTCCCTCCTCCCTCTTCCTTATTCAGGTTACAAAGGCCACTGAGGAGGAAGCGCGTGCCTAGGGCCAGCAGAGCCCAGAGCAAAGCGAGTCCCGCTGCCCTCTTGGGATGCAGGCCTTCTGCCCAGCACTGGGCGCCAGGTTTCTGATACTTTGGGGTAATAATCTCACACTTCATTTCCTGGAAGAACTCACTCATTCTTTTTCAAGTACTTTTTTTTTCTGTATTTACTTTTCCCACCCCATAGCTGGACTTCTGTTCTCATACACAACATTTCATAAGCGATTAAGAACTACTCCTGGTGTGGTTGAGATTGGATACATAAATTCTGGTCTGTGGGTAGCAATCCATGAGTCACTCTTGATTGAGGAAGTTTCTGTGTGGCTACGACAGAAGATATAAGAGAACATTTCTTAGTTTGACAAAAACTTAAAGTCACAATAGGAATAGAGGTAGTAATGCACGAAATCTGAGTATCCTGAATATATTAAAAATATGCAATGACAAGCACAATCACAACCTCAAGAGATTTTTAATTCATGTGTCCCTGTCTCCAAAACTTATAATTATACTTAAAGTCCCAAGCATAGGCCACACTGTCCAGTAGCTATGAATAAGGTGGCACCATCCATTTTTCTCATTACATACAAGTGGGAAAAAATCAGTGGCAGGTCATATGGTATAATGAACAATGCACTAGAAATTAGGGATTCTGAGTACAAATCCCAGCTCCATCAGTGCTTGTGTATAATAACACTTCATTTAAAAAAATAAAAAATAAAATATAATGGGTTATAGGCAAGGATCAGTCCAGGCAGAATATAAATCAGTCATCAAATAGTAGGATTACTAGAAAAAGTGATCTAGTAATTCAAAGAAAGGATCAATGCACACAGGCTGGAGGAGAGTTTCAACTCTGTCCCTTTGGGGGAGCATTAAAAACATGGTGTCCATTTCTGGGACTAGTTTGTCCAGTGTCCTGTAAGTCACTGAGCAAGGTTTGAAGAGACAAAGACCTGGAGTTCTGGACATAGGGATCCTATTGAAAGAATGCTAAGGAGGCTGTTGAGACAGGCGTGAGATTAGGAGACAGAGCAGGCAGCTTGCAGGAGCCAGACTGGTTAACACTTTTAGGTCAATGTAGTAGCTTTGTTTTTTACTGAGTAACATGCTCTGGCTCTAGTAGGGTGTCAGGTTCAGAAGGAGATCAGTTAGGAGTTTATATGCAATAGCCCAAGTGAGAGGTGATGATGCCCCAGAAGAGGGAATAACAGCAAGAGAGGGGAGAAGTGGTCAGATTTTATATGTAGTTTCAAGGCAGAGCTAATGAGCTTTGGTGATGATTAGAAATGGAGTATGAATGATAAAGAGAACTCAAAGATGAATCCAGAGCAAAATGGGCATGGAGTTACCATTTACTAAACTCTGGAGTAGTCTGGGGGGACCATGTGAGGGTAGAAATCAGGACTATGATTTTGAACTTGTTAGCTTTAAAAAGCCAATGTAAATGACTAAGAGAAGGAGGTAAAATAGGCCACCTACTGTGTCTAGAGCAGAATCCTTGGGGGCTTGGGAAATAAACGGTTACCTGAAGTATCAGGCTCCCAGTGACCTCACTGTAGCTCACAGGAATTCTCAGAAGCCCAGGAGAGGCCACAACAAAGCAGATTCAGTCTGTTGAATCTTTTGGTTATAGTCCTTATGGATGTTTCTTGAGATCTGTCCAAGTTACACACTGATAAGCACCCATCCTAAGACTATTCTTCATTTTTTATGTGGTCATCTTATCTAAAATAGTAAAAAGATTATATACACAGTAATTTGCTATGATTTAAGATGTCAGACTCCTCCTGAGAAAAGTATCAAAATCCAGACCTAGAAAGTCCACTACCAATTCAACTAGGTTTTTAAAATATTTATGACTACTGTTTTATAACAAGTACCTTTGGAATTTTTATTTCATTTTTCAAAGATTTATTTATTAATGCATACAAGAACTGGGGTGTAGGCCAGAGGTGCAGGGGCTGAGAGGATTCACCAGACAGAGTGGGGAGCAGTGGGTGAGAAAAGAGAGGTTTGCTGCCCCATGTGGGTTAGCTCCCTGGTCTGGGTTTGAACCCATGCTGCAGCGGCTGCCGAAAGCTTGATAGTGCTGTTTCTTTAACCTCTGCACCACCAGAGAGGCCCACTTTTTGAATTTTTTAAACATACATTTTCACATGTTATATCTTATAAACCATGTCCCAAGCACCAAAATTTGATCCAAAGGTTGGCTTGGTAAGCCCAGATGCTAATTTTTTAGCAATGGAAAGGAACGGACTTTTGAGATTATCCACTCTGTGCCACAATCATTTATCTTACCCAATCTTCCATTTGAGAAGAAAACTCCCATGCAAAGAAGTTAGATAACATGCCAAAGTTTACACAACAAAATGGCAGAATCAGAAACCACAAAATCAGTATACTCTGATCCATCATGCATCCCAGGTTTATACAGCATTCCTTGGATTCTCAGTATTCACCCAGCCCCCTTACCCGTCCCGAAGTAGTCAGGGAGGTCCCCCGGGAACTTTCAAATGTGTGTGGATTCAGAGGAGGCAAGGATCTTTTGAACTTTTTGGGATATGAGACATATGGCACCAAAGAACCTGTTATAGCTTCTCTCTCTCTCTTTCTCTTTTGGTCCTTCATGGATTTAAATATTTGAGATGGTTTGGTCTACAGCTTCAAAGTTCATAGAGCTCAGCATGTGAAGCCTGGCAGAATCTTCAGTAGCAAAGACATGATCAACTACAGATTTCTATTTCAAACAAACAACTTTGTACTTAACAATAAGGCACGGACAAGTGGGGGATCTAATTTCATCCCCAATGTACAGATAAGGGAATTAAGGTCCAGAGAGGTTAATTTGCCCCCCAACCTGCAGGACTAGTAATAATAGCAGTAATAATAGCAGGACCTTTGCCTTGTGCAACTGAACAGGGTTGTTCCCATCATTTCTGTGAATAAAAAATCACCAGCCTTGCATAGTGTTTACTGTGAAGGACACATGTGAACTCATTCAGCCCTCACCACAACTCCATGAGGTGGGCACTAACTCATGTTACCTCAGCTTCACAATTGAAGAGACTGAGGCACAATGGTATTCAGTAACTTGCTCAAGGTCACACAGCCAGTAGGATGCAGGTTTAGAATACAGACAACGTGAGTCCACAGTTCACACGATTAACCCAAAGGCCATCATTTCTTTTTTGTTTTTTGCCTCACCAGCAGTGTCAGATGTGGGCAAGATGGTCTGACTCTAGGTACTGTGCTGCCTCTGTGTCTCTGGGTCAATGCAGTCGGGGCCTCAACTCAAGGGGTCAAGCACATTAGGAGGGAGAACATATGTTAGGTGAATGCAACCTGCGGCAGGTGGACAGTTTTACAGGGAGGTCCAGCTGCCTCCCAGCCTGATGACTCTAGGCAAGCGGCGAGTTCTGTAGGTGCAGACCCAGCTGGTCATGTCCGGGAGTCTCTCCTCTCCCCACCCTCTCCTTCTCCCTTCACTCCCTACCTACACACACACACACACACACACACACAGTGGTACACACACGTGCACATGCACACACACACATGTGCACACACCCCTACCTGCTGGCTGTTAGAATGTCCCACATCACTACTTTTACAATTGGCAAACCAGCAATTTACAAACCAGCAAAGATCTGTAGTTGGTTTGCAGGAGCCAAAGGGACAGGTTTGTTGGCAAGCAGTGAATAGAGGGCACTCTCTGTGGGATGCTGGCATTGTAAAAAAAAAAAAAAAAAAAACGGGCAATAAGGTTGTTTTCTCCAGGGGGTGCAAGCGTGAGTGTGTGTCTGCATGTGTGGGGGTCGCAACAGGGATCATGGCACCAGGAGAGAAGTGACACACAAGGAAATGTATCCACACATATCAAAGGCAAGAAATATGGGCACGCTGATTCGGAAAACACAGGGAGTTCTGAAGGGAGGGAAGAGATCATGTTTCTCTTTCATGTGGCGCCAAGAAGAACTTAAGCCTGCACTGATTGTGGCTGAGAAAGCCACAGTGACGGGGGACACAGGTAAATGTGGAGACAGCAGCAGGGGGTGCTGTACTTCTGATCTCAGAGCCACATCAACATCCCCCCAGGATTGCCAAAGGACCTCAACCGGGTTCTGCTGCATCTGGGAAACTGCCACTCCACCATCCCTGTGCGTCCACACAGACCCTGACAAACCCTATTGGACAACTACTTGGAGAGATCCCAGGGCTTCCTTGATGAGTTCCATGAGCCTCAAGAGAACCAGGGAGACCTTGCATTCCCCCTGCCACGGCACAGAAACCAGGGAAATAGGATGTGGGTCTAGGAAGGAAATGAATGAGAGAGACACATAACGATGAAGAAACGAGCATGAAAAACACCTCCCAAAATAGAATCTTGAACAGCGCTTTAGTCCCGAGGGTCTATCACATACTGTCTGTTTAAAATAACCCGAGTTAAAGTAGGGCAGGGAGCAAGCTCCGAGGATGGGACATTTGCATCACTAGTGAGGAGAGATGTGGGACAGATATTCAACTCCAAGTGGTTTTGATCCTCTCCCAACCCCTCCTCACCACCCACTCTAAAATGAAGGACTCTATGGATCTTGCACTGGGCTGATGTTACCTGCCTGGAACTGCTGCAGACTCCATGGGAGTGTAGTGGGCAAAATGGAATAAAACTGGAGAAGAATGAGAAACTGGCAGATTCCCATTGAATAGCAGAGAGAGGGACAAAACATGACGAGAAAAGAAAAAGGAGGGAGGAGTTTAGTTGTCTGCAGAGAATGGATGGGACAGAGAAAGTATTTTGGAAGCAGCTAGTATATGAGAGGAGGTGAGGAGACAAGAGAAGTTATACTTTTGGATGAATTTAATATGTTCTTCGTGATGTGTGGTGGGGGGGTTGTGTTTTGATTTATTTCATTGTTTCATTTTTTAAAAACCTCAGTAAACATTTAAATTGTTTTCAATTTAATTTTCAAGTTGGGCTGATGTCTTCCAGTGGGATTGTGAGCTCAGATGACCTACAATGTCATTTCATTTCCTTTTAAACTCCCATGTGATTCTGACTTGCCTACGCTGACCTTTGAGATGAAGGAAAAGGAACCAAGACAAAGTCTAGCTTCGCAGATATTTCTGGAAGTCATTCCTTGGGGTGTCTAGATAGAGAGGAAGCTAGGGAAAGCTAACAAAGTAGGAGTCCCTCCAACGCCCCCACCACACATCACCAAGAGCATAGTAAATTCATCCAAAAGTATAACTTCTCTTGTCTCCTCACCTCCTTTCATATACTAGCTGCTTCCAAAATTCTTTCTCTGTCCCATCCATTCTCTGCAGACCAGAATTGCTCCATTTAAAAAATATTTCATGGGTAAAACATAATTCATTTAAATATTTTTCTTTGGGGAAAGAAGATTCCTCTGCAAAGATAAAGTTTGAAAAACAGTGTTTTGCCCTGTGTCTTATCTTATGGCAAAGTAAACTGAGCCCTTGAATTTGTGACCCATCCACAGTCCAGCTGCTAGTTCTGGAAACAGCACAAACCCAGGGGAGCCTGGCCGTCTGTTTGTCTTTCCATACCCAGTCCCTCCTGCCTCTGACACACAGATGCTCCCAGCCCACCCTGGGAGCAGGAAATTTAGGCTTTCTTTGGGGTGAAAAAAAACTAAAACCTAGAAAAAATTACTCCACAATTATTATATCTAAAACTGCACATCACCACACTATGTAGAGAAACAGCAGCTACTAAAAAGAAAAGGCACACAGTACCCAGCACGTCTTCACTCCTGGAGTAATAAAGTTGGCTCTGAGTATTTGCTGACTTCTAAATTCATGTATCAAATTTATTTATTTTCTTACATGACCTTCTTTAAACAAATCTGTTTTGTCCCCTTCTAGTAACATCCTAGAAGTAAAAGTCTTCTCTCTTTTCCTTTCCACTCGCTGACCTGGTGCTTAACTTCACCACTAATTCTACCAGCAACTACAGACCCCTGTACTCCCAATTCAGCAGCTGCTATCAACCAAATTTCATGGAAGCAGCTTTTCTTATTAAATAAAAATGAGAGTTATGACTTTGACAGGGGACCTGATCAGCCCAAGGCCCATTCATCCCCACATGACTCCTTATTTCTCACCTGTTCTCTGCACTTAATGGCAAAGTATGCCAGAGACCATTCCTGCCTCCCAACTGTTGCTAATTATCTTCAAAGACTCAGAGCAAATGATTCAGCACAGCACACCAATCTGATTTTGTAAAAAGGTGAGACTGTTTTGAAACACAACCAGCATATGCTAAGTAAAACTGTAGTATTTAGCACACCAATTATAAATTAAAGAGCGGCAGCAACAAAACAGCTTTCTTTGCACTGAAAAATCCAAAATAAGCAACAACTTAAAGCAAATTTGAAATGTATGTATTAATTTCATTTCACCCAATATTAATCAGTAGGTCAAAATATTTGTCCAACTTAAAAAAATTCACATTTGACCAATCTAAAAGATCACATTTGACTTCATCCTTAAGCACCTATCCCTTACCTTCCTTACCGTCACTATGTGCTTTTGTAAGTCTATATCTTTACATATGTTCTTCCTTCTAAATCCCCAGAGAACCCCTACCACTCATAGGCAAAAACCCAGCCTTCTCCTAAGGAGGATAGAATCTTCACACTGCATAGGCTGACCCACTTCGACATGCTGTATTTTATTTCTGATCTGTTTATATCATGTTTCTATTTCCCTCACTGGACTGGGAGCCCCTGGTAGGCTGGTCAGATTCACATGGAGAGTCCCAGCACCCAGCACCCAGCGCAGGTAGGAGGTGGGGTTTATTTAGACTGGTCCATGTAGAACCTCAAGAGAAACAGGCAATCCCGGCCATAGTGAGGCAGCCGGGCCAACACCTTGGTTTTGACTCAATGAAAGTGATTTCCAAGTCTGGCCTCCAAATCTGTGAGAGAATAAAGTTCTGTTGTTCTAAGGCACCAAGTGGTAATTTGTGGTAATTTGTTATAGCAGCTATAAAAAAAACTAATATAACAGCCATCAAATAGATTTCCTCTAACAATAAATAATCCATCTTTTTCTTATTTGACTGAGATGTCATCTCTATTACATATAAAATATTTATATAGCCATATTTGTTCCTGAGTTTTTTATTGTTTTTATTCATCAGTCCGTCCTTGTGTCGGCAAACACTTTATTTTTTTTTTTTTACTCTTACATCTGGCCATGTAAGTATCCCTTTATTACCTTTTAAAACATACATTTATTTTTCTTAATGATTTTTTTCTTCCAGGTAATAAAATATTCAGAATATTTTTTCAAATTCCTAAAAATATTTCATTTAGGATTAAATTTCCAAACTAATTTGTAGAGACTTAACTTTTTAAAAATAACACTTGTTCCCATCCTCATTCTCTTATTATGAAAAAAATCTTTTTTATGACCTCAAAACGTTATCATATTTTATACATTAAGTTTCCAGCTAGGTTACCCTCCCTCTGTTTCCTCTCCCTTCCTTCTGTCTTGCTCTATCTCTACCTCGCCACTTTCCTCCTTTTATTCTTCTGTTGCTGCTTACATAATGTTTTTGCCTAGAGGAGTGACATGATTTCTTCTTTGGCAGCTAATTTAAATTTCTAACTTTGTTTTGTTATTTGCTTCGGCTAATACTGAAACTCATTTTTAGGTTCTAGCAGATGCCACGTGGGCGGTGACAACAGGCAGTGTAAGTAATGGTGTATACTGGGGTGGGGGGGCAATACCACCTCTAACTTGCAGTTAGCTCTTGATGATCAAGGGCTCATCCTTCACATATTTTGAAATTGGGTACATCAGGGCTTTATGACTTTTTGAAAGAGAAAACTATGTCTCCAGGAGCCATCTGCAGAGTTCTCCGACAAAGACCTTCTTGAATTCTAATCAATTTTCATCCCTTTGTTCTAGACATGGGGAAAAAACTCCCCTATGCATCTCTATGCATTCTGAGTCTGATCCGAGGCTCAATAATGTCATATTTGGTGTAATTCTTGGGCTTCCAAAGCTTAAGCATGAGGAAAGCTTTAGAACAAGAGTTCACCTACCTTTCAGGTCTAAGAAACAGCCTCTTATCAGCTCTTCCAGATAAAGTCAGTTAAAAGATAGAGTTGGAGGGCCTCCCCTGGTGGTGCAGCGATTGAGCACTGGACTGCGAGGCTGCCTGCAGCCTCTGCAGTGCTGGTGCATTCCCCCCACCACTGGCGAGGGTCCCACAAAAAAAAAAAAAAAAAAAAAAAAGAGTTTGAAGATTTCCTCTGAAAAGGACAGAGAGGAGGAGAATATGCTTCTGCTTTGACCAGTAGGGGAAAAGAGAAGTGGAGAAGCAACCAATCTCTATTTCATTTTTATAACCCAAACAAAGAGAAAATACACAGAGAAAAGTCCAAGGCAATGGCTTCCAGCCTTAGGAATAAGACAAAGCAGACGTTTTAATGGCACCTCCTGTTAAGCCTCACATTAATTATCACTAAAGATTAATTAATGGTGGCGATAATGACTATAATATCATTTTTATTAATGTGCAAGAGCAATTTATGAAGAAAAGATATTATCTTCTCAGCTAGGCAGACTTTTTTTATTTTCTTTAACTAATCAACACTCCGCCAAGGAAAGGGGAAACTTCTGCCAGAAAACTGAAAAAAAAAGAAAGTCCTCAGGCAAGTTTATATAAAACCCAAGAAAAGTGATACATAATAAATTAAATACACTGAAATAAGCAAAGCATGAATATTTAACCACTTGACTATTTTAATTTAAAAGGGAGCTGTGAGACTAAGGTTGGCTCATACAGGATGAAAAGTTGAAGCCCCGATTGGCAGGAAACAGTCCTAAAATGTTCTTTATTCGGGAGACTGGCAAATTGAGCATGGCACCAACATGGCATTGAGCTGCAGGCCAAGCCAAACGTTTGCCAGAGCTGACTATGTCCCAGAATCTACGTGGCTGGGGAAGTTGGACACAGTACATCTTGCACAGCTAGCTTCTTGCTCCATTTGTCAGCATCACCTAAGAAGCCTGCAGACACCAAATGACAAGCCAGAACCATTTTGTCGGGGTCCTGGGATAGAGCCAGTTCCCCTTATGGAGACCAGTTTCCCTGAGTTGAATCCAAAAGCAGAGATGAGTGTAAACACTTCAGAGCAGTAACCCTTCAGTGGACTGAAAGGGTGAAGAGTGAGCAACAGGTTCAGATAAGGGTCCCCAAGAAGCAAAATGGGATTCCACAGCCACACAGAGGGACACCAGTTCCAATTAGAGCAAAAGGAGCCTCTGAGTCCTCAGGAAGACAAGTTTTGCTCTCTGGGACTCAGTTTTTATCTTTGTTTGAAACCCTGCCTTTGAGATATATATAAAATCAATTCTATACCTCATGTTCCATGTCCCACCCAGTGCATGCTACCCAGTTTCCTGTGCCCCAAAATGACACACAGTTCCCTGCCCTGGTGGGGTTTACTGTCTAGGAGGGAGAAAGAATAAATAACACAATAGCAGGGTAAAGCAGAGAGAGGCAGGTTGACTGGGCAGGCCTTGCTCTGAGGGAAGATTTCACGGAGCTGCAGCAAGTGGTCAAGGAGCAAAGATGGGTAGGTGGTGGCATTGTCACAGAGGAGCAAGGTCACTGTCCTGGGTATGGGAAATTTATAACATGCTTACTTCTGCTGGCCCTGCACTGAGAACTTTATGTGCATTTTATTGGATCTTCACACAGATCTAAGACACAGGTGTTATTAGTATCATCCCCATTTATGGATGAGAAGACAAACTCAGAGGCTAAGGAACTTGTTAAAACTTGCAAAAAGGAAAAAGCTAATTTAAGCACCAGAACTGGCACATAAACGCAAGTCTCTGCTCCAAAATCCATGCTCTTTATCATCATGCTATACTGTTTTCTAATTGCAGAGAGAGCCAGGACTGCAGTCAGTCCTGAGTATTAAGAAAATAACATGTAGACACAGAATCAGGACAGTTCTGGAGCGCACCGTTTGACCATGTGAAAGCTTGTGCATATCTGACATAGACACTGTTGAAAATGCAGAAATTTAGTTGATCCTTGAAAACAACTATTAGTGTCTGGCAGGTAGTGCTAGAAGATACCAGGTAGAGCAACCTATTAAGGCACCTAATCAGATAAACAAGCATATACTTTTCTCTTATTTTAGCAGAACACAATAAAAATGCTTCGAAGTTCTACAGCTCTTTCAACCTAATTGCTGAACATTTCCCAAAACTCCTGTAAACCCCTGAATGTCTTCATTCTTTTGAATTGCGCCAATGTCTCTTAGTAATGTGTAATATAATTGGAAACATCTAGCAATTTTTTTTTTCCTTTTTCCCCAGTACTATCATTAGACTCTTTCTTCAATATTCACTTCACATAAAGAAATGGAATATGTCTTCAATGTGCACTTAGGGACCAGGGGACAGAAACAGAGTGTGGACTGATTATCAAACCTCATCTTCCTTGAGATCCAAGTCACCCCTTTGGCAATCAGTAGGTAGAAAAAACGCCAAGTTTCCTAAGAAGAGATTATCTACATAAACAGATTCTTATCAGTGAATCTAAAATGCTTTTCACAGGCAATAATGAAAACACTTGGAAAGTTCATGCTGGCAGTCTCTTTTCCTTGTAAGCTCTCTAAATGCCAAGGCAAAGGGGGGCAGCTGGATAAACGAGAGGGGAGAAAAGCTTACTTAAAGCCTTACTGATGGGGGCCTCCCCGGTGGCGCAGCGGGTTGAGCGCAGCGCTGTGAAGCTGTCCATAGCCTCCGCGGTGCCGGCTCGATTCCCAGAAGGCCAGGGAGAAACCCACATGGCGTGGCAGACCTCTCCTACCTCGCCCGCTGCTCCCCCCAGCAGTGTCCTTGGTCCATCTGCCTATTCTGCTCCCCGCTCTGTCTCTGGTGAATTCATCGCCCTCCTGTAGCCCTCCTCTAGCCTGTAACCCAGTACTTGTATAAACAAATAAATCTTTAAAAAATAATAAAAATAATATTTTTTTTAAAAAGCCTTACTGATGGCAAAAAGCACTGATTTTGTCAGAGCTTTATAAAAACAGCTCAAGTCTAATGTAAAGTGAAATTTGACTTGAATCTTGACACCATCTGCCATAGGACAGCAAATGTTTACCCTGTTTTCCACCAAAGCTGCTCCTCTTGGTTTGGCCTTCCAGTGCTGCTTGAGCCCCATGTGGGAGTGGCCTATACCTCCTACAATCTTCCATGTACCTTTCTGGGTGGAAATACAGGGTTCAGGGTTAAATGTGACAGCCCATGTTTCTAGGTGCTTCTTGAGCTGACCAGAGTGACTCAGGTCCTTTCAATTCTATTACTCTGTGACTTCCTACTTGTATTTGGAACTGTTAAAGTAAGATAACAGGCAGTTATTAGTGTTCAGATCCTAATTGGCGTGTGTGTGTTTAGCTGTATCTGGATTGTGTTTATGAAAGATTGAGCAAGGGAATCTTGCTTCATTTTTTTCTTTAGAAAATAACTTAATGGTATGGGAATTTTACTTCATGTATTATATGCATGTAAATTACTTCATGTATTATATTTTACTTCTCCTATTATATGCACTATGTAATATATATTTACTTTTATTTATAGTTCTATATTTCTTGGATTTTTAAAATTTGAATATATCCATATATTCTTGTATAGTTCAGAGTGAGTTTTTTTCAAGGTTGAAAGTCACAGTTAAATTCAGAGTTTTTTAAAAATAATATGAACATCTTCATTTTAAAGAAAACTTGGGGGCCTCTCTGGTGGCGCAAGGGGTTGAGACACAACTTAAGAAGCTATCCACAGCCACTACAGTATGAGTTCAATCCCCAGCCAGGGGATTTATTTTTAAAGATTTATTTTTATTTATACAAGAGCTGGGATACAGGCCAGAGTCAGGGGAGGGTGAGAGGATTCACCAGAGACAGAGCGGGGAGCAGAACAAGCAGACTACCAAAATACACTGCTGAGAGGAGCAGCGGGCGAGACAGGAGAGGGCTGCCTCCCATATGGGATTCTCCCTAGCCAGCCAGAATCGAACTGGTGCTGTGGAGGCTGCAGACAGCTTCACAGAGCGACGCTCAACCTGCTTCACCACTAGGGAGGCCCCAGCAGACCTCTCCTGACTCACCCTCTGCTCCCCTCAGCAGTGTATTTCAGCCAATCTGCCTGTTCTGCTCCCCACTCTGTCTCTGGTGAATCTTCTCAACCCCCCCATCTCTGGCCTGTACCCCAGTTCTTGTATGCATAAATAAGTAAATCTTTAAAAAAATAAAGAAAACTTGAGATGTACTGATAAAAAGACTCCATCAAAAACTATTAATAACTATACTCTTCAGAGGTAACATCTAATAATACTCGGATATATATCATTGTGTCCACTTTCTTTTCCTGGACTTATATCCAGACATGGTGATATTTTCCTGGAGATATACACATTACACACATCAAATTATATTACATTTACTCTTTTGAACTGCCTATGCCTTTTCACTTAATATATTACATTTTCCATCTATGGACCTATATCTATCTATAGCTCAACATCTATCTCTATCTATCTGTATCTACTATAGATATAAAATATTTTTAAGGTGGCAGAATATTCTATTGATAACCATCACTCTCAATTTCAATCCCCTAATATAAACAAAACTGGAGATAATATTTTCTCCATGCATTTTTGTAGGGTATATTGCCAGATAAGGAATTACTAGATCAAAGGGAATATCTTTTCAAAAGCTTTCCATGCCTACAACCAGAAAATTGTGCTAATCCATCTCCCTCCAGCAATATGTGAGAGCTCATCTCCCTACACTCTAGCCAATCTGGTTATTATAAATGATTTTAATCTTTACCAATTTGATGGGCAAAATAAAATGGCGTTTCATTGTTTGCATGAGACAGGCAGATATAAAATGGGGTCTGTGTTCCCTCCATGAATCCAGTCCCGACCAAGGAAGCAGCGCCATGAGATCAGTGGCTAGGTTCTCCAAAGGCAACACAGCTTCCTCCTGGTTCTCTTGGGTCAGTTGTCTTTGAATTCCTATGGTCCATGTGTGAATCTGACAGCTCTGAAGCCACCCTGGAGGGAAAGACCTTCCAAACTAACCCCAGTGAAGAGACCAGATGGAGAAGCTCCATAAAGGAAAATGCACAGTCATCAAGAGCCTTCAGCTGCTTCAGCCCCACCCTCCCCACCCCAGCTGTTCCAGCTCAGCTCCTTTCAAATCTGAGTCTAATAAAATATATGAGAAACGTAACTGTCAGTGCCCTTCCCATAACTTCTTGCCCTTCCCACTTCAGAGCACACCATCCTTACTTCACCTGTATTTTTTAGTAAATAGCCTTCTCAGCACCCCAATGTCCTCTCTACATGTCCACTCCACAGGATGCTCATCCCTTCCTTCTCACCACTTCCTTCTCTCTGAGCAGCCCTCAGTCAATGGTTAGTGCACTTGATATCCAAAAACCCAGCTCCCCAACCCTGGAGAGGGATTGACTCTACAGGACAGGTTCTGAAGTGACTCCCAGATTCCCCAGAGGGACCTCCTGATAACTCACTTCATAAGGATGCATTTATTTCCTACCTCCTTTTCCTGTGTCATCTCCCCACTCCTAACATTCATGGGTGTGTTATTTTATTAAAAATTACCTCCCGACTATACTTGATTTCTGTAGGGTAGGTAAAAGGTATCAGGCTTTTCTGCCCTCCCGCCATCAGGATAGATGAGGGTAACCTATGGTCCTGAATGTATGCTTGATGGCGGGCACCTGAAGTGGGTACACGTGGGCTGAGAGGCTGGACTTTTAAGGGCGGCGTCACAGGGATGCCAGCAGCAGAAGCCGAGAAAGAAGCAGCAGAAGCCGAGAGAGAGAGAGAGAGAGAGAGAGAGAGAGAGAGAGAGAGAGAGAGAGAGAGAGAGAGAGAAGGCCAGAGCGCCCAGAGAGAGTGAAGACTTGCTGGGGATTAGGAGGCCTGCCAGCCTACCAGCCCCCCAGCACCCCTGCCTGCTGTGTACCTGGCAATCCCAATAAACCCCTGCAAAACCACTGAGGACTATGATTCCTCCTTTACCCAGTCTGCTGAATATTAGAAAACCTGCACTGTGTTCAGTCCTGCCTTTACAATGCCCTTAAATCCTTGTCCCAGGATTTGCTTCTGAAGAAACCCAGGCTAATTTTAAAAATGGACAGGAAATTATGGTGCAGTGGGACAGGGAAATACCTGATACTGAGCTAACATGTAAGCAGGAAAACTGACCAGGCTTCAGGGGTAGAAAAGGTTTCTTGGGGGAGGTGCTGCAGTAGAAATAGGAGTAGGTGGGGCAGATTCTCAAAAAGCCAGGGCCTTCTAGTCAGAGGGACCAGCATGACAGAACTGGAAGCAAGAGTGTGGGTGATGTTTTGAAGGAAATGGAATTGTTTAGTGTGACTGAGACATGGGCCAAGAATGGTACCAAGATGAGTGGTGATGTTGGAGAGATTTAAAAAACATGAATTGATCATAAAGGACCTTGTTTAGAGACTGAGAAGCATCAAGAAATGTTTCTATTGTCAGCAGAATTTTTATCATTAACTTTTCCAGACCTTGCTATGATTTAGACATAAAATGATGGAGTTTCCTATCCTAAGCATTTTCCTATATATTTTTCTTGAAAATTAATCCCATCCATCTTGTTCTGCCTTTCCTTAGAATACTTTTTCTTATTTTATACAAAGCTATGCCTTTGTCTTTAAGCCTCTGGGTGGGTGGGTGGGAGGGTGGGTGGGTGTATGTGAGAGAGAGAGAGAGAAAGAGAGAGAAAGATTTGTTATTGTTTGTTTTATTGAGGTAACATTGGCTTAAAACACTGTATAAAATTCACAGGACTAGGTTCATGCCCCTTCAGATATGTGTTACCACACCACACCACCACACCAAAGCACCCATATTATGGTGCACTGGGGTCCCTCCTTCCTTTGAGCCTCAGCCACAATATTTCCCTTTGGTAACCTCAATTTTACAGTCAGGTTTCTGGGATCTGTTTTGGTTTAGCTTTGCCTATCCCTTTGTTTTGTTTCTCTGTATCCCCCATACAAGTGAAATTATCTGTTATTTATCTTTCTCTTTCTTACTTATTTTACTTAGTATAATGTTCTCCAGTTTCATTCATATTGTCTGAAAATTTTTTTGTGTGTCAAGATTTTATCTTTTTATGGCTGAGTATTATTCTATTGTTAATCAACTCACCTGTCTCATTGAGCACTTAGGTTATTTCCACAACTTAGCAATTGTAAATAACAGTGAAATGAGGGCCTCTCCAGTGGCGCAGTGGTTGAGCGCTGGGCTGAGAAGCTGCCCGCAGCCTCTGCAGCACTGGTTCAATCCCTGGCCACTGGGCTAGGGTCCCACATGGCACGCAGACCTCTCCTGCTGCGCTCGCTGCTCCCCTCAGCAGTGTACTTCAGTCCTTCTGCCTGCTCTGCTCCCCGCTCTGGCTCTGGTGAATTCTCTCACCCTCCCGTGCTTCTGACTGTACCCAGTGCTTGTATAAATAACTAAATAAATCTTTTTAAAAAAAAATACTGAAATGAACATAGGAGTGTATAAATCCCTTCCAATTAGTGTTTCTGCATTCTTCAGGTACACACCCAGGAAAGGAATTGCTGAATCATAAATAGATCTATATTCATATTTGAGAAACGTCCATGCTGCTTTCCATAGGGACTGGGCTAGTGTACACTCCCCCCAAGAATATACAATGGTTCCTTTTTCTCCATATCCTCACCAATACTTGTTGCTTCTGATCTGTTTATATGAGCTATTCTCACAAGCATAAGGTGGTAGCCCATTGTGGTATTGATTTGCATTTCCCTGATAAAGGTGATGATGAGTATTTTTTCATGTGTCTATTGGTCATTTTGTATGTCTTCTTTGGAGAAATTTCTATTGAGGTCTTCTGCCCATTTTTTGATTGGGTTTTTATTTTCTGATGAGGTGTATGATTTCTTCATAGATATGGACAGTAATTCCTTGTCAGATGTATTGTGCAAAGATTATCTTCTATTTGGTAGTGTTTCTTTTCATTTTAATGATAGTTTCTTCTACTGTGTAGAAGCATTGTAGTCTGATGTTGTCCATTTGTTAATTTTGGGTTTTTTTTTCCTCCTTGCCATTGAAGATGAGTCCCCAAAGACATCACTGAGCCAATGTTATGGAGTATTTTGTCTGTTTTCGTCTATGTATTCTCTGGTTCTAGGTTTTAAGTCCAACTTTTTAATCCATTTTGAGGTAATTTTGTGTATGATGTGAGATAGTGGTCTAGTTTCATTATTTTGCATATGACTGTCCAGTTTTCGCAACACCATGTGTTAAGGAGACTTAGTTTTCTCCATTGTATACTCTTGGCTCCTTTATCATAGATTAACTGACAATATAAATGTGGGTTTACTTCTAGACTCTCTATTCAATTGGTCTCTGTGTCTATTTTTTTTTATAATGCCACTGTTTTGATTACAATAGGTTTGTACTGTAATGGGAAGTCTCGAATGCGAATATTTTTTGGTCAGAATTGCTCTGGCCATTTGGGGTGTTTTGTAGTTCTATATAGATTTTGGTAATGTTTGTTCTATTTCTTTGAAGAAGTCCACTAAAACTTTGAAAGGGATCACACCACATCTGATCTGTATATTGCTTTAGATAAAATGACCATTTTAGAGCCTCCCCAGTGGCCCAGCAGGTTGAGCGCCACACTGTGAAGCTGTCTGCAGGCTCTGCAGTGTGGGTTCAATTCCCGGTTGGCCAGGGAGAAACCCACATGGCGTGGCAGACCTCTCCTGCCTCACTCACTGCTCCCCTCAACAGTGTCTGGTCCTTCTGCCTGTCCTGTTCCCAACTCTGTCTCTGGTGAAGCCTCTCACCTTCCCATGCCTCTGGCCTGTACCCCAGTTCTTGTATAAATAAATAAAATAATGACCATTTTAGCAATGAAAACTCTTTCAATCTGTAAGCAAAGAATATATTTCCATTTCTGTGTGTCTTCTGTTGCTTCTAAACGTCCTAGCTAGAGCAACCAGGCAAGGAAAAATATAAAAAGAACCCAAATTGAAAAGGAAGATTATCACTATTTGCAGATGTCATAATATATATAGATATCTTTCAAGGATCCACTAAAAATCTATTAGAAACAAGAAATCAGTACTATAAAGTGATGAACTACAAAATCAATATACAAAAATCAGTTGTGTTCCTCTATGCAAACAATAAACTTGAAGAGAAATAAATCAAGAAAAAAATCCCATTGACAATTGAATCAAAAAAGAATTAAATACCTAAGAATAAACTTAACAAAAGAGGTAAAATATCTATACAACGAAAGCTATAAACCTCTGGCTTAAAGCTAAAGCCCTCATTATGGGGATTATGTTCCATTCTCTTCTGTGTCCCCCATAGGACAAAGGACTGGTCATGGTAAATGCTTACTACATGCTGGTGTCTTAACATGCCCATCTCTTTCTTCCCTCTCTTTGTCCCCCTTTCCCTACTCAGAACTTTTCTGCAGTCACCCACAAGCATGAATCATGGTAGCATTTCCATCAGGGGAAACCCCCTCTGCAACCAGCTGGTCCAGCCTCATTCCATTGATATTGCTGGGTGGGGATGTCCCTATTACACAATCAATTTCATTATGTGGAAAGTGAGACACTGCCCCTGAAGAACTCTAAGAGAGCTAGTGTGCACTAAGCACTCAGCTTTCATCTCACCAATCTCCAAATTCTCCTTTTTACCCATCACCTTCCATCTTGTTTTCCTCTTCCTTGAGGATTTGTTTCTTTGCTTTCAAGTCCCACTTATCTAATCTGCATATACCTTGTTCTTCCAAGTGAAAATAAGCAATATGCAATTTGTGACATACTAGGAAATATGCATGCCCCCAGTGTGCTTAAAGAAAAGATTAATTCAAGATATAAAAGAATATAGAGTTTAGAACCTGATAATAAAAATCTTTTAGAACTGTGTTGAACAACCTATTTCAGTAAAGGAAAGTAAAAAAAAAAAAAAAGGAAAGATAGTAAAATATTTTGGACTTTGTGAGACAAAAAACTGCTGTATTTATTCCCACTATCAAATAGGAAAACAATCATAGACAAATGCCCTGATTGTGTGCCAATACATTTGACTTAATAGCAGGAGTGGGCTAATTTGTCCTACAGATCATTTTTGCCAATGCTCCATCTAGATCAACTGTTTTAGAGGCGATACGTTGCAGTTCACTCCAATATTTAATGGCAGTCCTGGGCTAAGGACTAGGGCTCCTGACCCTCTAGTCCTTAACACTTTAGTCCTGCTTTTTCTATTTTGACTTGTAATTCTCACTATCACTTACCCCCATATAGTTTGTTCCCTTCTCATAGCTTCATAGATCTTCACACTCAGAAAACAAAACTTCAAAAGTTGTGGACACTTTCCCAGGCTTCAGTCACTTCTAACACAATCAATGTCTGCTTTTGAGTGATCAACTTCTAATTCCAGTGGAGTGAGACAGAGAGAGAGAGAGAGAGAGAGAGAGAGAGAGAGAGAGAGAGAGAGAGAGAGAGTTCCAATATACAGGAGGATGCCCACTTATACATAGCACAGAATATTGACAATTAGATGGCTCTTGCCTAAATTAAGAAAATATTTTTTAGGCTGCTCATACCAAATTATTTCCAAATTTTTAAGAGGAGGGCTTTTTTATAATATAAATATGAAAAGGCTAAAGATAAAAAGTAAACAAAACAATGAAGCCTCACTGAATCACTGGCAGAACATTCCAAATTGCTTAGTGTGTGATCAATGGCTTTAAAAGGTAAGAGAGCCAACAGAACTAGTTCCCATAAATGGGATTGTTTTGTCTCATGTCTCTGTCACAGAAGGACCTGTGACTTGAATGGCCTTAAAAGTATTTTCAGTTTTGAAAGTTATGGAATAAAAGATGTGCCCTTTGAAATGTAGGTGCCTGGAAGCTGTTTCTTCAGAATGTGAAAGAGGGAGGGCAGAACATTCTTAAAAGATGAAGCACAGTCACTATTGGCCCTTCTCTGTTCTGGAAATCAGGAGAGTCAATAGCCTTCTATTCCCTTGTAGCCCCAAGTTTATTCTAACTGCTAGGCTATTTCCGCCCACTTCCAACACTCAGGGACGGTGGCTAGAGATGTGCAGCTAAGGACATACACACTGGTGACTTCTGCTGTTTCCCATTTGCCATTTCAGCCATTCTCCCAAAACAGGCCTTGATTAATTTCGGTAGAATTACTCTCAATCAAAATGAATTCACAGTATTCAAAAGTGTTAATTAATAAATAAAATGACATGGAATTATAACTGGAGAAATCCTGTTTTTTTTAATGATGACTTGGGAATTATATCAAGTTACTATCCTGGTAATGAAAATAAGAGGATTTCTTCCTCTGACTCTTTTCTCCAACCACATTGTCAAATTAGATCCTCAGCACCAAATTGCTACTACCAACCAGGAGGTCAAAAGGCATGGATAATTGATGTCTTGAGGATGACCTCAAGATTGAGGTAATAAGACTCACTCTTGTAAGTGAGGGATTTAAACTGACAAGTCCTTCCCACCACCCTAATTCAGGTCACCTGCTTTGTTCCAGTGAGTTCTAGAAATTTTAAATTTATACTTATTCTCATATTTTAATGTTTAATAAAATATAAATGAAAATGTAAATTCCTTAATGGTACAACATCAAGAGATACTCTACCTTCTTATATCAGTTTTTCCTCAAATATTCCTAACACTGCATGGGCAATCAATATATGTTTGGTGAACAAATGACTAAAAGAGTCAACAGAGGAATACAGAAAAAAAAAAGTACTTCTCTATTCTCTATGTGTGTGTATCTTCCATAAGTTCTTGAGACATCTCTATGAAACAGGAGGAATTTTTTCTCCAAGCCATCGGAAACTGTTGATAATAACATTTTACATAATCTAGTAGGAGAGGAAAGCTATTTCCTGAAAGCCTGTTATGCCAGGATTGTACTTAGATTACTTTTATTCTCATCACTTTCCTGGGAGATCGCTGCTATCTCTGTTTTATAGATGAGGAAATTGAAGCTCAAAGAGGTGAAGTGTTCTGACCAAGGTCATAAAGTAATAAATGATTGGACCTTGGATTTAGAGTCAGCTCTGTCTGAACCAGAACTCCTGTGAAGAGTAAAGGAAAGAAAGTCCTGCGCGGTGAGATTACCACACTTGAGTCAAGAGCAAGGGAAAACAAATCCATTATTTAAAAAAACAAGAGTTTTAGTCCCATTTCAAAAATAGAAACACTGAAAAACAAGTTGTTTATATTATAAACCCTAGGTGATACCAGTAAATACTTAAAACTCTAGTTCTCAATTTACTTTTTTTTTTGTCCTATAGAGCACATGGATTTGGATACTTTGAAAAGATCTAAATTGGACAGTAGACTTTCAAAATTTAAAAATGAGGTGAGTGTGATTTTCAATGAAAGTGTTCCTATCTCAACCCTCATATGGAGAACATGGTTAATGTCATAAGTACTAATGAAATGTGAAATATTTACTAGAACACAGTGACCAATAATGCAGTTTTTAAGAGTGAGCAATCATAAATAATATTTTTACTAGCAGTGATATTTTTCTTTATTATTTAAATCCATTAAAGAATGACTTGTATACTTTGGAATGCTGGTCTTAAAGATCTGTCTGTGGCATATAATGTGTGGGAAAAATGGTCTCCCTGTTATTGTTTTTATACAACTTATTGGAACTCACACATTGATTTTTATGTAAAACTGGCCACAAAGTCCTTTTTATCTTTCCTTGCTTTTATGAGACACTGATTATGCCTGTATTTTATTGGACTAAAGGTTATATATTGTTCTGAATTAGCTGGTAGGGCATGTAGCCCAAAAGAAGCCTGGTATTGAAGTTTCCATTTTACTTTGTGCAGAGAAAAGATGCTCATTTGTAACTGGTGACAGTGAGAAATAACCACTGGATTATTTAAGTGAAGACAATGTAACACAAATAAAAACTAGTTCTATCAACTGCTAGGTAAAACTCTTAAATTCCCTTGGTTTGACTAGCTAGCAGGCATGATATCAACACAATCTAATTCCACTGCCTTTTAGGATAAAAGAACAAAGATAGACAAATCGTCTAAATCTTTCTCCATGTAATAACATAATGCCATACTCGTCGTTGTGTGGTGAGAATTAAACAATGTAATGGATATAAAATGCTAAGGGGTCCTGATAAGCAGCCACTGCTGTGTTTGTGGTTGCTATTGTTATTACCATTTCTACTGCTCTTACTGTCACCTTACAGCCTTCATTCAGTCACTTAGTCAATTAAGATGGTGCATGTTCTGGGGCTCCCTGGTGGCGTCTCCCTGGGTTAAGTCTCAGCACTATGAAGCTATCTATAGCCACTGTAGCACAAGTTTGATCCCCAGCCAGGGAGCTAATCTACATGGCACAGCAGACCTCTCCTATGTCACCTGCTGCTCCCCTCAGCAGTGTATTTCAGTAGATCTGCCTGTTCTTCTCTCCACTTTGTTTCTGGTGAATCCTCTCACCCCCACACCTCCAGCCTACACTCCAGCTTTTGTATGCATAAATAAATAAATCTTTTAAAAAAATGGTGTATGGTTCAATTCAGGTTCAGTGGAGGCTATCATAGAGCAAAAGAGAGTTGCTGCTGTAAAAGGAGAGATAGTTCAGAAAACTGCTTAGGGCAAAACATAAGCACTATAACACTTCCTTTGTTAAGTGTGGGGAGGTCTTAACTCCAATTCCATTCTCAAGTTACCAGACACTGAAAAACTAAGAGTAGCGTTGTTAAATCTCAAGAAATATGCTTTGGGAAGTGAATGTTCTCAGAAACACAAATTGTTTTCTTAAACCTACATCAACTAAGAAATGTAGTGGAAGAAATTCAAAATACTTCCAAATGGAGAATCTGTGAATCTCGTTCATAAGTAAATTACTTTCTTTGAAGACAAAGGCCCTTGATGTGGTGACATCTGACAGCAGGCCACTGAGCATGTCATTTCAAAGACTTGGTCCTTTGCAATGTATTCCCAGTGGCCCATTCCCCAATACAGACACAGCTGGAAGATGGACTCCTGGACCAGTCGGAATCACTGACAGCTGGCTGTACTGCACTGGAACGGAGGCATGACTTTGATCTAGATTCAATCTGGTTCAGAGAGCCTACTGGCCTCGCCTCTTTCCATCTATTGTCAAAAGTTTCTCCAATCTGCATCTATTTGAAGAGTCTCCAACCCATATACCTCAGAGATTTCTCCTCTCACTCTCCTTTTCCTGGCCCTACCCCTGGCCACAATATTAAACTGGGATTTGACACTTGGTTCAGACAAGTTCAATCATACTTACTCTTCTAGGAACTTGGAATGGGGACCCAGATATTGGAGCAGTTAGTGATGGGGTGGGTACATGGAAGAGCATATGGACTCAGGAAATTGGACAGCTATTGGCAAATGGTCATAGTAACCACTTGCAAGTAGATGAATGAATCAGGAAGAGGGTCTTCAGCTAAGATGAAATGAGTATATGGTGACAAGGAAGAGAGACACTTTCTTCCAGTGATTTTTCTAGTCCCTAGGAAGACCTGTTCACCTTACTCTAAGAGTGTTGCTGCAGCATTTCTTTGCATCCTATAATAACCTCTCTATTCACTTAGCTTCCTTGAAAGGACTTCTGTTTCCGGAAACCAAAAGTTCCAGCAGTAAAACATTCTCAGTCACTCTGGCAGTTTATTTTGAACTAATTATCTCCCTAGCCTAGTATACCAGAGACTTCAATCACTTTCAACCTTAAGGAGTGCCTAAGTGGTAGAAGTTGTGTTGGTTGTTGATGAGAAATAGGAAAGAGGCAGACACAGAAACTCGTCAGAAGTAAACAGTGAGTAACACTGAAGAGATGATCAAAGCTCTGTCCTGCCCTAAACAAGAAGGTGGGGCACTGGAACTAGCTTTGAAAGGCAGGTTGTCTTTTCTCATCCACCTTAGGTAGGTCTTCAGTTGTTTCAGCAATACTTAGAACAAGAATTAAAGGAGACCCTAAAGCCCATCCCCACTCCTTTATTCCAAGAAGAAGACTAATATATAAATTGACTCCCAACACACACAATTTATCTGCTTTTATCAATAACAAATATCTATGGCATTTAAACTAACCATTGTAGCTAATCAATAAGAAAATCTTTCTTAAATATGAAATAATCATTCAAACTGAAAAGCAGTTGGGGTTTTTGTGTGATGTTTATGCTTCTATAGAACATGAATACTAGAAAATAGAGTAAAAGTCAATGACTTTCCTTTTCTTGGACTTGCAATCAAAGAACTTATTAGGAAGAGAGATGAGACAGATGCATAGAGAGAGTGATATAAGATAGTGGCAAAGCCATAAAAAAAAAAGAACAGATAAAGAGGCATGAGACTTCAGCTGAAGAGAAATACTACATGAGGGAGATAAATAAGGAGGAGATCATGATAAAGGGCAGAGTCAGAAGAATAATTTGGGACAATCTAGCAGGATCATGGAACAGACATTGTTTGGACTATGGAGCTTTAACAGGAGTATTTTGAGCACAGTGACTCCAGAACTGCCCCCAGAGGAAGCTGAACTTGGTCATATCACAATATATATCTCTGTGGCCATATCTACTCAAGGACTGAATATCTGAATAGAGTTGTTAACGAGTCTCAGAATGAGACTAGGAAAAGAGTTACTATCAGGATAAAGAGGGGTTACTAGTTGGCTGTGGCCATTTTGGGGTGGACAGTAGAGGGAGGTTTGGAGGGAGGAGAGAAAAATCCAAGACTTTGGAGTGGGAAATGAAAATAAGTAAGAGGCTGTGCATCCCCTGACCCTGCAGGTTTCCCCCAAAACACTTGTGTACTTATGAGGCCAAGACCATGAGGGCCGCTCTGCCGCTGGTGACCTGCAGACTAGCAGTGTCCCTGTGGTTGTCTTTGCCTGGGAGCCTCTAGACAACTAGTCAAGGGCAGGGTTTTAAGTTGGCCTCTGGGTTCCCACACTACGAGAATTCTATACTACATGGAACAGAAGTGTTCAGGCCCATCATGTGCACAGAATTAGGGTTTGACTCCCAGTCAGCTCTGTTTCCACCCATGATCTAAGACCAAGTGCCAACATCTATGCCATTCTTGGGATGAGGTGGAGAATTTCTTGCCCAATTCATGAAAAACTTTTTGATTCTCAGCTGTGACCCAAGAAGTCAGTCCTGGCTCTTCCTGACTAGATAACCACCATTCCTATGCCACTCTTTAAGTCCTTTCCTCTAACCACACATCTGTTCTACTTGTCACCACAGCCACATGGCCTCAATGCTTTATTTTTTTTTAAAGATTTATTTATTTATTTATACAAGAACTGGGGTACAGGCCAGATGCGCGGGAGGGTGAGAGGATTCATCAGAGACAGAGTGGGGAACAGAACAGGCAGACTGACAAAATACACTGCTGAGGGGAGCAGCGGGCGAGACAGGCAAGGTCTGCTGCAGCATGTGGGATTCACACCGGCCTGCGGGGATCAAAGCGGCCCTGCAGAGGCTGCGGACAGCTTCACAGCGCTGCGCTCAACCGCCTGCGCCACCAGTGGGAGCCCAAGGCCTCAATGCTTTTTCACATGCTGGCTCCCTCTTTATCTCTGGTCCTTTCTTGCTGTTGAATTCAACCAGGAATTTAAAATCTTTGTATTTTTAAAAGGTTGTTTATGCATTAAGACATGGGAGCTTCTGCTCAGTGCACCTAAGTCTTTTGACCAAAAGCCCTTTTCCGTCAATAAGTAACATATTTGGGTTGCAGATCTTGATCTAGATGCTTTAACATACTTCTTTGAGAGCATATCAACAATAAGGCTGAAAGACAACCAAAGTGAATTTTAACAAATAAATAATAGAGGCAAACTCATAAAATTATTAACCCTCCAAAGCTTACATTTGAAGTCATATATTCAAAAAGGCTTTAGTAAACTTTATAGATAAAGCTCTGCTTCTATGTTAAGATATTCTAGAGGCTTCTCCTGACCTTCTGACCCTGGCATTGAATGCATCTTGCCTCTCACCATGCTCCCCTGTATAAGCAGGGGTCTAACCCTCCCTGGTAATTCCTATACCCTTTGGGAGGCAGTAGGAAGAAATATGTGCTTGCAGGTGTTATTTCTTGTATACAGATCACCTCATCTCAGCACATTCACATTCATCTGCCTATGCCCACACATACACCATACTCCCAGTGGAAAGCCAAGAGGACAATGGAAGAGCAATGGCTTTGATTTAGGAAAAAGTGAAGTTTGCCCTGCAAATAGGTATATCTGTGATGACAGAATGAAGAAAAATTGTTGAGCAACAGTCCTAGAAAAAGAGAGGTTTAGCTCCCACCTGCTACAACCCTCAAGGAGGCTGCCATATTCTTTATACCAAACTGTCAAGGATGAGGCAGTAAAGTCTCATCACAAATGCTACTATATCGATTATCCATGGTTTCCATTTCCACTAATGCTACCTTCTATGATGCAAGTCAGTGAATTACGTCTGAGCATTGGTAATGCTATAACAAACTGAGTGGGAAGTGGAGTGCTTGGTTAAGTGAGTTTCCTATTTCTAAATAACTTAGGTCATTAGAACTTAACTCTGAAATTATTCTTCATGAATATGTACATACATTGATTAAGTTAATAAACATGTGTCAAGAACAAAATATGACAGCATGGGCGTTGGCACGAGCTTGGGGCTTTACCAACGATCTGCATCTCATTGGCTGCATGATCTTGGGAAAGTTATTTAACTCTTGAGCCTGAGTTTCCTCTCTTGTAGATTGAGGTTGATAAATCCTATTTCCTGGATTATTGTGGGATTAGATTAGGTCATAGATGAACAATGCTTGGCTTGTATTCTGACATGGAGTGGATGCTCACTGTACAGCACCTAGTATTGCTATGATTGCTATTATGAAACTGAAACTGTCTCACTGCAGAGGACACTCTCACAGCATAATGGACTAGGACAGACGCAGGGCATGGATTTGGACAGACGCAGGGCAGCCCACAACACAAGTCATTTGGAAAAGGTGGGGTTGGAAAACGAAGCCAATGACTGGCTTATAGATTTGCACAAGAGAAAGTGGGCGAGTAAGGACTAGATCCTGAGCACCAGGCAGGTGACTGAGCTTACACTGCCTGAGTCAGTGCCCCCGAAGCCTGTGTGGTTAGCTCTTGACAGGGAAGAGAATTCGCATTCCTATAAGATGAAAATCCCCAAGAGGTTTACTTTAAGAGACATTTTTTGGACTGACTGCTGGAACCCAGCGGTTGGAGCTAAGTTTGTTTCTCAGTGTGATTATAGCCTGGTAAGAAAAATCACGGCCTGGAGTCTAGCTCAGGAAATTAGACTGTTGTCATGTATGGAATTGCAGCTAATGAACTCTCAGACAGCTGGATGCAGTCTTAGATGATCGGGAGACATTTAAGAAAGGCCACCCCCTCTTTGGCCTTGCCGGTCCACCCACCAGAGCCCCTTTCTGGGTTCCCACACACAGTGTTTGTTCCTCTGGGCATTGCTTCCCAGGAGGCTGGGAATAGAGAGATTGGGTCTTCCAAGGTTACCAAACTTATCTCTTTTCCTCTGCTTTACAAACAACTGTGTGAAGGCCACCCAGATTCCTGCAATTAAAGAGAAGCTTGCAGGAAAGGGTATGGCCAAGGCTGTTTTATATTCTGCCAAGTTAAGGCTCAAGTTGCCTCTGTGGGAGAACTCCCCTGCCTTTGCTAAGTAAGCAGCCTGCCTGTCCAGGGGGACCAGGAGTGTTTGGGATTAGGAGCTGGAGCCCCAAATCACTTTTCTTACCTCTGTTCTGCGCTCACTCAGAGGTCTGTTCCTGAGCCACAAGTGGAAAATGACTTCATATTAGCAGCAAAGATTCAAACAGGGAAAATCCAATAAATCTGGATGACCTATAGCAGTGGCTCTCAGAGTGTGACCTGTGTTGTTTCATCATTACCTGGGAAATAGTTAGAAATGCAATTCTTGGGCCCCACCCCATTCCTGCTCACTGATTCAGAAACTGAGGATTGGGTCTGGTAAGTGTTTAGGAAAGCCCTCTAGGGGATTCTGATGCCAGCTACAGTTTGAGTACCACTGACTTCTGGACACAGTGGCATGAGAATAAAAGTGATCATTCTAGAGTCTAATGAAAAACAAAATGTGTCTAAATATGAATGCCTGTCCCATTTCCCACTATCACCCCCATGATAAGAGAGGAAGGGAGTGCGGAGGCCGGCGAAGGTTGGACAGAGCAAGTAGACAAGAGGGACACAGCCCGTGAGGTTGGCATGGAACATCTGTTTCCATTCACTCATTTATTAATTAATGTTTTCATAAATAAAGGTTTCTGTGTATCCTTCAGAAATAGCTATCATTGTACACAGGATTCTCAAGTGGTAAGGTAAAGGCGTGATGGAGGACAAGCAGGGAGCAGAAAAAGAAACAGCAGCACCACCATCCTGAAGGGCAGTGCCACAACCCTGCAAATCCCACTGAGGTCTATGACTCAGAGGAGAAGGCTGGCTGAAAAGGGAAAGAGAAGCAGCAGAAAAAGACAGAGTGCAAGTGGGTCTCCAACATTTGCAGGGCTGGGTCAAAAAAGAAAATGAAGAGCCATATACCATATGTACCCAAAGGACACAGAAACATCAATTCCAAAGAACACCTGCACCCCTATGTTTATAGCAGCACTGTTTACAATAGCTAAGCTTTGGAAACAACCCAAATGCCCAAAAATAGATGACTGGATCAAGAAGATGTGGTACATATATACCATGGAATATTACTCAGCATTCAAAAAAGATAAACACATGCAATTTGCTGCAACATGGATGGCGCTGGAAGGGATCATGCTCAGCGAAATAAGCCAAAAAGAAAAAGAAAAATACCGGATGGTCTCACTCATAGCAGGAATCTAGAAAACTTAAATAATGGACCAGGAAAATGAATAACTATAAGAAAGTGAAAATCAAAATCAACAAAAAACTATGAACCAGAGACACTTTTAGGGGGGCGGGGGCGGGAGGGGAGGGATTGGGGTCAGAATGGGGGGCTGCAATTGTATGGGGAATATAACAATAAAATTTATTAAAAAAAAAAAAAAATAAAAAAAAAAAAAGAGCCATATACCATATGTGTAAATATTGAAAGTTGTAATTCAAGTGAAGATCAAGTGATCAGATCGTTGAATAAAATATGTAATATCCACCTATCCAGGCTTCATAGTAAACCAAAAGTCCTAGGTTGGTAAATTTAGAATTCTTGGGACTCCTCAGAGTTCTGGAATGCAGTACTATGAGGGAATGATCCCTCCCCCTGGCCTCTGAACCAGGAAGAAGTCGCTCCCTTTCTGTTCCCATGCAGGCTCACTCCCTACCCAACAAGGGGCTTCATGCATATGCGCAGATATGGCAGCTTGTGAACCCAAACTCTATTCACTCCCCTTGCAGACAGCTGCCCATGGTTACCACTCAGACCCAAGAGGAGCACATTCTCACCAGAGGACAGACTTGGGGTAGATAGCCCAGCAGGAAAACAAGGCTCAGGACCTGGGGTCTGGGGGGGTGGATTTGGTACATGGTCTTGAAGAGCAGCCGGCTCAAGGTGGGGCATGACAGGGCCATGGCTTGTGGATTTTTCATTTCCTGGGGAAGGATAAGGAAAATACACACGGGTGCTCTGAAGTATGGGTCTGACATGGGGGCCATCTTGCCTGGGTCTAAGGGTCATATTAGATAGGAAAGAAGAAAAATTACAAGAAAGTAAGAGGGAATAGAAATACAGATGATAGTGACTTAGAAGAAATTCTTTAAAAAGTGGTTTTACTCTTAAAATACCATGTGGGACCTAGTACTCTTCTGAATACCAAGATAATGAGTCTTCCTTTAGATTGACTGAAGCACCATGGAGAGAAGAGTGCACCCAGGTCTGGTTCATGCTTTATTCTTCTGCCTATATTACAGGGCAGAGACTGGAGACACCTAGCTTTTCTGTGCTGATGGCTGTAGAGCCCCCATAACTTCCTGTGCTGCACACTGAGGACAAAGAAGAACAGAAAAAAGGATGATGAAGGAAGGAAGTCATGATCACAGATCAGAAGTTTCTCTGGGTGAAACAAAGAAGTATTTCATCAGATAAACAGCTGAAAACCACAGAAAATTGGTAACTTGATGCAGCATTTGGGGCTTTATGATGTGGGTTGGTTGTTACTTGGCTTAGCTTCTGATGTTGCAAAAACTTCATCGGTGAAAGATTCTATGGCCAATTGTTTTGATGTAGATTGAGTTTTGTTGCTTGCTGTTTATCAGACATGAAATATGATGCATTTTCTCTGGGGATGTTTCATTTCCTAGGGCCGGGAACTCAATGGGTTGGGCAAGCTGCTCCATCAATGAGCCACATGTCTGTAGCTCTGAAGAGATGGGCAAATCTACACCACAGCTTTCTCATGCCTTCAAAATCATTCTTTAAAGTAGTCACTATAACTTGGAAGAGAAAATGACTAAGTATGAAATTAATGGGAGGAATCATATAGGACACATTGCTAGAATAGTATTATGCAAAAAATGTAAAAAGTAATCAAGAAAGCGGGGAGAAGATACGTCACAAATATGAGAAAGGGGACGATCACTAACATAAAACTTATACACACATTTTAACAACCATCAGTGTTCTGATTTTTTTAAATGTGCAAAAGACTGTGACAGAACATTCACAAAAGAAAAAGTATAATGACTAAAAAATATTATTTTTAATATTCAAAGGAATGTAACATAAAAATATGTCCATTGATATAACGTTTCTGGATGCAGCTTTACAGATGGTCATGAGCCTGAAAAAATACCCATGGTCTTGACTCTCACATTTTTTCCCTAAAAACATAATAGAGATGTGGAAAAATAGTGATATAAATAATTGATATATGCAGCAGTATTTGCAGTGGAATTAACAAAAGGAAACAAAGCCAAACCTTGTCTCTTCTCCAATCAGAGTCAAACTGTGCTCTACAATTTAAACTCCCTAAAGATTTCTTTATTTCTATTAATCAATCACTATTATCATCAATCTCACTCTTCATTAGATACAGTCCCACCTGTACATAAATACGCTCAGTTCTCCCAATTTTTTTTAATACTGTTTGATTCCCCTTCTCCATCTGTCTACAACTCCATTCCCCTGCTTCCCTTTCAGGGACATTTGAAGTCTATCCACACATTCCCTTGTCATCCTCACCTCTGGTTCACTCACTGACTTGCTCTCCAACGTCAGAGATGACATCCATCTTGCAAAGTCCAATGTGCATTTTACTGTCCAGTCCTTAAACTGTCAACAGTAGTGTGAACATCTCTCACCCTTTCTGTGTCTCCTGGGCTCCCAGGACACCGTGTTTCTGATCTCACTCTAGGGTCCTCTCCTTACAGGCTATGTCCTGGCTCTTCCACCTTCACTCAGCTTTTAAAGAATAGATCTCCCAGCTGTTTATCTTTGCCTTCACTATCACTGCTTTGGGTGATGTGTCTGTAAAGATGTCTTTGATGTGCATATCACGTAGTTTTTCGCCTATATTTCCTTCCGTGTATTTTATGGTTTCAGGTCTTATGTCTAGTTCTTTAATCCATTTTGAGTTGATTTTTGTGTATGTTGTGAGGTAGTGGTCAAGCTTCATTCTTTTACGTGTAGTGACCCAGTTTTCCCAGCACCATTTATAGAACAAACTTTCTTTGCTCCAATGCATATTTTGCTCCGTTGTCAAAGATTAGTTGACCATAAATCTGTGGGTTTATTTCTGGATTTTCTATTAGATTCCATTGGTCTGTGTGTCTGTTCTTGTTCCAATACCATGCAGTTTTGATGATTATGGCTTTGTAGTATAGTTTAAAGTCTGGGAGTGGGATGCCTCCATTCCCTTCTTTTTTTACAGGAGAGCTTTGGCTATTCAGGATTTTTGGTGATTCCATATGAATTTCATCAATAATTGTTCTATTTCTTTGAAGAATGACATTGAATTAAAGAGCTTCTGCACAGCAAAAGAGACAATAACAAAAACAAAGAGAAACCCCACCAACTGGGAGAACATTTTTGCACATAACACTAATGATAAAGGACCGATCACAAAAATCTACAAAGAGCTGATGAGACTCAACAACAACAAAGAAAATAATCCTGTCAAAAAATGGGCAGAAGAGCTAAAAAGAAACTTCTCTGAAGAGGAAATGCAAATGGCCAACAGGCATATGAAAAAATGTTCAACATCACTTGTAATCAGGGAAATACAAGTCATAACTACCATGAGATACCATCTTACACCAGTGAGAATGGCACATATTAAAAAAAACTAGCAACAACAAATGTTGGCGAGGATGTGGAGAAAAAGGAACTCTCCTGCACTGTTGGTGGGAGTGCAAACTGGTCCAACCACTATGGAGAGCTGTGTGGAGATTTCTGGACCTACTAAACATAGAGCTTCCATATGATCCAGCAATTCCACTCCTAGGTATTTACCCAAAGGACACAGAAACATCAATGCCCCAAAGAGCACCTGCACCCCTATGTTTACAGCAGCACTGTTTACAATAGCTAAGCTTTGGAAACAACCCTAATGCCCCAAAATAGATGACTGGATCAAGAAGATGTGGTACATATATACCATGGAATATTACTTGGCATTCAAAAAAGATAAACACATGCAATTTGCAGCTACATGGATGGAGCTGGAAGGGATCATGCTCAGCGAAATAAGCCAGAAAGAAAAAGAAAAATACCGGATGGTCTCACTCATAGCAGGAATCTAGAAAACTTAAACAAGGGACCAGGAAAATGAAAAACTATAAGAAAGTGAAAATCAAAATCAACAAAAAACTATGAGCCAGAGACACTCTATGGGGGGTAAGGGTAGGGAGGGGAGGGACTGGGGTCAAAATAAGGGGGTTGCAATTGTATGGGGAATATAAAAATAAAATTTATTTTAAAAAAAAGAAAAAAAATTTAAAAATTAAAAAAAAATAAAGAATAGATCTCCTCAAGTTTCAGTTCAGATCATCTTCCCTATCCATATTTTTTTCTCTAAGTGTTCTCATCTAATCCCAGGTTTCTGAGCCTATCTTACAGTAATGCCTCAAAATTTATGTTTCTAACTTGAAACTCTCTCCTGAAGTCTAGACTCATATAGACTCAATGTTGACACTGGTATATCTCTGGCATCTCAAATTTTTCCTGCCTTAAACAGATCTCTAATCCTACCTCCCTCTCCCCAAAACACCATTACTTTCCCTGTCTCTTCAATTAGAACCACCCACATGTTCAGTTATTAAAACCAGAAGATTGCATATTATCCTTGGTCCCTTTTACCACTCACCCTTTGCCTGCAAACAATCAGCAAATTTTGTTGATGCACCAAACAATCAACAAATTTTTTTGATGCTACTTCTGAAATATATCTTGAATTTGCCTACTAACATGTGCACTGCCACCCTTGTCCAAGTTGCTGCTTCCTTTATTAGGTCAGTAGTCTCCTAAGTGGACTTTCTTTATATTTTTTAAAAGATTTATTTATTTATGCATACAAGAAATGGGGTACAGGCCAGAGGTGCAGGTGAGAGGATTCACCAGAGACAGAGTGGGGAGCAGAACAGGCAGATTGACCAAAATACACTGCTGAGGGAGCAGCAAACAAGACAGAAGAAGTCTGCTACACCATGTGGGTAGCTCCCTGGCTGGGGATCAAATCCATGCTGCAGTAGCTGCAGATATCTTCATAGTGCTGAGACTTAACCCCTTGAACCACCAGGGAGGCCCCTTCCTAAGTCACCTTTCTTCCTTCACATTTGGCCCCATTCCCAAAAGTTATTTCTTTATGGAACATCATGACTTTAAAAATACAAACTAGATATGATTCTCCATTTCATTTAGAATAATTCAGAAATCTATAATGAACTGTGCATGATCCATCTCCTGCCTAGTTATTTGACTTTGTACTCAAAGCACTCACCTCCATGCTCACCCCAACCCCTCTACTTTCTAGGGCACAGATGTACGTGCAGGAGCCCACACAGCAGTCTTTCAACTGCAGTCAATGGTAAACACACTGAATGTAAACTTTGAAGGACATGAAATGAGTTTATTTTAAACACATTGAATTAGCTTATTAACATGCACCTTCAATTTTGCATTCAACTCAAATTCCACACTAGGGAAGAATTATTTTTGGCTAAAGCAACAATAGTACAAATAGTTCAGGGGGTTACTTTCCCTCCCAGGCAACATGAAGCCCTGAGGTTGGCAGCCCAAGGCTGACAGGCATCAATCCATACTACACCATGCACGTTCTGAGTGTTTTCTCTTTTTCACTCTCCCACCACATAGGGTATTTCCAACCTCAAGGTCATCTCTTAGTTACAGGGTATCTATTGCTGTTCCATTTATCAAATCCACATTTCAAAGGAGAGGAGGGAAATTGTTGGGATTCCATTGTGACTAAGGAAGTGGGGTCTTTGAAAAAAGAAAAAATAAATAAATAGATTGTTTTGCCTTACTTTCTCACAAATAATTACTTGGAAAGAAAAAGAGGGAAATTTGGTTTGAGGGTAAAAGAAATACTTTCTCTTCTACCACCAGGGACAAAGGAATCTGGAATTCAGAGAAGAAAGAACGGGTAGTATTTTTAGCATCTTTTATTGTGTACCAAGAACTTTACTATATCTCAAAGCTCCTTTTTAGGAGAGGTGTCTGTAAAATGCTTAATTGTGTCCTCACACCCCCTGCCAAATTCATATGGTGAAGCGCCAGCTCTCACTGACTGGATTTGAAATACACTTTAAAGAGTTAAGTTAAAATGAGGTCATTATGGTGATGCCTAATCCAGCATGACTGGTGGCCTCTAAGAGGAGGCAAGCAGGACAGGGACATACACCCAGGGAAGACAGTGGAAGGACACCGGATAAGACACCCCACTCCATGCCCAGGAGGGAGGCCTCAGGAAAAACCAACCCTGCCGAATGCTTGATCTCAGACTTCCACCTTCCAAATCTGCGAGAAAACAAATTTCTGTCTATAATCCACCCAGTCTGTGGAAACTTGGGAGGGAATATATATAATTATAACAAGTTTTCATATTAAAAAAAACTGACACTCTGAGAATATAACTTGCCCAAGATCACAAGTCAGTCAGTGGCAGAGCCCAAGATCTGACCCCAAATCCAGCTCAGATTTGTGTGTCCTTTCTATCAGCCAGGTGATTCTTTTCCACACCTTCCCTCTTCTTAACTATTTAAAATGCATTTACTGAGGAAATTTTCATTTATAACTAGCATAAATTGTTTGTTACAGCTTTATTTTTCTTTTTAAAGTTTTTTTTTTTTTTAAGATTTATTTAGTTTTGTGTAGAACTACTGGGGTGTAGGTCAGAGGTGTCAGGGGTGAGAGGATTCACCAGAGACAGAGTGGGGAACAGAACAGGTGAGCAGTGAAATACACTGCTGAGGGGAGCAGCAGGTGAGACAGGAGAGGTCTGAGCACCATATGTAGGTTAGCTCCCTGGCCGGGAACTGAATTCAGGCCATAATGGTGATAGTGCTGAGACTTAACCTGCTGAGACTTAGCCCCTAGGCCCCGGAAAGGGCTTTATTTTTCACAGCTTTATTTTTCAATCTCTGCATAGGCTACTTTATGACCACCACCCAACGTCTAGTTTCTATCCAGCACTATACAACTGACCCCCTTTACCTGTAAAATCCTCCAGTCCCCTCCCCTCCAATAACCTCCATTCTTTGGTCAAAATCTAAGGGAAGGGTCTGTTTTGGTTTTGTTTGTTTGCTTTGTTTTTTTATCTTATCCACAAGAGTAAAATCACCCAGTATTTGTCTTTCTCCCCTCCTCTTAATTATTGAGAGCTTGTTTCTCACAAAGATTTAAATGTTCTACATCCTGTTAAGATGTTCTCATTAAATGAGGAGACACAAGAAAGAAGTGCCAATCAGTATCTTAATTGGAATGTTTCAGGACTCAACTTCTGGACACCCAATCAGCACAAGAGGGCAATGAAAACCACTCTGTAATGAAACATGTTCAAAAATATTTTAAAAACTTAAAATCATTTGTCTGCCCAGATGGACAATGTTCAATGACTTATTCCCCATTTAACAAAACTGGAATTTTTTTTTGGAATTTTAATTGTTTGGATCTGCATTCTGTTTACAGATCCTAGTGATTTAGGATTTGTTGATTTCACATGAAATTAGGACGCATTATTAAACTCTATTTATCCTTAGGTAACACTCTGCTCTGGTTACTTGTGTCAGGTTGCCTTAATAAATTAACATTTAGAAGTAGATTATCTTACTAATTAAGCAGATGAACACCTGAAAAATGCTTCTCAATTACAAATTAATGCCATGAGTCCACACAAAGACAACACCTGATCTGATAAAGTAATTCATACCCACATGTGCCTAAAGGATAGAGCTTCTGCACTGAACACAGTATCTTAATTGGAAACTAAACCACAAATTTCTGTTCAAGGTGACAAGTTAATGCCACATTTTGTCTCTCTTCACCCATAATTCTAATGAAATTATCAACAAAAATTTAAACAACTGAGTCAAATAAGAAAATAAATAAAATCAGATAATATCCTTATCAATATGAAAGAAGGAAGGAAAACACAAAATGTCAGACATTTAAAAAATGTCTGCACTATGTAAAAATGGACTGGGATTGAGGAAGTCCCATCTACAAGTTAACAAGTCCCAGTTACCTACTGTTTTGAGACTAAGCACCCTGACATAGTGTCTTAAAACAACAGCATTTATTTTGCTCATGGATGGGCTTGACAGGATCAGCTTTTCTCTGCCCCACTGATATCAACTGGAGAAGTTCAAGGGCTGAATATGGAATCATCTAAAGACTCGCAAATGTGTCTGGTGGTGTATGCCGGGAGACTCGTGGGGATCATGGGCTACTCTTGCTGTCTCTGTGTCATCTCTGCAAACTGTCTCTGAAACAGCAGCCTCAAGGCAGTAGACTTCCTATGAGAATGTTCAGGGCTCCCCCCAGGTGAGTGGAGATTAAGAGAGAACACCAGGCTAAACCATCTTGCCTTTTATATTCTAATATCAGAAGTCACGCAGTGTCATTTCTACCACAATCTATTCATAAAGTCCAGCTCATTTTCAAGGGGAAGGGAACTACATATGCTTTAGTGATGGATGGGTCTGCAAAGTTCTGGTAAAGAATGGCATATGACCATTTTCAAAAATAGTTTGTCAAATGTGTCCAAAAAAAACCAACCAGAAGGATGTGGCAATGATCACTAACAAAGCCAAACTGTCTTCAAGGGGCTAAACAGTCAGGGTGAACAGGTTTGGGAAGATCCCATCCCATATGAAGCGGCTCACTATGGGGATCTTGCCTTGGGGTCATGTCACTTGGGGGACTTGGTGAAATGGGCTATATTTCAATCACCAACTCAAGAACGCATCCTCCTCAGCTAGACTGAAGACAGTCAACTGCCCCGTGCCACAGCATGTGTGCCCAGGAGCAGCTTCTCACGTCCCACTCACCTGCCCTGATTATCTCTGATCTGGTTTTCTCTCACGCTTCCCAGACAATGAGAACCTCATTTTAAATAAATTAGACTAGGGAAAATGTAATTTTTCAATGTTCCACTTCTGTCTGGGACTAAAATATTTGGACAAGTACCTACAAAAAGGCTGATAAAAATCTACTTCAATGTCTAGTATTAGACATGCGTAGACGTCCCTCTGTGGTTGAGAAGGAAGGAAGAAACAAAGGATGGAAGGATGGGGGAGCGCAGGAGGGAAACAGAGAAGGAGGGAGGAAAAGGAAATTCAGTGGACATATAAAAACAAAGGACTAATCAGAGGATTCAGAGCAAATACATCATCCACTCCCAAGAAACAAGAAAAGCACTTACAAAAATATGACATCTATGGGCTCTCAGAGAGCTGAAATTTGCAAGTTCAAGATGCAATGGAGACAATAGACATAATAAACAGATGCTAAGCAAATAAATGTCAATTTTAAGACAAGAAATTTGTCCACCATTTAGCAGAGGGGAAAGATAAAGAAAATGACACAATGAGTCCATTTATAGAGACCCACAGGATAGATACAGGAAAACCTTTTCTCCAGCAGAGAACTTCAGGATGACTTGAGACTTCTAACCTAATGGATACAAATTATTTGGGGGAAAAGCCCACACATCACCATATTCTGGTAACATTGTACCAGATTCAAATTAAACTTAGAATTTAAAGACTAGAATCCCACAAATATGTGGGACATAAAATGAATTACATTCCAAACAGATTATCAGAGTTTCCTGTAAAACATACCACAAACGTTAAGAGAGTCAAATAATGGCTCCTAATCCTGACAAATAATAAGATCAAACAAGGTAACTTGATAGTGCGGTTGGTTACTATATAATCGAAAGCAAAATTATTTTCCTGCTCTTAAACTCAAGTCTAAAATTTGCTAGAAAGTGAGAGAGAAATAGAGACCCCAGAAGGCAACATAAAACCAAAGAGAAAGCCACAGGCAGATACCAGACTGTTGGATTGGGCAGCAGAGGGAAGGGAGGCACCAACCTGGGGCAGTATTGGTTAGGACTTTCTAACCTTTTTGCTACCCCACCTTGTCTCAAGCAGATCAATGTTCACCTTCTTACTCAGCCAGACAAGTGTCCACCTCTGCCCAGTGCCGTCTACACCAGGTGGGAGTGCTGGGGCAGCATGGTGGCAGTGTCACAGGCCGGGTGAGCTAGGTGACATGAAACCAAGAACAGGTGCAGGCGCAACCCCTAAAAATGCCCACCTCACCCAGCTCCCTGTGTTTCCATCTGCATGTGAATTGTGTTTCCAGGGAAACAAAAATGAACACACTCATAAAAAAACAAAGAATCTGTGTTATCTAGCATTTTCTCTCTCCATTTCAGAATGACTGCTTGACTTCATCTGTTGCAGGGAACATGTACCAGGAGAAGCACTTTGAGGGGTGTTTGCTGTTAACCTACAATGTACTGTTTCACTTAATTAAAGTGAAAGCAATGTCTTCCCTCTAGAGTGCTCACAACATCTATCATCACATACACCCACATACACACATGCACGCACATGCACACACACACTGTCATGCTACAATGTACCACGGACACATTGCAGCACACACACTGCCTAACACACCACACAACACCTGTGCCACACAACACCTACACCTTCTACAAAGCACCATCAAGACCTCTCTCTCACACACACACTTTATCAGTTGAAGATTCCATTTGTTACAGCATAAACCAATGACCCTTCCAAACATTTTTAGCCTAGTATTCAACGTTGGGACAAAAGGAAATCCACTGACACTTGTAGACTAGAACGAAGAAAGGTTTTAGATGAATGCAACAATGAGACTATTGGCAGGAAGTCACCTTTGCCTCTGCTGGACTTGCTAAGGGAGAAAAATCTGCCCTTCCAACTGTGAGATGGCTCACTCCTTCCCCAGCCACCACTCCCCCACACCACGCACACTTTCAGATTCACTCCCTCTCACATCCTGCTGTAAAATATTTCTGGAGGCTGATCCACCCCTCCTTTGTAGTGTGTCGGTCAATTCTGCTTGCTCAATAGCAGTGTTTTGTTAGTAGTTTCTCTGGGTTGTCTCCCTCCCGCAGGCCCCGAGGCGGCTGAGGAAGATGGATGTGTTTGACCTGGAATGGAAAGGAGCAGAGGCACCATTTTCTCTAGCTTTTGCCCAAGAACTTTCCTTATGTCTATAAAAATCATGGAGGGTTCTCACTGTGCCCTGAAATCTATATTGAGTCCCACGTGAGGATTCACATCCTCACTGGAAGGGTTCAGGTGATCAATTGGAGAAAGCTCTGGCCCAGAGTGGGCTGGATCACTCAGGAAACAGTCCAGACGTGGGGCTGGCAGGAGCAGTCTCCTTTGACCGCTGTCCCACTACATTCACGTCTTAACCAGATTCAGCCTGACCTCTGAGTTGTCCCTTACACTATCTCTAGGCGAGAGAAGGGGAAGGATTGGAGGGCAGATCAGAACATTAACCAAGCTTTCTTTTGGCTTTATTTCTTAGGAATGTCATCTGAGAGGATAGAGTTGACGAATACTAAGAGTCCCAAATTGTGCTTTAACTTTCAACCATGTGGCAGGGCCCCAGTGGGATTTTCCTGAGGCCTACGTTTAGAACGATGAGAACACTTTTCTAGAGAGGTAGGGTCATGCATTAGGATCAGGCTCTAAGGACACTCAGAAAGCCTATGACAACTCATGATGTTCAGGGGCTGACTCATAGAACATAACTTGTGAGCCACACGCACCGTGACAGAGTGAAGCAGGGCCACCAAGTGGGGATGGCCACGGCATGGCCTGGGCTCCAATCCCAACTCCTCTCTGCAAGCTAGTTACCTGACCTCAGCTTGCCTGGGCTGCATCCCTAAAAAGGGGACATTCCTACCACTCTCTGAGGTTATGCAAATTAAATAAGATGCTACAAAGTAGCATCAGTTAGCACTCTTCCTACACCCCTGCAAATGCTTCAATAAATGCTGTCTTTGAATACTCAAAGAGTATTGATTGAGCTTGGCCAGACTCTGTGTTGGATGCTAGGATATACCGTGAGGGAGGATGAAAGAGTCAGACTTCCTCCCTTGCTCTGCTGACCCTCTGGCCGTAGGTCCAGGGACATCTGGTTCTCACGGGCCATCTGAGTACATGAAAACAGCTGAGGCCCTCCTGCCAGGCAAGCTCCTGGTCACTTCCAGGGGCCACACTTGCTCTCCTCATATTGCTTTTGTTTAGGGCTTCCGGATGCATCTGTCCATGTCTCTGGTGACTCAGCTGGGCCTCCTTCTCCCTTCCCAGGTATTTACTAAGTTGAACAGTTTCCTGCTTCCCTCTTGCCCCTGTCTCTGGCAAACTCTAGGAGGGATGTTGTGATGTTGTGCTACTTGGTAACAAGGGGAAGGGCACTGTCTTAGGCTTTTTGACCACTGTTACACAGTGTCAGGTGATAGTGGTCTTGCTGCACATGAAGGAGCAAAGCACAAGCACATCAAGAGTTACTGTCCAGGGCCTCCCTGGTGCTGCAGGAGTTAAAGTCTCAGTGCTATCAAGCTATCATCAGCCACTGCAGCATGAGTTCGATCCCTGAACCCTGCCAGGGAGCTAACCCACATGGCACAGCAGACCTCTCCTGTCTCACCCATTGCTCCCCTCAGCAGGATATTTCAGTAGATCTGCCTGATCTGCTCCCCACTCTGTATCTGGTGAATCCTCTTACCCCCCACAACTCTGACCTACACTCCAGCTCTTGCATGCTTAAGTAAAAATAAATCTTTGAAAAAGAAAAGAGTTATTGCCCATAATCCCTTATCTGAATGAGTTAAAGGCCTTTCTGGCATGCCTTGAGACAGTGGGTCTGAAGTAAGGCCCAGGAGTCAGCACATTTTAAAGTTCCCTGGTGATTCTGATGATCAAACAGATTCTAACAGGATCAAAGGGACTCCCAGTGTCCTGGAACTGCTGGTCATGGCAGTCCAAGAGGGGACAGGGGAAGGAGGCAGACCATGGTCATGATGTACTTTGGCCTGCTCCCTCCATCAATGCCTGCTGGGATAGCAGACAGCAGGAAGATGGCAGGACCCTGGTAAACAGGAGGTGGGACTGGAGCAAGGGATGAAGAGGAAGAAATTGGCAGCTAATGAGGAGAGTGAAGAATTGCTTTGGCCAAAGGGTCGACCCAGTCATCCTCAAGATCCCAAGGGATCCCAGGCCTATAGGGGTGCCTGTAAATCAAGGCACAGAAGACAGCGACTGCCCAGGTATTGGAAACAGCCAAAATATATTTTTCAGTAAAACTCTCTGGCCTTTTTTTTTTTTTAAAGTCACAGGACCCTAACCCTCTTGGCAGGTCCCAAGGGATCCCAGTAACTGCTGAAAAATGAGCTCTGTACCCTGGCCTCATCACTCTTTGAACCTGCAGCTGGGCCTCTGTTGGCCTGCGATGTTGCTCTTACTTGGCGATGGCCACAGGCTGTATCTCCCAGCAGGCGTGCCAGAGAGGCAGCAGGGGACTGAAAAAGACAGAGCTTTGTGCAGGGCCTCTCTTTGGACCTGGAAGCTGATCCAAGCTACATTATTATGAAAAGTTACTAACTGATATTCAGTTACAGGATCACGGACTGAACAAAGAATGAGGCCCAGTGCAGCCAAAAACCATATGGTCTTGGAGGCTGCACACACCTGCAAGAGAACAAGCAGGCCTGCTTAGAGACCGTCATCAATTCTAGGCAAGCCATAAAACTTGGACTTGCTTCATGGCACTTTCTAATTAGCTGCACGGTAAGATTTCTCCACTTCCTTATAAAGGCCTGTGCCCTGTTCTCCACCCCTGTCCATCTCCCACGGCCTAAGACATCTGGGGAGAACATTCCCACCTTGACTCCCAGCACTCAGCCCAGGGAAGACATTGAAACAGGAAAATAGCATTTACCTGTGAATTCAATGAAAAATCAGAGGAAACTCCTAGGAAATGAACATGAAGGAAGTAATCCCAAAGGGAAAAAGCATAGTGCTTTCATATAACAAGATGCCTGATGTTATTCATATTAAGTGTAGGAACTGGTAAAATTAATTATGTTGTGTGCACCCTATGGGATGGAGAAGCAAAGAACAGGAAGATCGAAGTCAGTGCTACGTGATGACATGGAAAAGGGTTGGCCATAAAAATGTTTAGAACATTTTTTAAAATGTTGTTTAAAAAAAGAAAATTGAATGCAAAAAATGTGTTTCTGCTATAATTATGTCAGTAAAATAACATATTTGTGAGATTCTGGATAAACAGGGTGATGAAAAACTAGGAAAGTGGTGAGAAGGTGGTGATTTTCCTTGACTTTCACTTAGAATGTTATTCTTGTTTTGGTGCAATTTGCATAGTGCACACTTACAAGGCAAATAAAAATAAAAGTAATGAATCTTGGTGGTTTTTTTTAAGGATTTATTTATTCATTTATTTACACAAGCACTGGATACAGTCAGAAGCGCGGGAGGGTGAGAGAATTCACGAGAGCCAGAGCAGGAAACAGAACAGGCAGACTGACAAAAAACACTGCTGAGGGGAGCAGCAGGCGCGGCATGAGAGGTGTCGCGCCATGTGGGACCCTCACCGGGTGCCCGGGGATCGAACTGGTGCTGCAGAGGTTGCAGGCAACTTCGCAGCCCAGTGCTCAACCACTGCACCACCAGGCGAGACCCTGAATTTTGGATTTAAAGTGAGGGAGAGGCAGAAGAGAAAAACAGACAATATGATATCAGATCCAAACTACACCGAAGTTTTTTTACAACACAGCACATGAAGTGATTTTGGTGAAGAATTCATTTTCACCACTACTCGTCCCCACAAGAAAGAAGAAAAATGAAGAGTGTCTTGGAAAGCCACAGGGGTTTCCATGACAGTGGAGACACTGAAGTCACTGGCTGGCATTTACCAGGGTCTCACTCAGCCTAGGTGATGTGAGCTTGTCAGGAAGATGAACGTCAGCCATCATGAAAACAAGGCCCCAGGGGCCCAGGTGTAGTGTGGAGAATGTCGGCAGAGATTTGTGAAGATTTCCCAGAAAGTAGCACCAACTCAGTCTTCTTCTGGCCCAGGGTACCCTGCTTGAGGTGACCTCCCAGATGCTCTATCAGGAGGCTGGTCCACTGGCCACCTGGAATGGGAATGCCTGCCGGTGCCCAGGTTCCAGCCCACACTGTGCTTTGAAAAAGGAATTGCCTTATAGTAACTCAGAATTTTACTCCTGGTCAATAAAACAATGCACTTCATAGTTTTTGTATTCAAGGACAGCCAGAGTTGAGGGCTGGTACTTCTACTAAACTTGGGGATGGAATAAATGTCTTATATTTAAAATTCAAGAGACTCAGCACAGCAGGGAAACTCATCTCAGGCGGGGTATTCATTCTTTAGCACTCTGGGGGGGAGAGCAGGATTCTGAGGAAGTGATTGTGCTTTCAGAGTAGGAGGACATAGTGTGTGGGAAGGGTCAGGGGAAAGAGCTCCCTGAGTGTGCTCCGCAGGATGAGACAAGCTTACTAAATATCTCCTCTTCCAGTCCCGGAGGGGAGGCCGCCACACTGCGGATTTCCAGCTAAGGAAAACACATAAATGTCCAAGAAACAGCTTGGAACAATCAGGGTTATAATTCCTGGCTGCAGCCAACAGAAGGGAGGGAGCAGAAGAAGCCACGCAAGAGTAATTAGGCCATCGGTGACCGCGGCTCAGAACCTGGAGTCATGAGCCGCTGATAAACACAACATAAATGTTTTAAAGGCCATGCTGTGTGGAACACAACTTTGATACCTGAGAAGCACTCCGACTTTGCCCTTCTGAGGAATCGACTCAAAGCTTGTAAAATACACCTGTGGTTCCTGTGCTTCATTTTTTCAGGAAAATGTGCAAACTGCCTCCTGGTGGGCCTGCACTTCGTAACTGCCATTTGCATGTCTGCTTTTGAAGGATGGCCCTTCGCTGCTGTCGGGGATGCTTTAGAGACAGTGAAAATAGTTTTACCAGTTGCTGCATCCTGGTCACTCAAGGGTGATATTAAGTCTGGGGGCAGCTAACACTCCCTGGAGAAATGAATCGGTGAGATAAAAGTCTTTCTTAAACCCTGCAAGACTCTGCTTTCAAGCATCTTCAATGTTTTTAAAGCTGCTCCTTTGCTCTCTTGTCATGGCATTTATCTGCCTGTTTCAGCAGACAGATGGAAGATATAATCAGCATGGGGGTTTCCACTGGAAATAGGTCCAAAGGAAGAAATCCTGATTCCAGAATATATTGTTCTCTCCTGCCCTTAGGTCAAATTTTTCCAAACTCTTGCATCGTGCAGCTGAGCATCTTAAAGGAAATGAAGATGGGAAAAAAAAAACAACTAGAAAAATCAAATGCAAAAGAGTAGATTTTATGTGTTTGCCTTTACTATGTATCCTTTCTCAAATAAAGATTGAGTCCTACCCTTAGCAACATCAGTCACACAAGACTAACAGGCGCCCTGGCCTCAGACCACAGCACTGTCACCAATGTCATGGTTTTCAGAAAATATTCCTACTATTAGATAAAATGTGCTGCCCCTGTTTCCAACCATTCAACGCCTTCCTGTTCCTCTGAGGTCAAGGTCTTCTGCCCCAACTCATAAGAAGTTTCCACTGATCTGCCCAAGCCTGCAGGTATGACAGATGTGCTACTTGGAGGTCAAGGGGTCCTGTATTCACTCCTCAATGTCCCCACTGGCATCTGTGGCCCAGTGTCCTCACCTATAGAAATGGGGTACAAATAACCTCTATTTCTTAGCTTCTTTTTTTTTAAAGATTTTATTTATATATACAAGAACCAGGGTTCTTGTATAACGTCTTCCCAGACGCATGGGAAGGTGAAAGGATTCACCAGAGACAGAGCGCGGAGCAATACAGGCAGACTGACTGAAATACACTGCTGAGAAGAGCAGCGGGCATATCAGGAGAGGTCTACTGCACCATATGGCATTCTTGCCGGCTGGCCGGGATCAAACCCATGCTACAGAGGCTGCGGACAGCTTCACAGTGCAGCGCTCAACCACCTGCACCACCAGGGAGGCCCTCTACTTCTTAGCTTTTTAAGTTGAATGGGCCTGTACCCCGGTTCTTGTATAAAATAAAATAAATAAATCTTTAACAAAAAAAAAGACTACTTTAAGTTGAATGTGTCAACACACTTGAAGCTCTTAGAGGAGTGCCAGGCACGTAGTGATCACATAATAAGTTTAACTAATATCGTTACTCCTTTTTCATGTTTTACAGGATTATCTTGATGTTCTTTGGTGGCACACCCATTTTTGTGGGATATTAATTTTCCTTGCCATGGATTCTTCTTCCTGGAACCATAGGACATTTTCTGTACTAGAAGGATAAAGGACATGATTTTTTTTTCCCCTAGAGTCATCTGAAGGATTGACCACTAAGTGAATGAAAGTGAAAGATAAGAACACAAGAGCTGTCAGAATATCCTACCAATCAGCGGGGCCTCCTGTCCCTTGGTGTCACAGATTAGAAGAGGGAAAGTAAGAGAAATGGCATGAGGTGGGGCGGGGGGCGGGTTGAGTATTGAACAGAGAATATGAGGAGAGTAGGGCATGTAATAAAGAGAGAAAAAGATCTCAGGTGTCCAGGGTTGGAGGATGGCATGTAGAAAGAGGGTGCCACAGAGTCAGAGGGGTGTGCACATTTGTTTTTTTCCAGCATTCGCACAAAAGATATGTACTGAGTTCTTATCACAGACTGAATCTTGTGCTGGAAACAGGGTGGGGAGCTAAGTAATGATGGAAAAAAAGTTTGCTAAGACTTCAGCCTCAGGGAGCATTGTGATTTTTGAAGAAAAATTCTTCCTTTGGCACCTAAGTTGCCACATCCTCTGAGTCTCCAGGTGCTGTCCTCAAACCTGCCCAGTTTCAAAGCAGCTCTTTGAGGAAGAACAAATCCATTGATTCCCCAGCCCCCTGTACTTCCTGTCAGTACCCTCGTGCTGACACCTGCTGTCCTTTGGGGGCCACTCCCTAACCTGAGCCTTCCATCCCATTCCACTCCACAGACAGTCCAGCTCATGGGCCCCCTGGCTGACAGCCCCCTACCCGCATGCATACTCACACTGCAGCTAGACGAATCACTCCCTTGAGGGTTGTCTTGCTGGTTCTTCCCCTGCACCCAGTGGGGAGAGGGTGCTCTGAATATCTCTAGAAGCTAGGACAGGAAGTCATCAACCCACATGGGTCTGCACATCTGCCAACACTTCGGGAATAAATGGGGCACCCAGAGTAGCAAGCCAGTAAGAACACCAGAGATCATCTGGTTGACCCCAAAGGGTTTCAGAACATGCCACCCTATATGCCACTCTAGCAGAAGGGTTATTTTGAGCTAAAGGGAATTGAGAAGAAGCAGAAACAAGAAAAACTCTCTGCTGTCCCCTCTCTAAGAGGAAGGATGGGCCCATTCTTAATTACTGGAGACACCTCAAGACTCAGCAGCCCAGTAACTGCACCAGAGAAATCTACGTAATAAACCTTATTTTTTCAGTTTCCCCCATATATTTAACTTCCCACAGTTTGCCACTCCTAAAAACCTAAAACCTTCTTCCCCCTTCTTCTCACTTCTTTAGAAATGTGTTGCTCTTTTGGAAGAAGCTATATCAGCCCAACTTCCAACCACCCCCTTTGAGCGCTCCCCACACACGCTAGAAGCACACAGGATTAAACTTTTTTCTCCAGTTAATATGTTCTTTGTGAGTTTCATTTACAGAGCCCCAGCCATTGAACGCAAGGTGAGAAAAGCGGGAAGAGAACCATTTTTCCTCCCCTACTATTCTCTCTTTCTAGAAGTTGGATAAGGAAGCACATGGGAATATAGGGCTTGCCGCATGTCACACAACAAGTCTGTTGCAAAGCTAAGGCTGGGAGCCAGCTTCTCTGCCTCAGGCCTGGGCTCCTGGGAAATGCCACAGCCAAATTCAGATGCTGCTGTTTTCTTCAGCTCTCTGGTTACAACCCCCCCATATTGAAATTACACGGAATTTTAAGGTAGATTGTCAAAAAACACTTAGAAACTCCTTGAGCATGACCCATAGGAAGAAATATATCTTTATTGTGACCCACTATGTATTCATATATGGAGCAGAATCAAAGTGTTCATGATGTGGTACTTAAACAATGGCATTTTCTATTCTTTGACAATGATGGTTGTGCCCACTCCAATGAATTCATGACAGGCTGTGTGAGAACCAGTGACTTTGGAAGGGTCTACGTAGGGGAACCACACAGTTGTAGACACGGAGCCAAGGCTTGTGTGCAGGTGACTGTTTGGGAGGTGAGTCCAGGAAACACACATGAGGGGTTTGGGAAAGTGAAAAGGGAAGAGAGTAAAAACAAAAACACAGGTCCCTCCTCTAGGCAAATTAAGAATCTGCCCAGCACACCCTAGAAGGAACATTTAGGATGTATCCAGAATCATCCCAGCAGAGCGGGACACTTATTTGGATTCTGTTGCCTTATTGGTGAGGATTTCATCCAGGAATGTGAAACCCATAAGATGTGTGCTCTGCTCAGTGAGGACTGAGATACAACCTTTCTGCCTTCCTCAGGCAGAAGGAAGCCAAGAGAAGTTGAGGGTCTAGGTGCCCATGGTGTACAGCTGTCCACATGCAGGAACTGTCAGCTTGGCTATGGGTAAGCTCAGAGGTGGGTGAGGGGTCACAGAGGAGGGGCATCCCAGTACCATCTATAGAAAGTGCTAGGCCATCTGAAACTGCTGTTCTCTCCCTATAGACAATCCAGACTAGATTTCAAAATGAAAAAGCCCAAAATTGCCAAGTTAGGGGGAAAAGGGTTAATAAAGAGAGAGGCTTGTTAGATTCAGTTAACCTAGAGGAAATACAAAGCACTCCTGTCTCGTTTTTCACTTAATTGTGATATTGCTGACATAAAGCAAAGGCGAGGAGAAAATTAATGGCAATCTGTACTCAAACTGTGTGGAATATGGTTTCTTGAAATGTTATGATCTGAAATGTCTGTGACAATAAATCCAGGCATTAGTGGTACAAAGATTTCTCCTACAGAGTTTTCTCTCTACTTCGAATTTTCTACCCACACCCCAGCAGGGGATGTCCAACAGATAGCCACCTCCGTGATGCAGAATGACTCACAGAGCCAAACAGAAGGCACTGGTGTATTTATAATTTAAAAGGAGTTTGAGGTCTTTGAGGTTGAAAGACTCCATGTAATTGCTAATTGTCATCATAATGCAAATATGTCTAGGTAGACAAATCCAAGGGAAAAGTGGGTTTTCACCAAAGACCAAGCCCACGTCTTCAGTGATCAAACACACATTTCAGATTTTCTGGCCTGGTATGTTCGCACCCCAGCATGTGTGCAACACATGGTCAGTGTAGGCAGGGGCTCCAGAGCTGCTGGGGAACAGACCCGGGCACTAGGCTTGCTTCTGTGCAATGCTGTGCAGCCTTGGACGAGCAAGTTAAGTTCTCCGAACTTGTCTTCTTTCAATTGTAAAAGCACTTTAAAGCCTAAGAAAGAGCGACTTCTTGAATCTGCCAGATGATAACCCTGACAAGTGATGGAAAGAGAATTACAACTTCGCTTAGTTGCATGACTTGGGATTCCCACTTGGTCACTGCCCTGACCCTTTCACCCCACTTCCAGAGGCATACACTATACAAATAAAAGCAAACAATAGAAAAATAGCAGAGTTTGTACAAAGGGAATGCACTTGAAACCCTCTTGCTTTAAGCTCCATATCAAATCTGAACAAAGGAGGGCCTCCCCCGTGGCGCAGCGGTTGAGCGCTGGGTTGCGAAGCTGCCTGCGGCCTCTGCAGCACCGGTTCGATCCCCGGCTGCTCCCCGGCCACCAGAGGAGGGTCCCACATGGCGCGCAGACCTCTCCTGCCGCCCGCTGCTCCCCTCAGCAGTGTGCTTCGGTCCTTCTGCCTGCTCTGCTCCCCGCTCTGGCTCTGGTGAATTCTCTCACCCTCCCGCGCTTCTGACTGTACCCAGTGCTTGTATAAATAAATAAATGAATAAATAAATAAATAAATAATAAATCTTTAAAAAAAAAAAAATCCTAGCAAATCTGAACAAAGGAGAGTTTCCCCTTTGATCCTTATTTCTATTGCCCTTCCCATAGCAGCACACTTATTAACAACCTACTGTTTACAAAGCATTCAGTGGGGAAACAAGGGCTCACAGTCATGGTTCTCAAGAGAATTTTATTGAGAGATAAATAAGATGTTGTAATTAAAGGCATCATGTAGTAAACACCAGAACTCAGAAGAGTTGGTGCAACAGGAAGCTGGAACAGCCCTCCTCATGTACAATGTTAATACCCAGTGCTTTGAACCCATTTCCTTCCACATTCTTAAGAACCTCACTCCATCAACCATCCTTTATTTTTCTGATATATACAACCTACTCCTCTCACTGGATACTTCCCATTAGATCTTGAAAGGGCTCAGGTTTTTCCCAATCAAAACAAAAATCCTCACTAGACCTCTCCTCACCCCTCTAAGTACCACCATTTCCTGACTGACATATC